>NC_061116.1:181532762-181680202 GCF_002878395.1 Capsicum annuum
CCCAACCCGGCATTCAACCAGCTGCCGCCCGGTCCCCAGCCGCCAACTTGGTCTCCAACAGGCCGACACTCCGCCTGCACCCGCCACGCCGTCTCCAGCAGCCGCAGCCCCAAGCGAAATCCGGTGACTTCTAACCTTTGTTATTTCGTTATTTCATATTGCATTTTAGTTCATTCTTTCATATTCCATTCTTAGTACTATGCTCGTAGTAGCCCGTGTACCTTGACTTGCGTGGGATTTGTGAACATTGCCTGTTGTCTGTTGTCTGTTGTTGCTGTTGCTGTGGTCGCTTCTTAGTTTTTGCTTCGGGAGTTTCCCTTTGAACGTGTGTGTGTCTGGTATCTCCTTGCTGCTGCTTTGATATTGCCACCGGGTATATCCTTATATTTTCCTACTTTTTCGTGTAGTTGTGGCTGTGGGTGGTTATGGGTGGTTAGGGTCATGTCCGAGGGGGTTGGGGCGTGGGGCTGTGGTGGGGGCGGGAGATGGGGAGAGAGCGGGAGTGGGTGGGAGGCCAAGGTTTGGCCGAGGGGGGGGTAGTGGGGGGCACGTGGATAGCGACGGTAGGCTGAGGGTTGGGTCTTGGAATATAGGGACCCTTCAGGGGAAGTCCATAGAGCTGGTGAAGATTCTTAGGAAGAGAAGGATCAACCTTGCGTGTGTCCAAGAGACAAAGTGGGTAGGGTCTAAGGCTAGGGATGTGGACGGTTACAAGCTGTGGTACTCTGGGAGCGACAGGCGTAGGAATGGAGTTGGCATCTTGGTAGATGAAGAGCTTAGAGGCCAGGTAGTGGAGGTGAAGAGGATCAACGATAGGTTGATGACTATTAAGTTGGTCATTCGGGGGTTTACCCTGAACGTGTGTAGTGCCTATGCGCCGCATGTGGGATCGGAGGGGGAGGAGAAGATGCGGTTCTGGGAGGCTTTGGAGGAGGTGGTGAGAGGCGTGCCCAGTTCGGAGAAGATTGTTGTAGCAGGGGATTTCAACGGGCACATCGGGGCGCTACCGGGAGGCTTTGGGGATGTGCATGGTGGTTTTGGTTTTGGGGAGAGAAATGAAGAGGGTGCGACCCTATTGGAGTTTGCGAGGGCGTTTGGGCTGGTGGTGGTGAACTCGGGCTTCCCGAAGAAGGACGAGCACCTGATCACTTTTCGGAGCGCGATAGCCAGGACCCAGATTGACTTTTTGTTGCTTAGGAAAGGGGATAGGGCGTTGTGTAAAGACTGTAAAGTCATCCCGAGTGAGAATCTTTCGACTCAACATAGGCTCTTGGTTATGGATTTGGGTATAAAGAAGAATAGAAAGCGGAGGAGTAAGGAGAGTAGACCGAGAATTAAGTGGGGCGGCTTGACGCCAGTGAATGCGTGGGAGATAGGGGAGAGGTTGGCGGGAATGGGGGTGTGGGAGTGTAGGGGGGACGTGGATAGTATGTGGGACAGGGCGGAAACGTGCATCAGGGAGAATGCAAGGGAGGTGTTGGGTGTTTCTAGGGGCCGGGCCGGACATCATCGGGGGGATTGGTGGTGGAATGAAGAGGTGGGGAAGAAAGTGCAGACCAAGAAAGAGGCGTATGCTAAGTTGGTGGAAAGTAAGGACGAAGAAGAGAAGCGGGTAAACAGGAAAGAGTACAAGCTAGCGAGGAAGGAGGCGAAGTCAGCGGTCACGGCAGCTAAGACGGCCGCTTTTGAGAGCTTGTATGCAGGGTTACAGGGGAAAGGAGGGGAGAAAAAGTTGTTTCGACTCGCTAAGGCTAGGGAGAGGAAGGGTCGTGACCTCGATCAGGTGAGGTGCATTAAGGGGGAGGACGGTAGAGTGTTGGTGGAGGACGGTCACATAAAGAAGAGATGGCAGTCGTACTTTCATACGCTCTTGAATGACGAGGGGGACAGAGCTATTGTGTTAGGGGAACTGGAGCACTCAGGGGAGTGTCGGGATTTTAGCTATTGTAGACGTTTTAAGGTAGACGAGGTTAGACAGGCAGTCCGCAGGATGCGAAGGGGTAGGGCGACGGGGCCGGATGAGATACCGGTGGAATTTTGGAAGTTCGTTGGAGAGGCTGGTGTAAGGTGGTTGACTGCATTGTTCAATGAAATTTTCAGGACGGCAAAGATGCCCGAGGCGTGGAGGTGGAGTACCATGATCCCCCTCTATAAGAATAAGGGGGACATTCAGTGTTGCAATAACTAAGGGGGATTAAGTTACTGAGTCACTCTATGAAGATATGGGAGAGAGTGGTCGAGGTGAGGCTGAGACGGATAGTGTCTATTTCGGAAAACCAGTTTGGATTTATGCCCGGCCGCTCGACGACGGAGGCAATCCACCTGGTACGGAGGTTGGTGGAGCAGTATAGGGAGAGGAAGAAGGATCTGCACATGGTGTTCATCGACCTGGAAAAGGCGTACGACAAAGTCCCCAGGGAAGTGCTTTGGAGATGCTTGGAGGTGAGTGGAGTACCGCAGGCATATATACGAGTAATTAAGGATATGTATGAGGGAGCGAAAACCCAGGTGAGGACGGCGGGAGGAGACTCAGAGCATTTCACTGTCCCGACAGGATTGCATCAGGGATCTACTCTTAGTCCCTTTTTGTTTGCGTTAGTAATGGATGTGTTGACGCGGCGTATCCAAGGGGAGGTGCCGTGGTGTATGCTTTTTGCAGACGATGTAGTCCTGATAGATGAGACGCGAGGGGGTGTGAACGACAAATTAGAGCTGTGGAGGCAAACTCTGGAGTCTAAAGGGTTCAGGGTGAGCAGAACCAAGACAGAGTATGTGGAATGTAAGTTTAATGACGTGAGGCGGGAGAATGAGGTAGTAGTGAGGCTAGAAGCATAGGAGGTAGGGAAGAGGGATAAGTTCAAGTATCTCGGGTCCGTGATCCAGAGTAACGGTGAGATTGACGAGGATGTCTCGCACCGTATTGGGGCGGGATGGATGAAGTGGAAACTCGCATCGGGGGTGCTGTGTGATAAGAAGGTGCCGCCCAAGCTTAAAGGCAAATTCTATAGGGTGGTAGTCCGTCCGGCCTTGCTGTATGGAGCGGAGTGTTGGCCAGTTAAGAACTCCCACATCCAAAAAATGAAGGTGGCAGAAATGCAGATGTTGCGCTGGATGTGTGGACTGACCCGAGGGGATAGAGTTCGGAATGAGACTATCCGGGAGAAGGTTGGTGTGACTTCAGTGGAGTGTAAGATGCGGGAAGCACGATTGAGATGGTTCGGACACGTGAAGAGGAGGGGCATGGATGCCCCGGTCCGTAGGTGTGAGAGGCTAGCGTTGGATGGTTTTAGACGGGGTAGAGGTAGACCGAAGAAGTACTGGGGTGAGGTGATTAGGCGGGACATGGAACAGTTACAGCTCACCGAGGACATGACCCTAGATAGGAAGGGCTGGAAGATGCGAATTACGGCAGAGGATTAGGGCCAGTTCGGGTCGCTAGTGTAGGGAATTAATTGGTGGGGGTGTATTCCTGTTATGATTCTGTATTCAGTGTTTCGTGTTCCGTGTTCCATGTTTATTTCGAATCTGTGTGCTTCCCTCTGCTTTATTATTCCTGCATTCCTGCTTTACTCTGTTTTATATTCCCTATGGGTGCCGTATCTATGTTATGTCATCTGCTGCTGTGCTGTACTATGTGTTTGTGTGATATCTCGTGACTTGAGCCGGGGGTCTTTCGGAAACAGCCTTTCTACTTCATCAGAGGTAGAGGTATGGACTGCGTACATCTTACCCCCCCCAGACCCCACTAAGTGGGAATACACTGGGTTTGTTGTTGTTGTTGTTGTAGATAATACATAGAACTTCTAGTATTTTTTTACTTTGTATAATGTTGTCCTGGGATGAGATTAAATGGAGTTGCACTGTCAATGAGGTTTCATATAGTTAACCCAACTTGTTTCGGTTTGAGGCGTAGTAGTTAATAGAAATTTCTATATCGGAAGATCTTAAACAATATCTTACGTTGGAACCTTTCTTCCACAACCGTCACCATGTTTGTATTTTCTCCTCTTTTTCTTTTAAATGCGCCAAACAAATGGATGGATGGACAGATTTGAAGAGGGAATCAATCTGTAAACACTGTTGAATCTATCCGACACATTTAGACATTTTCTCCCAAGCAAGGCGGGGATGATATTTATAATTCTCTTTACATTTTTTGCATCTATAGCAATATCTTTTCTGCGTTTCCTTTACCATGCCAAAGACATTGATGGAGCTTACTTCGGAACCACATTTCCGCACCTATTCTTGATGACTTATGGACACCTCAAGCCACAGAAGATTTCTCAGAGCTATGTTCCCAGAGTGTTTGGTTTCAAGGTCCACAAGCCGTGATCCTGGTAGTGACCTACTGGCAATGTTTTTCCTTATTAATGTGCTAGGAGAGGTAATACTTATAATAGCACATCTAGAATTGTAAGGTTCTGTTATAGGTTTTATTCTCATACAGGCTTTTGAAGATGCTGTGTGATAACAAATTAACTTGAGCTACTTCTATGTATGAAGATACTTTCCATGCTACAGTTTGTGCCTTTTCCCCCCGTGAGAATCTCTCAAGTATTCGTTACAAAATCTTTTGTTGCCGGGGTTCCACGTCAATGTACATCCAAGCATCGTAACTCGTAGTTGCCACACGATCTTTCGTGCATGGCATGTGCAGTGGAAGTCTTCCAACCAGTGGTTTCACCTTGATCGGGTGATTTGTTGCTAGGATTTTCCTTCAAATGTTTGTTGTCTTAACTGTCACTGTGCACTCCTGAATACATGTGTATAAAAGCCTTCTCTCTAATTTTTGCTTCGACTTCTCCTTGTACATTATATTACAGGGTCAAGGATCTCGTGTGCTGATATATAGTTAACCTTTTCACATTGTCGGTTGAGATTAAGTCACATATCCAGGCTCAGGGCTTAGTTTTAACGGCAAAGAGTAGAACATTGCAGGATGTTCCATTTTGACAAAAGACCCACACCCAAGTGCCATAGCTTGTGGTTCGCTATCTGATCTTGATTTTCCTACCTCAGAGACATATCAATGTATTAGAAACCTGACTATTACACCAAATTTGGTATTTAAGTGGAGGAAGGTAGAGCCATAGAGGAAGAGATTCATTGTCATCCCGGCTTGATAGCTCAAATAGCGGACTTGTCAGCCATTTAAAAAAAAAGTCGAAAAAGATTTCAGCCAAAGGGGAAAATTAACTGTGAAACTGAGATAGCTCTTCAAATATCAGAGTATAAAGTCATGTCCAAGTATAATGTATGAACCAAAAACTCTTCAACACACAACAAAAGAAAGGAGCCTTTATAAGTGGATCCTGAGAATATTCTAAGAAACTAATCAGTTGCGAACTCTAAAAATTGGTTCCTGGATATAGTTATATTTTGATAACCAGCACAAATTTTATCTATCGAGAATATATGTGCAGATCAATTCCAGGATCCTGGAAAGCAAAACATTTGTTATGCTAGAGGAGAAATTCAATCCAAATGGTTGTTAAGGGCAAATGAAAAAAAAAATAGGTGATTTAACAGATTCTTCACCAAGACCATATATAGTACACAAATTACAATCAACAATACCCCATTGTAGTAACCTTTTATCCTTTTTAGGGCCACATATTAGATTAAAATCCCCCATCTGATTAATTTATCTGTTATTCATAGGAAAATTGCCTTGGGCCTTGCTTCATTTTTGAGCATGAGTTATCTCCAATAAAATTTGCCGTGGCCCCGGGGATTGCATATAGAACTGTCTAATCAGGCCGTGTCTAGTATCATCTACTTGCCTCTTTCTGAGTAAAATAAAATACTATGTATGATCAAGCTTATTTTTTTATTTATCAGAAGTGTTTATTTTTTCTAATCAGTGTTTATTTTCAAAGTGAGCTGTAGGACCAAACTTTTGCCCAAAAAAATGTGCTCGGGTGGTTTTGAATGAGTTAGTAGGAAATGTTTTCCAGCAGCTAAAAAAAGTACTCTATTATAAATGTATTATCATATATATAGCAAATAGCTATTTTATCATATATAGTAAATGTCTATTTATGAAAAAGCTAGAAACCTCAAAGTTAATTTTTGTATAAAAAACATAAATCCCATCCTAAATGAAACTAATTACATAAGATTTCGAATTGACTTTCTCTCTCCCAGATTTGAGAAAATACATATACATGTCAATGTACCTCATACGTAACTCCAATGTATGAGAAAACTATTTCTCCTTAAATTATGGAAATAAAATCAGATCCAATTATTCTTTTACCTTAATAACACAGTAATTAATGTTCTGATTTTGTGATTGCTTAAAAATAATAACTGTAATTCAAATTCAAAAAATATCATGAAATATCTCTCTTCATCTCCCTCAAGAAAATCAACGCCGCTGTCGCTGATTTACGGCTCTCACCGTCGTTCACCGCTCCATCCTATTCCTCACGCCGATGAACACGCAAGGGCGACTAACCGCCAAGATCGACGTCGTTTCTCGTTCCTCTCCCACTGTCGCCACCACCGGCGCCATCACGAACAGCCAACGGCGCCTCCGCGCCCTCTTAGTGTATTTATTTTTTAGTAAAGACTTGCACAGTATTGTATGAGAAATTATAATGCATTACCAGTTTGAATGATATTTTGACATTATTTATGAAATTTACACGTATGAGAATGTATTACACATTTTTCCAATGTATGATGCCAGTGTTATATGTATGATTTACACTCCAACAACATGTTCTAGATGTATGTGAATGTACTATGTTTTACTTTCTATGTATGATCCAAATGTTTTCGATTTTATATTTAAGTAAAAACATTTCACATTATATGTATGAGAACGTATTATACATTACTTTCTATGTATGATGCCAGTGGTATATGTATGATTTACACTCCAACGACAACATGTGCTATATGTATGAGATTGTATTATACTTTACTTTCTATGTATGATGCAAGTGTATTCGTTTTTATTATACTTTTCTTTCTATGTATGACATTGCAAAAGCAGATAATTTAATAAAATCATACAGGCAACTAAAAAAGAGGAATAATTTGAATATTATAGTTCAAATCAACTTTCAAGTCGTTGACTATAAAAATAATTGGATCTGATTTTATTTTAATAATAATTTGTAATGCATATTATAGTTCAAGTTAAGGTATAGAAGAAATAATGGGTCTCTCTTCTATACTATAGAACAAATTTGAACGACTTAAAGTAAAATGCATTATTTGATTTTATGAAAATTTATTATAAAATAAATTGTTTCCATAATAATTTGAAATAATAAACCAACTAATTATTATGAAATTTATTATGAAATAAATTATTTTCATAATAATTTGAAATAAGAGATCTTATTTGAACAAATTTGAAATCCCCCAAATCACGTAACTTGAAATTAGGCGTAAAATAAGGAGTGCAATAATGAAGCAAAAATCCGACTAAAAATAGAGCAAAAATCGGATGTTTTGGGATGTATGCGCCAGAAGAGAGAGAAAGTCTAAAAGGAAGGAATTCTATGTAATTAATATGGAATTTTTGTAATTACTTTTCAAATAAGGGATTTTATGTAATAAGTAATAGTTACCTTGTGTATATATGTAACTTTTTCCCATAAATAAAGGGGTTCTCCTTCATTGTAATTCACCCTTCAAATATTTCTCAAGAGAAATAATAATCACTCTTTTCTCTCTATTCTTGTTGTTATTACTTTATATTTCATAACACGTTAGCACGAGACTCTGCCAAACAAGGTAAGATTATAAGTCTAAAAGTAATTTCAAGGTTAATAATTTCTTATGTTATTTGCCTTTTGCTATGAATGATATAATTATTGTTGGATTTGAGAAAAAATAATTGATTTGAAACCAAACCGTTTATGCTTTAAATTTGTTCATGAAGAAACAATATTGTTAAAAATATGATGATGAATTTAAGTCTCATTTCATTAAGAGGAAAAGACATTGGTTAAAAGTTTCAATGCACCATGATGATAAGATGTTGGGTTCAAAGTCCCATCAAGTTATAGCCTAAGACGTCTTTATATGGATAAGATATTGAGTTTGAATTTCAATTAGGGCTGCTTATCGAACGGATCAGATAGACCATTATACGTAACAGTTTGGCTTAACGATTATCAGTTTTAAAATATACAAATCCAGTAGCCAACCGATAAGATATCGGATGATTCGATAATAGATAAACAATTATCGGATGCTTTATCGGACCTCCACAATTCATACTTGAATACAGACACCTTACAGAAAATAGAATAGAATAGAATACTTCTTTTCCTTTCACAATGACAACAGACATAGTAATACTAAAACTAACACTTGCCTCTCAAGTTTAAAAACCAGCTGTTTCCAAGTTTCTATTCAGAAAAAAATATAACATAAAAAAACTGTTCCATCTAACTAAGAAATTAAGAATCTCAATGTTTATCTGAAAAACAAAATAAAATACTAAGTTATGTCACGCCACCTAAATAATATCAATAATCAGTTCTCTTAAAAAAGAATTAATTCTTTTGCACAACGACTTTTGCATAATATACTTAGCAAAATGCTCTTTTTCCTTAAATTGAACAATCTCAAGCCTCAACTTTAAAAGATGTTGCAGCCACAAGAATAACTTTTACACAAACATATGCTTTTGCTCACTTGATAGATGATAGTCTCATAATTTTGTCATTGATAATGTAAATCAAATATTAATTATTTTCAAGTAAAATATAAATTAAGAAGAACGATCAGTGAGTACAAATACATGATGAATTACTCATCATTATAGAACTAGCTCATGAGCTTAACAAGAAATGGACATGTTACACAAGTACAATAATTATGTTGGTTTTTTCTTCTTGTGTAAAATTACTAGTATATCATAGATTCAGTTTTTGAAGCAAGTAAAGATGTATCTTAATGCTCAATGTAATTTAATATTGTGTTATCTCTTGCTGTGTGGATTAAGTGTAAATTAAAGATATCATAATAGCATAAACTTGAAGAACACAATAAAGAAAGAATTTTTTTTTTTAGTTTTCAAGATTGTCCTCGGTAAAAATTAAAATAATCTGGTACAATAAAAGTGTAGATTAATTTAGATAATCACCCAATCCTGAATTAGAATCCTTCCATGTAGGATTAGTTATTTATAATTCTAAATCAACTTAATAACCAAATCTTTTTGTCAAGATCAAAATCTATCACCTAGCTAGGCTGTGATAGGAGCCTGAGGAGCTATCACCAATAAGGTGAACATAAACCTGCCCATAAATCTTGTGCCACAACAACCTCTTGCATATGCTCAAGCAACCTTGTTGGAGGTTACAGTTCCTACCCTTCAGAGCCCACTTGCACTGAACAGCAGGCCACAATCACTGCAGGCTATGGTTATCAGGTACCAGTTGACCAAATATACAATGGTGCTCACTGAGTGCACTATTTACTAGCTCCAATAGATACCTTAAGGTAATGGGATAGCCTTCTCCTCTCTGCAAAGTAATTGACATGAAGCAGTGTTATTTAGATTTCACCTTCCCCACTGCTCAAATGCAAATAATACTAAGGGTCTCAATAAAAAATGAACACTTGCATTCAGCTAAAACATTGCCCAAATGCAAATAATACGACAGGTCCCAATAAACACTGCACACTGCATTATGTTTTACTAAATAATACGTGTGCCTCACCAACAAGGCAACTAAAACACTGTATTATACTCATATTAGTAACCCCTGGTATTATGATACAATTGCTAACAAACACGGCTCAGGCTTCAACAACTTATAATGCAACATTTACTGGACAACAAGCTTATGCTCAACTAGCTCCAGCTTCAGACCCCAGTTCAACCTGGTTATGATCAATCCATGACTCAACCAGGTGGTGGTTATGCAACTGTACCTATTGTTGCTGGTTATGTTAAGAGTGTCTCACCTCTTCCTAGTTATGCTCAGTATGATGCTACTAATCAGATGCATGGTGCTTCTAAGTGATATTTTATTGTTATATGATGAAATTATTTCAAGAGAAGTGTTTCAGTGTTCAGGTTCACTCTAGGTTGTTTGTTTGCACTAGTTTTAATTTCAGATCAGTCTGTCATTGCACATGGAATATTTGATTAGCAGCAATGTCTACTGTATTTTTTCTTTTTGTCTATGGCATTATATATGCGGTTAATCATAAATGCTAAGGACATGGAAGTATGTACTTTCTCCTATAACAAGTTTATTGCACACATTATCATCAATCTTACAACGCAACGAAATATCAGTTAGTAAAGAAACATAACATAACGACTTTTATATTTTTTATATTATTACTAATCTTGTGAAAGTCGTCTTGTAAACTTGTATACATGTACTACACGACAACTACAGTAGGGTCTTTTCCTGCACTGGCTAAATCTGAAGAGAAGGTCAATATAATGAGTCAACTAATAAATAAAAAATCATTTGTAATAGCAACATATATAAAGATAATATTATCTTTTTCGATTTTCTCAAGATTATCAAGATCTTCCTCAACACTAACAGGTTGTTTTAATTGTTCACTTCGAAGTCAATCTTGAAGATACGCTAGAACTTGCACCAATTTAGGAGTCAATGAACTTCTAAATGAATCAAGAAAACGTCTTATTATACTAAATGCAAATTCATATGCAACATTTGAAACGGAAACAACTAATACATCACAACCTATCTTAGCAACAGTAGGAAATCTTGTTGCGTTCATTTTCCATTAGAGTAGAATGTCAAATTCTTTAGTATCATTTTCAGTTTCTTCTCTAAAATATTTATCTAACTTTGTTCTAGCATCTACACCTCCATTCACAGCTTTATATTGCTTTAGATTTTGCATGAGTGAATCTAAAGGTCTTGTACCTTTGGTGCTTAATTGACTGCCATAAAGCACCGAAGTAGAAGTCTTCAATGAAGAGCAAGGTGAAGATACAACAACCACTAGCCCTTTTGAACTTGATTTGACATATTCATTAAATAATGAAATCATGTATTGCTTTACTACTTCTTTTAAAGATAAACCTTGATTTTCCCAAAACATTTTTATGTGTGCATAGTCAATTGAATCAAGCTTGTAACGAGGATCTAGAACACATGTAATAAAAGTTATCTTGTTCATTTTTATTGAATCACCTCAATACTTATCAAATTTTTCTTTGATCTTTCCCCCTCCCCTCATATTATCTAAACTATTATCTTCACTTGCAATTAATTTATTCAAATAAATAGCAACAACACAAATTTTCAGAAAATAAATATTAAATGTAACATAAAGTGATCCAGATATTTTCAAAGGGAGAAGATAAAAAATTTCAAGAAATTTTATAATTCTTTTCACATGCACCCAATCACTACACAAAAGTTCACTAGCAGTTACTCAAACTTCAATATAAAAACTCTCAAGATAATGTCTTAGGCCAATTTTACGAGAAGCATAATTTTTAAATGCATTCTCAAATTCAATAGCCCTACTCAACATTAGGTAGGTGGGGTTCCATCTAGTTGGAACATCTAAAGCATAAAGATTTCTTGCAACTGAGTTGTTCATCATCACAATTTTCTTGAAACCTTTTCAACCTTATAGGAGATTGCCTAACATATCTCACTACATGTCTAATATATTCAATAGACACAAAAATTTCTTTCAAATCATCCTAGACAACAAGGTTCATAATATGCGTCATACACCTCACATGAAGGTGATCACCGCTCATCAGATTAGTTTCCATCTTTGTCAAATACTTAGATAGTTCTTTTATCGTTACATTATTTAAGCTCACATCATCTACAGTGATAGTAAATATTTTATTTATTCTCCACTCACGTAAGCAACTATCAATATCAATTACTATATCTTTACCTTTATGGCTAATAATTAAACACAAATTGAGAGTTTTCTTATCGATATTTCATTCACTGTCAATTCAATAGACAGATATACACATGTAATAGATTCTTTATATGGAAGTCCAGGTTTTGATGGTTATACAGATTCTCTGTTTGATTTTCATAAAATAACTCTTCAGATTTTGTTTTTCTTCATAATAAAGATTAAAACAATCTCCAGTGACAGCACTACGGGAAGGAATCCAAAAATGAGGTGGTATCACTTTCATAAACGCCCAAAAAAAATTTCTCAACAGAGCTAAAAAAAATCTCATCAATTATTACCATATGACATAAAGCCTTCCTACACTCTTCTTGATTAAATTTTAAAGATACAACGGCTACATTACCTTGACTATATTTGAAAATAGCTTTAAAAGCTAAATTTGATTGTGTTTTTATCAACACTTGTAGGACGCTTAGAACATGTCAATAGATGACCAAGAAGAGTACACTTACCGTTTCTTGACTTAGAAAAATACTCATGGGAGCAATAATCACATTTTGCTTTTGTACCTTCGGAACTAACAATTTCTATAAAATGATTCCACATATTAGACCTTTTTTTTTTCTTCTTTTAGCAATAGTCAACTGAGTTTCAGTTGTTTTAAATTGACTTACTCGATTTGAATCTCCACTTTCACCCATCACCTTATCAGCTTATATATCTTCAGTCATGTTATGAGTTGATTTTGAGTTATTGTGATAAAAAAAAAATCAATTCAATAAATTATCAGTATTAGAACAAAGAACATGAAAATTAATACATAATGCAATTGCAATTATCCGAAGAATTAGTGATCCATAAAAAAATTAGGCTAATAATTTTTCAGATGAAACTTGAATATAAAAAAGAATTGAGTCAATTATTGTTGCTCACATATATTTAAAATAGAGTGAAGATTAAGAAAACACATACCCTGTACAATCGAATCAAAATAAAGGAATAAATTCTGAAAAATTAGGCTAAAGAAAATACACACAGTAAATTATAATTACTTATCCAAGCACATGCACATCACCATTCATATCAAAATAAAAAATTGAAGCAAAATAAAAAAGAAAGTATGAAAGAAAAAAACAAGTTCACAACTCATCAGAAAAAAGAGAAAACATAAAAAAAGTCAAGAAGATTAAAAAAATGAATTACAAAAATGAGATGAAAGAGATGAAGATGGAGAATCAGTAATTATTAAAAAGTACTGAAAACTTACTTAAATTATGCTTCTCGGCAAGAGCATATTACGGTTGCATTGAAAAAATCAAAGAAAAGAAGTTTAATCGACAAATCCTTTGCTTAATTGCTTTAAAAATCTCTTTAAAGCTTTGACCTTTGAATATAATATCACTTTACTATTGAGTACTTTTGAGTTTTGAGTCGGCAAACCAAAGCAATGAGCAGGGCTTTTGAGTTTTGATCTTTTGTACCGTCTATAGTTCTATTTACTTTGAATAGATAATAACTTTAGTAGTTAGTACTTTACTGCCTAGTTTATATATTATATTAGGGTTAATTGAAAATGGGCTTTATGTTAGAACTAGTGATTATGTCCGCGCTTTGTGCGGTCATAAAAATACTTTAATATATATTTAAATTTCTTAATTAATTTTAAAAAATATTAATTTGAAGGCAAAAAAAAATATTGTGACTAAAACAATGCATATTTAATATTTTTAGAAATACAATCATTTAGTAACAAACATTCTTTTTTGGGGTAAAATTAACAAATTTCTCTATTAAAAAATATATATGATAAATCATTGATTTGATTGATCCATAACAAAATTCTCTTATCAATAACATCGGAGAACTATGAATTGAAATAAAAATAAGATCAAATACCTCCAGGTTCGGTAACAATCAATTTTGATCATATGTTAATACTTTTTTTGGTATAAAAATTAAGAAAATTGCGATAAGGATCGAGCACTTCCCTATAGTTGATTGCCAACTACACCGCTAAAGTGGATGTCCGAATTTCAAAAAACGCGTGCACTTATCGCTAAACAAACTTATCTAATATTAATCTATATTGACAAAATTACCTAATTGTTCTTCTAAAAGTGTCAATAAATTAAAATTTTTCATTGAATAATTCAATTTAATTCCTAATACACCAAACACCGATAGATAGTTGCATAATGAAAATTAGATATTGTTAGACAAATGACTACATACTATATATAAACAAAGTAATATATAAGTTGTACTACACACTGATTGAAATTAATCAAATTGTTCATGTGAAAATAACAAAAGCACCACACTCAAACATAATAATTAATTCTTTAAAAGCAACTCTACCAAACTCGAAGAAAAAACTATCTAGCCTATATACAGACTTACGATGCAACAACTTTGTGTTACAATTCTTGTATAAATAATTTTTTGCTTCTTCACGGGTATGGATAATGTTGCTACCCCCACCTTATTATCTTTGTGCAATAAAATTTTATCTTTTCTTAATTGGACCAAAGGTATATGTAAGAAGATAGAGACAGACTTGAAAACATGACACCTAGTATACCTCTTTCAGTTTTTTTTCCACTATAACTCGTGATTCCATTTGATTTGATGAACAATAAAAAGATGGCCAAAATAAGAAAGAAAAGTCAGCGAAAAATAAAATAAGATGATTCTGTAATCTCTAATTTTAAAAAAGAATTGACAGATGAAGTAGTAACGATGAATTCCCTGTTCAAAAAATTTTGAAATTTCAGAGGAAATATGAACAAAAGACTATCAATTGTGATAAACAAATCATTACATAATAAATGTTTGTGATGTTATTCACACAATATGCAAGAGATGAAATAAACATTATTCAACAGAAAAAACAAAAGTCTAGAATAGTGTCAAGATCGAAGCTCTAACTGAAATGTTGTCAAAAATTATAGTTTTTGCATACAATTTTACATTAAACAATTGAGAGTTATAAACATAAAAGCCTTGGGAGTTATCAAATTGAAGAGGTGTGATTAAGAGCAAATGTTATGAAAATAAAAAGGTGTGATTAAAAATAGATGTTATGAGTGTGATTAAAAGTAGATGTTACGAAAATAAAGATGTGTGATTCATGGAGATGATTTTTAAATAATAATAGTTGAAAAAATCTCAAAAAAGAAAAGAAAAAAGAGAAATAAAAATGGAGGCCATTGGGAAGTGACACATCACCTCCTCTATGACTTTCCTTCATATTATTTATAGATTTAAATCCATTAGGTTTGAGTTTATATTTTATAATAATATAATATAATATATATTTTATAAAAAATATAAGTATATATGGTAATTCTTAACGGGTTAACAGTTTATCCAATAAGAAAATTGTGTAATCCAACCCCACACCAATAAATCGTTAATTGTAAAATTTTAATCTGTTCACCAATTGTTTATCTGATAAGCCAATAAGTCAATTTTGTGGGTGACTTATCGGATACGGTTTGATTTTGACCTGCCATAATCATAATACACCATATTGATGATATTATGATGGCTAAGGTAAAATAATGGGTGTTTGGTGAAAAGTCATGAAACATATCCCATTGATATGCTCTATTCCATGAAGTGATTATGGTAGCAACATATGATGAATGTAAAAGATGATAACTTGCTCCATTCTTGAATGAAATGTAGTAGCAGTGCATAATATGTCTGAAAGAAGACAAGTGATTGAATGCACAGATATAAGCGTGGAGGGTCAATATAATAAAAATCATCAAAAGTGATAATATTTTCACACTCTTATTACGATTATAAGATATGTTAGACAAAAATTCTCTACATTATATGCACACCTCGATTTGCTCTTGAATTAGCAATATTTTGAAGGAGGTTATAAGCTATCATAATTTGATAGGCTAAGGCACGATTATCTTTCATTACCGAGAATGAGAATTTTGATTGTTATAAGCACAAATTCATTTCCTGAGGTGAATGTGATAATACTTAGTAAAACTTATCAATACAAATGTGCACTTGATTTTGGTGGTACCACAACTCATCTCCGAAAGAGGTAGAATAATTATGTAGAAATATTTTGCAATTTGCTCAGAAGTAGTAAATATGATGTTTGTTCTTGTAAAGTAAATTTGAAATTTACTAAATCAAAAAGCACATGTCATGATAAAGTTGGAGTTTACTAGAATAAATATTCATACGTTGAAATGCACGATTGTGACATTCCAAAGATGTGTATATTGAGTATTAGACATGTATTAAAGAATTAGAAAATTCTTCAAAAAGTTTTCATGTTGTTTGTTCTCATGATAAGTTGGTTGGATCAACTAATGTTGGGATTGAATACCTTAAGTCTAAAAAGCAAAAAGGTGAATAAGAGCCCGTTCACCTACCATGTGATATGTTGATAAGATGCATCAATAAGATAATCACATGTATATTTATTGTCATCCTGTAGTTTTGTAACACCCCGCATTCAAGTACATATATTGGCGTATTCAAGTACGTGTATTGGTCTTATTTATATGGAATTAATTTTATTTTATTTTATTTATACCGGTATTTGCCCGTCGATGGTTCCATACGAAGGTTATTGAATAAGCTTTCCAACGATATAAAGATTTCCAAAAATGGATAGGTTTTGGATATAATCGAGCATGTTCGAAACTATAAAACGGTGGCCAGGATATATTGGGAATAGTAAATGTGCAGGAAAATTTCCTGCACACAAACTACTGAGGCCATCCATTTTTTTGGATCAACTTTGAACGATCATAACTCCCTTAATATAATGAACTGGGAGAGCTTCCACCTAGGAAAAGAAATATCTTTGAGTCTTCTTTCCAATGCAATTGGTTTCATCCAAATCCGACATCTGAGTAATGAGTTATACTCGTTTTACTTCAGCCTCTCAAAATAGATTTTTAGGGTCAACTTCAAACGATCATAAATCCTTGTACAGGACGAACTGGGTGGCCTACTTTATATTAAATGAAAGCCCTTTGAATTATTTTTCCAACGATACCAATTTCACCCAAATCCAATATCGGAGCAAAGAGTTATGGTCGATTTACTTTAGCCTATCAAAATAGTTCACCATGGACAGATTCAGATTTACTTAAATTTTAAGGGCAATATGGTCATTTTCCATCACCTCATGGACGAAAATTGGTCATTATATACATATACTTAGCCCCATATCCATTATTTATCATCCAAATTATTGAAGAATAAGAAACCCTAGCCTAAGTTCAACTCCAATTATCTTGTGATTCAACCGTAGAAAATCCAAATTGATTCCGTAGTTGTGTTCACCGTCTTGAGGGCTTCGAGAAGCACCCCTTATTTGTGCCAACAGGACTTCGAAATCAAAAGGGCCATTTTATGGTAAGGATGTAAATTATGTTGGTGTTATTTATATGGATATGTATATATATATATATGCATGTGAGCATAAGAAGTATGTTATTTGATTGTTGTTGAAAGATGATTGGAAATGATGTTGGATTATTCTTGTGCATAGTTGGATTATGTTGAATTGTGAAGGGATTTGGTGTGATGATGTGGTATTGAAATGATGATTATATATATATATATATATACACATAAACCGATTGTTCAAGTTGGTTTTTGGAATGCTTTGCAAATATTGGTTGTATGAAATTATGGAAGAGAATTGTGGTGTTGGGTTGCTAATACTAGATGCCAAACATTTCATTGTAGATAAGTGATTTGTAAAGGCGGAAAGTTGTGTTAAATTGGTATCCGAATCTACAACGAGGTATGTAAAGCATACTCTAACGATGTTCTTTGGCATGAAAACACCAATGTTCCATCAAGTAAGATTCCGAGGTTGTCCAAAAACATGTATTGTTCTACATTACCAACGAAGTTGTTTCCATTCTATAAAGTGTCAAAATGTTTCATTGATATACCGAAAGGCTCCTATTTCATTGTTGTGATATTGATGATTCCGAAACACATTGTTGATGTACCAATGAGTCTGTATTACATCGTTATTGTATAGAAAGTCTATTACTTGGTTCCTATTGATGTATCATTATTCCAACGGTACTATATTGGCATGAACACTAATGTAATAATCTCAAAAGCTTTTGAACTAAGTTATTGGAAAGATCTCTTATGTGTGTTACTTGATATACGTGTGGGTGGTAGCTCAGGGGCTTAAGCCTAGCATGGGCCGATCCCGATATTTGATATGATTACAGTTGATATGTACTGAGGGCAGCCTAATGGTCACAGTACGGTACAGTATTGATTATTGTTAGGTGGTTGGAGGTTCGGGAGAAGGAGGTAATGACAAATGATAATTGTAAAGAATGAAATGAACGAATGTATACCGTTCCACAAATGTGTTTGAATTCAAGAACCCAATTCAGATTAATGATAAGATAATGTACATGATCCTAAAAGTGTTTATGAAGTGTGGTTCACTTCTATTATGATTTATTCACTTGCGTCTGATTTTCTTGATCCCCCATACCACATATGATTATTTACAGCTTTACATACTCAGTACATATTTTGTACTGATGTCCCTCACGAGGGACCTGCATTTCATGCTGCAGGCACAGGTGCTTCAGCTCATTCACAGCATAGATAGGAGCCAGGTCATACAGCTATTGTTGGTGAGCTCCAGTTTGCTTTGGAGATTTCCGAGTCGGTCCCTTATGTTTTGTTATTGTATAGGAGTCATGTGTGGGCTGAGGTTTGTCCCGACCCTAGTTATGTCATGTATATCCTAAAGGTTTTGTAGACATAAGGAAGGGTAAAGTCATGGAAGTTTATATAGTGATGTTATATTTGTATATGTGGTGGCCCCGACGGCCAAGTATTTTATATATATATATATTTGTGCGTGTTGTGCTAATACAAGTAATTAGACCCTTCTATATGCAACGAAGTGCTGTCCAAATTTTTGGTGACATGTAAGTGAAAGTACAGGTATTTGAACGGGTTCTCCCGGGCCTTCTCGGCTTCGGGTGCCAGTCCGGCCCGATGGAATTTTGGGGCGTGACAAGTTTGACATTCATAAAGTTGCTTTCTCAATTAAATTGAGTTATGAGCATAATTTTCAGATTGTGTAATCAAAACAATCCATCTTGATAATGTTGGCTTGGCGTTGAATGCCTATGATAAGTAGTTGAACCATTGGTTACGAGAACAAAGTTTCATGTGTTAGTCTAAAGTATGATATATTGCATATAATAACACTTGTTTGCATTAGATCAAAAACTATGATTTATTTCTCCCTCTCAATTAGTTCAATGTCAAGAACCAATTATTCCATCTAGTAATTTTGATGTATGGTTTTCGATCAATGGATATATCATGATTCAAAAGATAAATTCTCTAAAGTAAATTGAGATGTATGTTAGTTTTACCAACATGAGGGTGACATTATGAACAACTAAGTAATATGTTGTGAATTATCATCAGATCCTCGTTCAAAAGATAATATAAGTTCAAATGATAGGAGCATTTGCTGATCCAATATTAATCTCATATTTAGCTGTAAATATTTCAAATTGAATATCTCTGAAGGAAAAAATCTACTGCATGCATGAAGCATGATAGATCAATCCATTTTAAATACAATAATTCTTGATAAAAAAGGAGCAAATGATTTTAATAAAAAGACAATGTACTCTTGAAGAGTCTACGATAAAACACTTCATGAACCCTTATGAGCAGTTCAGGTACTTGAAAATAATGAAGTGATGAGATCTCAAAATGTTATGTCACATTGTGTACCGATACAAAATAATATATCAACGACAATATCTTTAATAAAGTATTGGCGCAATATTGTAAAAGATTACGAGGATCTAAATTCTATATTTACTTAAGCATGCTGACATAGAAATATTTATCAAGTGATATGAAAGGTTGCATATTGGTAAGCATAAAACTTATTTGATTTGCAGTTCAAACACTTGAAGATGTCATACATGAGATATTGAATATTGTCACTTGACAAAATTTATATGAAAAATTTTAAGGATTCAAAATGTTTGAAGCATATAAAAGTTTCTGGAAAACTTATATATAATCCTTATATTACATAAATTTATAACTTAAAAATTATTGAAACTCTTGGAGAGTTTTCAAAAGCAATAGAGTATTTGCTGGAATGAGAAATATACCAAATGAATTGGTTATATATCTTAGTGCAATTAGTGTACTAATGTATCTTGTAACTACTATAAGACCGATATAGTCTTTTGATCAATTTGTTAGCAAGTCCCGATCTTGTTGATTATGATGATGCTGGGTATTTATTTAACCCACATAAATCTCAATCTCAAACATACAATGTGTTCACATGTGGGAATACTGTCATATCTCAGAGATATACAAAACAATCTATCTAGCCACTTCATCAAATCATGTTGAGATAATAGCTATTCATGAAGCAAGTCGAGAATGTGTGTAACGCCCTGAACTCTAGTTTCTGGGATGCCACACGGTGTTCCAAACTACAAGTAGTCCTGAGCTAACCTTGGTTGTCTTCTAACACATCTAAATCTCAACATGGTGAAATATAAGTATAAAATTATGATAAAATGTGGAAAACTATCTGAAGGTATTAATCTCATCAATTTGATTAAATAAATACTGACAAGTCTGAATACGACAACTGAGATCTAAGACTGAATCTGATAGTCCGACAAGCCTCTACTAACTGAATATAGAGAGTCACTGGGACAGGCCCCAGCTGACTCGGACTAAACTGGAATATCTATTAATAAACTGAAAACATAAATAGCTAAGTTCCCGAACTATGAGGACTCACCAACTGCAGAAATATAGATGAGATGCTCAAAAATTATTGTCGCTACTGAGATTGAGCACCTGAACCTATATTATGAAACAATATAGCACATAGACGTATATGCGGATCAGTACTTTGAGGATGTATTGAGTATATAGGGGTGCATGCAATAAGTAAAAATATCATCACAGTTTATCAAATCATGCATACTAAATATAAATGACTCACATAGCTTGAGTAAATCTGAAATCTAAAAAAAATCATAAATCATGAATAGTAAAGCATGTAGTATGAATCTTGTGAGTCATTACACTTAGTTCTAAAATCTGTATTCTGTTCTTGTTGTCAAATCATATAGGCAAAAAAGAAGTCTGAAACTTATTCTACATAGTAAATACTTTATCTCAAGACTTTAAATAACTAAAACTATCTTAAGAGTGGGGGACATCTATTTGGTAGGTTCTTCTAACAGACATGTACACCATGTGAGCATCCATGGTGTCCTACGACTAGCCCCCATAAGGTTAGGGTTGTTCTACCCTTGCCATCGGAATATAAAAATTTCATCTTAGTGATCACAATCTTAGTCATCCACGTAGAAGTGGGAATAATCTAAATCCTACGTTGGCACGTAGTTCTGGGATATGAAACCGTAGTAACGTATCCATCTTGGTGCTAAATACTATTCCCAATCTCATGCTCAAAATCTCAAGAAAAATCCACTTTAAAAGTAATCTAATGATTTATAATGAAAACCAACTGTAAATCTGTAATATGAATCAGTAAAGTGGATTTCAAATATGTTCTGAGACTAAAAGGTTGAATCTTTCTCAATAATCTGAAAATATTCTAATCATGGGGTGCTTATAGCACAACAATTCTTTGAATAACAATCTTTAAATAGGGTTTAATGACCCATGTATTAATCTCATGATAAAACATCTCAAATTCATGCTTGATAACATAAACATTCATAAATCATCTTAAAATCTAAAAATTTCAGCAATGTGCATAAAAACATAAACATACTCATGTAATTCAATTTCTAAATCATTGAAAATCTCATAATCTCATGAATAGCAATATGGGGTGTAAACCCAAACTTTAAATTCATAGGAAAACATATAAAATTAAATAACTTTCTCAATAAAATCAAGTTTTGGGCACAAGGACGAAAAGATTGTCCTTGTTCATAACCCACATACCTTAAATTGATGATCTTTGAAGAAAACTTGAATCTTGGATTCCTATTGATGCTTTGGGATGAATTCTTAGTGTCCTTGTATTGGAAAATCTCAATCTTAAATTGTCTTGGAGAGTTAATGGAGGAATCTTGGATTTCTTGGGGAGGAAGTTATGAACTAAGGTTTTGCTTTGAGAGGGAATGATGAATAATAGCATATAATGCTTCTAAGAGGCTTAAATCTTGTGTTTGGATGGATTGGGGGTTGGGTAATTTACCAAAATACCCCCTTTAAACTCTTAAACGGAACTGAAAAACGTATATTTTTTCGATTTGGGTGGCCAACGTGATGCGCCACTATCACGGTGGCTCACTGGAAATTGACAACTAAAAACTGGATAGACTCCGCAATGCGGAGTCATCGCGGTGCCCTTTTGGAATGCCATTTTGGCACATGGCGTGACGGGTCATTATCGCGCTGGACCTCTGGAAATTGACAAATGGGAAATTGGCTCTCTCTGCGATGCACCAATATCACGGTGGCCACTGAAAAATGACAATTAGGAATTAACACTGCTCTGCGGCGCGCTAATGGTCCAAATGACGGTGTTTTACGACTGGAACTTAAAATAGCCATAACTTCTTATCCAGTTATCGAATTTAGGCGAATCTTATATGGTTGGAAAGATTATTCAATTTCCTACGCCATGGAAAGTTCAAATCTACAGAATTACACAAAAAATAAATATCATTCATTCTAAGAGCTAATCCTTGACATTTTCAGGACGAGTTTAAGCTAGGAAAATTGCGGGGTATTACAATGTGTATGGTTGAGGTCCATGATATATATCATTCAAGAAAAATATAGTTTGAAATGTGACAATGTACCCACAATTTTATACAAAGATAATGCAGCATGCATAGCACAATTTAAGGGAGGATTCATAAAGGAGATAGAATGAAGCACACTTCATCAAAGCTTTTCCATATACATGAGCTCTAAAAGATTAATATGCAACAGATTCGTTCAAGTGACAATGTGGCTGATTTATTCCCCAAGTCTCTTTCAATTGCAACTTTCAAGAAAATGGTGCACAAGATCAGATGCAAAAGTTCAAGGATGATCTAATTAGGGGGAGTTAATACGCATTGTACTCTTTTTTCCTTACGAGGTTTTGTCCCACTAATTTTTTCTTATAAGGTTTTTAACGAGGTAGCCAATATGCATATTGTTAGAGATGTGTACTCTTTTTTCTTCACTAGATTTTTTTCACTAAGGTTTTTCTAGTAACGTTTTAGTGAGACCCATTATCTATCAATTAGACATTCAAGGGGGAGCATTATAAATGTATTACCATATATAGTAAATATATATTTATGAAAAAGTTAGAAACCCCAAAGTTAATTTTTCCTATAAATAAAGAGATTTTCCTTCATTGTAATTCACTCTTCAAGAATTTCTCAAAAGAAATAATAATCACTCTCTTTTTTTCTCTCCATTCTTGTTGTTATTACTTTATATTTCATAACACTCTAGTTTTTTGTAAAAAAAAATGAAAAGCATTTCTGAAAACAATACACTTAGAGCCGATTTAGATTGATTTAGTTTAACCACTTTTGAGTGTTTAATTAATTAAAATAAGTATTTATAAAGATTTAATTTTAACCTAAAATGATAAAAATAAGCTTCTTTGGTTGGCGAACTATGTACAGATACAACTAGGGCTAGCTGGTCTTATTGCCATCACATGTGATTGGCAGGATCTCAAACAATCCAAAATAATATGTTGACACTTAATTAAGTCATATGTTAATTTTTTCCCTCATTTGGAGTCTGGCATTAGTGTCAGAAAGTTCTTCATTGGGAGGTAAAACACCCCCTAACAAAGGCAATTTTGTATTAGTAAAACTTGAACCTCAGACTTCTGGTTAAGAATAAAGGAGTACTTACCACCCACCACATCCTGATTGGTAAGTCATCATGTGTTGTCTTTGATGATTATTGCCACTAAAATAAAAATTTTAAATTCAAGGAATGAGGTACTTTGACTCCATATATAGATTTTACGTTGAGGAATGCTCTATTTTGGTAGAGTAGTGTATCTATATGAAGGACAGTGATAGTTTAAACCCGTAAAGTATATTTTAATAAAATTGATAATATGAAATGTGAAGAGCCTTAATAAAGACTATATAAAAAAGGAGATGATGTTGTCTTTTAGGGTGAATAAAACCTCTATCGTTGCTATAATAGAGCATAAATTTAGAGAGAAAATGCGAATAAATTCATTACTAAACTAGCTAGCGGATGGGGTCGCGTCATAACTATATATCATATGGATAGCAGAGGAAGAATATATCTCTGTTTTAAGGAACCTGACACAAATAAAATTTACAACATTAAAGGCAATCTGCTTAACTGATTTATGGTAAAGTTGAATTTATTGGCAAAAATCTGATATTTGATCTCATCGCCTTATATGGGATGCATACTATGGTGATAGAAAGTGTCTATGAGAGGATCTAGGCACTTATTCACAACCAACAATAGGGTCCTTAGGTGGCTGTTGGTGATTATAATATAATGTTGTCCTGAATTAATGATGATGACAAATAGTTAGGCAGCCCTGTACCTGAAAATGAGACAAAAAACTTCAGTGATTTTCTTAGAGACACAAGCCTGGTTGAAATGAGGATTTTAGGGAGAAGATACACTTGAAAAAATAATCATATAGTCAACAAAATTGATTGATTGTTAGTAAAATAGTAGCTTATATCTATCTCTTAAATTGAGGCAATAGCTATGGATCTGAGATTGTCAGACCACTTCCCTCTTAGTGTCCAGTTTATCAATGACGGGCCAGCAGTCCCAGGACCATTTCATTTCCTCAATTGTTTAACAGACCATGAAACTTTTTATGAGCTGTTGCAAAAGGTTGGTGGGTCTTAAAAGACTATGTGCAGTTAAATGCGATAAACAAGAAGCTAGAGAGAGTAAAAGTAGAGATGCATGAAAGCTTTGAATTGCAAAGATTAACGAAGTAGGAGATATCAGTCATAGCCTACCAACATCCAGAGCCAAGTGAGGAGCTATGATCATGATTCTATCTTGTTGACCAAGAAGGTGAAATAAAGAAGGATTTGAAGAAATGAAGTTTGATCAAAGAAAGCATAGACAGACAAAAATCCTAAATACAATGGCTTAAATTAGGAGTATCAAATAATGCATTCTATCTTCTTTGCAAGTATGAAGAGTAGAGTAGTGCAAAACAATATAAACAACTTAGTAGCTTGTGAAGGAGAGATCATGATTCATACAAGCGAAGGTATTAAAAAAGAAATATTGAATTTCTATAAGGAGTTGTTGGGTACTTCACTACTACACTACTACAAGTCGACCCCCTGAATACGAAGGAAGGAAGGAAGGAAAAGAGTTAAATATGCTACAATAGATTGCCCTATCAAACTGTCACAGTACAAGAGGTTAAGATATATAGCTCTAAATCATATTGAAGATGCATGCCACGGCCCCATGAGAAGATAGGTTTAATGTATTGTTTTATAAGAAAGCATGGTCTTTAGTTGGAGCAGACATCACCAATGCATTTTTTGGACTTTTCACAACTGGTGAAATATGCAAAATAGTAAATTGCATATCAGTTACCCTAATCCCAAAGGTCTAGAATCCAACAAATTAAAGATAACTTAGTTTAGACCTATATCTTATTGTAACTTCTTATACAAGATTATCCCAAAGGTCTAGAATCCAACAAATTAAAGATAACTTAGTTTAGACCCATATCTTATTGTAACATCTTATGCAAGATTATCCAAGAAAATATTTTACACAATGATGGATAATGCTAGTGTATTGTTGCTTGCTGGGGATGTGTTAATTTTGCCACTGATTACTTCATCAGTAATTTTGAATCTTTGTTATGTTTGGTGGATGTCACTTTGGCTAAATTTTACTCTCGTTGTCACCTTTATTTGTCACATTTTACTTTACAAAATTTGAATTGGAATTTCCTCCAGTTGACTTTCGTCTAGTATTACACAATAATGGGTTAGACGATTATCCATGTACAATAAACACTACTAGAAATGACAGCTAGAGGGATAATTAATTAGCGACGGTTAAAGAACTGTTACTATAAATAAGCTATAGTGATGGCTACAACCCTCGCATATTGTTACAAAATGTACTAGGACAATAATTAAAGATAAACATCGCATAAGCTCCGAAACCGTCCCAATAGTTATATCTATGAAAATAGATATTATAACCGTCTCTATAGATATCTATGATAACAGATATATAACCATTCCATATTTTATATCAGCTAAAATATGACATTACGCGGGAATTTTTGATCCAACACTTACTTTACTCAGCTTTTTTAGTTATTTTTATTAAAAAAATTAAAATAAGTTTCTCCCAGCTTCAATTTAGGACAAGTCAAATTATCGGTCTAGGGTTAGGAAACCCTAATTTTTCTGCTCTCTCGGCCTCGACGGCCATTTTTCTTCTCTCCAGCATCGACAATCATTTTTCTCATTCAATACTCGATAGCACCTGGCCGGAGATATATAACAACCTTAGAACATGGCCGGAGATTGAAAAAATGATGGCCTCTTCTGCGATTTTAGTGATAAGTGATAAATTTTAGTGGGTCTGTGGTAAGATTTTAGTGGGTCTTCTTATCTGGTATTCTTATGTTGTTTTACTTCTCTAAAAAATGCCTTCTTCTCAGGTAGATCTCCAATTTTGTTCTCTGAATCATTATGTCCGGTGTTGTTTATTTTGCTGAATTATTGTGTTGAGTATTCGTTATTTTTGCTGAACTTGATGTTGGTATTCATCGTTTTGCTTTATTTTTGCTGAATTTCACGTCGGGTGTTGGTCATTTTGCTGAACTTATGTTGGGTGTTGGTCATTTTGCTGAATTGTTGTGTTGGGTATTCGTTGTTTTTGCTGATTTTCATGTTGAGTATTTATCATTTTGCTTTATTTTTGCTGAATTTGATGTTGGGTATTGGTTATTTTGCTGAATTTGATATTGGGTCTTGGTCATTTTGCTAAATTATTGTGTTGGGTATTGTTGCTATTGCTGAATGATGTTGGGTGTTGGTCATTTTTCTGAATTTGATGTTGGGTGTTGATCATTTTATTGAACTTATGTTGGGTGTTGGTCATTTTGCTGAACTTATGTTGGACGTTAGTCATTTTGCTGAATTGTTGTGTTGGGTATTCATTGTTTTTGCTGAATTTGATGTTGGGTATTCATCATTTTGCTTTCTTTTTGGAGAATTGATATTGGGTGTTCGTCATTTTGCATTCCTTTTTGCTATATTGATGTTGGGTGTTTCGTTATTTCACTTTCTTTTGCTGAATTTGATGTTGGGCTTTTGTTATTTTTCTTTTTTATAGGATATCCCAGCTGCCCAGACGCTGAGTGTGGGGGGTGCCCTGATAAGATAACCTTTTGCTCTTCTTGCAGCTTTTGTTTTTGATTGACTTGATGTTTCGTGATTAGAATTAAGAGTGTAATTGATATATGTACTGGTTTAGTGGTTTGTTATGTTGAAGATTTTACTAATAAAAAGAGAATATTATTTAATGTCCTTTATTTAGTGAAAAATGTATGGGAATTATAGTTGTTTGATGGATGTTTAGGGTTAGTAATTGTTTGTGAAATCTTTAATAGTGGCATTTGAGCCGAGGGTCTTTCGGAAATAATAAGGTCGGGGCTCGGGTTTGTAATTTCTATTAACAGGTTTTCGGGTTGGGGCTTGGGTTAGTTGGGTTTTTTATCGGACAACCCGATAAACCGATAAGGGCAGATGGATAATACGATGAGGGCAGATGCTATTGTTTACTTTGTTGTGGTGATTTTTGTTTTAGTGATCTATATATTCCATAGGTAAAATGACAGAAATTTTTGTAGTTCGATCGAGTATATAAATTTATGTTGGGATTTTTTTTTTATAAAGGAGGTTTAGCCAATGGCCTGGAGCTGTTTTTATAGATATTCCTTCTTAACTTTTGTCTAAATAGATTGGAATCAGAATCAAGTTAGGCTTGAAAATTATGTAGAAATGAGGGATTGTTTACTTTGTTGACGACTTACCTTTTCAATGAGAAGAAAAATCTTTCTTTCCTATGCAACTTTCAGGTCTTCCTCTTCACTCTAGAATAATTACGAAAGAAAAAAAGATCACCTTAAGAATAAGATTAAAAAACAGAAATTGTATCTTAGATCTCTTACCTTAAAATTGTACCTAAATATGTCATTGTTTCGTCTAGAAAGAGCGAGAAGAGTTCATTACTCTGAAAAAAATAATAAATATACTTATCAATCTACACTTGAAGCTGTAGGCGTATGTTAAATGTAAAAGTCACAAGAAAACAGTAAGTTTCACTATGATCTTGACTATAGTACACAAGTTATTTAACATATCATAGTGAAGAGAAATGTTCCTACGAGCCTGAGTTAGAGTGTTCTGGTTTGAAACATGTCGAATGAAATATTTTACGGATGATACTGCAACTGTAAAAAGCAGCGGTGTCCACTAGCCTCTCGAGAGCAAATGAATAGAAAAAATTTAACATATGAACAAAAGTTGCAATGTCCTAATAATAGTTTCAATAAACTGTTTACCTTCTCTTACTAGACCTTGTGACAGTTGCTTTCACATATCTATTGTAAACAAAAATCTGTAAAGAAATTCAAGATGCCAAGTAACAACAATAAGCTATTGACAAAGAAAGAGAGTCATTTTCTCACAATGAAATGATCAAGTAGACTGTCGTTCTTATCAACAAAAAAGAAGTCCCCATGAATGAAAGCATCAGTAAGGCCTACGTCACCTTGAGTTGCAACCAGTAAAAGATTAGCTTATGTCCAAAAATTTGTCCATATCGGAGAATCCTTTGAATTTTTCATTTAGTGTCTCGATCACTTGTACCTTCTAGTAAAATTATGGACTATGAACTCTAAGATAAACTTTGAGAGAGCTTTTCTT
The DNA here is from genome assembly GCF_002878395.1 of Capsicum annuum. NCBI lineage: Eukaryota > Viridiplantae > Streptophyta > Magnoliopsida > Solanales > Solanaceae > Capsicum > Capsicum annuum. The sequence continues at coordinate 181,561,640 of NC_061116.1, forward strand.
TTCTATTCCTTCAAATGTGAACATCGTACCCCCTTCTTCTAACAAGCTAAGCATAAAAAATATATAGTCTAAGAACAATGTATACAAGATTCGTGTATATTGTTAAGTATATAAGAGAATAGATAGTCACAAAAGCATCATAAAAGCACTTTTGTCAAAACTGGCTGGATAGAAATGCTATGCTGTTAAATATAACCATTTTGGAACTAGACCTATACAATGTGAAACTGTTATAACTCTAGTTTTCTTTGAGCTGTAGTGTTTCTTTTGTGGCATGGTGTCTTTTGAAATGCAGCCCTGATTGAAAATTATTTAATTAAAACTTACATGTACAGTAACATGTCTCTAACATTTGAACTAAAATTTATTTAATTAAAACTTATTTGTTTTAGGAGCCTATTAGTAAATAGTTTTGTATTTGTTGTTGTTTTTTCTACCATTACTAAAATATGAAAAAAATGTATGACTATCATTTTTAAATTAAATATATGTTGTACAAATTATTTCACATACCTAATGGGACTGTTTGTACATTGATACTGACTGTACTCATGATTTTTCTTATTCAATATTTTAAATATGTAACATAGGGTATTTAATGAATGTTGGAGATAAAAGTTTGATTTATCTTCTAGAATCCATCATTCAGTTTTAAAATGGAGTCAAGGATTTTCTCAATAAGGCATTTGAACGAGCTTCTCAAGGAAATAAAATACTATGCGCTTGTAGATTATGCTTTAATGGTTATTGGCATTATTAATGTGATGGAGGATCACTTGTATGGTCATTGATTTGCTCCTAGTTACACTCAATGGATTTTCCATGGAGAAGGGATTTCGTTAACAAATATTCAATATTCAAGCAGTATGTAACGACTCAAGACTAACCCTAGTCATCACACGGTGCTTACGACCCCGAGAGACCACAAGCTAATCCATGACTGATATCTTCTGTAAGCACTGAACAAAAATACTAAAATAATGCGAAAAATAGGCTAAATTGTCATAAGGTTCAAATCTGAAAACTGATAAAAATAATATCTGATAAAATTGAATACTGTCTGGAAATCTAGTCTGAAAAGCCTGTAACTGAATCTATTTAAAAATGGAGTTGATGGGACAATCCCCCAACTAACTCCATCTACTGAAAATATAAAATAATAAAATATCCTCAAATGGAAAGGACTCACTACTAAATCTACTATTGTTGGTCGAATATAAATATAATATGCGTGGCCGGGAACCTGAGCATCCAAACCTATGATATGAAACATCATAGCGTAGGAAAGTACGCCTCAGTACGTGGAAATGTACTAGTATGGAAGATGAGGTAAGGCTAAATGCAAGGGTTCATATGCATGAACAATAATTGACTAAATAATATAGAATAACTGAACATGAGAGTACATGGATAATTTGAGCTAATACAAATACTGAGTATGCAATACTATGTGTTTATATGCATGTTGTAGCTGAGCTTTTCTAAAGCTAAGTACTGAATTTTAATAACTGAGTAACTGATATCTGAGAGACTGATAACTGTATTACTAGTTCTGATCTGACTGTGTCTGATAGTCCTGATTCTGTAGAACTGAACTGAGTTTCCTACTGAAGACCAAAACTCAAACTGTTGGAGGTATCATCTAACCGACATGCCCCTCTCTGAACTGATTGGGGTCTAACCTGTAACCCCAGCTGGAAGGGCACTAATATTGTGCCATGGGTACTAACACTAGAAAACCAGGATCTAAGCCTAACTGACAGGTGACACCTGGGCGGAACCAAGCCTAATCTGATGGGTGACCCCTGGGAGGTAGTAAAGCCTAGTTTGATGAGTGACTCTTTATCCTGCGCTGGCTAAGCAGTTCTGGAGTACAGGGACTACTACTAACGACTCTGCCTATCTGATGGGGGAGCCGTCATTCCTGTACTCTCTTGGTGCTAAATCTTACTCTCAACTGAAAGATACTGATATGAGTATACTGAATGGGACTAGATTGAGAGTGAGTTTACTGAGTTTTCCTGAGTTCTATAACTGATTGAGTTCTACTGAGTTCTGTAACTGACTGAGAGTACTACTGGTCTTGACATGACTGATACTATTCTGTAACTGACACTGGCTCTAGGTAAACTGCTAAATTATCGGGTATTAAATACCCCCAGGACTCAATAGCATGAAAAATAAAGCAAAGCATAATCTTGAATAACATAACAATGTTCACTTGGTCATAATTCATTCATAGAGACGTTTCATCAAACACTTGTAATGCATTAACTTGTACATGAATGGGATCACATAATAACATGCCATGCCTTCACTAGTCAATTCACATAAGCATTTTATCAAACACTTGTAGGGTATAAGCTTGTACATGATTAAGATCTTATAATAACATCTCATAATTCCTCTATCTACTTCACAAAGGCATTTTAGCAAATAATTGGGGAGCATAAGTATTTCACATGATAATGGACATCACATAAAGATCATGAATACAATACTTAATTGCAAATTCAAGGGTTTAGCATGTAATTCATATAATTCCCCCTAAATACTATTCTATTTTTCATGAATCTTATCATAATCATGGGTTGCAAACCAAATTAACATCATATATGCATTAATCACTTTGTACGATCAAGGTTTTATCAATATAGTCACATATTCATCACACATGTTATTTAATTTCATGAAACTTGCATTTAAATCATGGATTGAAACCCAACTAATATCATGAACATGAATTCAATCTAAATCAAACATGAAAATCATAAATCTTAGATCTTGTAGGTTTAAAAAGGGATTCTTGGACTCTATGGGTGAAAGGAACCCATAGATGAGCATCTAAGATACTGGGATGATGAATTTCTTGGAGTTCTGGGTGAGTTCTTGTGGATTGACCTTGAATTTGAGAGCTAGGGTTCTTGTTCTTGAAAAAAGGATCTTTGATTATAACAGGATTTGAAATAATAATAACTACTTAGGGTGTTTAGGGATTAAATTTCATGTTTTAGGTTAGTTAGGATCGTGGAAAAAGACCCAAATATCCCTGAACGAATTTAAATATAGAAGCTGAAAATTGACCATTCCAATTTTTGGACTTGGCGTGACGCGCCACTATCGCGCCAAGCTACTGAAAAAAGGACAACTGGGACCTAGACAAACACCGCGATATGGGGCTATAACGGCAACCCTTTGAAATTCTTATTTGACCATCTCCGCGATGCGCCAACATCGCGAAAGCCCACTGAAACTTGCCAAATGGGAAGTTAGCCTGTTCCGTGATGTGCCATGATTGCAGAGTCTCACTGGAAACTGACAATTGCTATTTACACTGGCTCTGCGATGTGCTGATGACTAAAATGACGGGGTCTGACGACAAAAACTTAAAAATACCATAACTTCTTACTCGGTTATCGAATTTTGGCAAATTTTATATCGTTGGGAGCTAATTGAATTTCCTACACTAAAAAGTTAAAATCTTGAAAACTACACATGTATAAAAGTGTATTCATCTTTAAAGAAAGTCTTTGATATTTTTGGGATGAATTTATACTAAGCAAAAGTATGGGATATTACAATATCTCCCCCTTAGGAATATTCATTCTCGAATGAGACTAATTAAGCTGAGGACTGCTAATAAATTGAGTTTATATGTTGGACATGCATATCTGGTGCATGGGATACATGAATGAACTGATTAATGAATGTGTGACTGAATATGCAACGATAACTGATACTAAGAATATAGTTGTAACTGAACATGGAACTGAGTAGATCCATGGAAGATTGTTACCTTAAGATGAGAACACTAATAAGCCTAGGATTATTTACTGAACGTGTATGAACGGGAACATGAATGAGACTGATAAGCCTAAGAACTGGTGCATGGAATACATGACTGAACTGATTAATGAATGCGTGACTGAATATGCAATGATAATTGATACTAAGATTATAGTTGTAACTGAACATGGAACTGAGTAGATCTATAGAAGACTATTACCTTTAAATGAGAACACTGATAAGCCTAAGATCATTTACTGAACGTGTATGAATGGGAACATGAGAACATGAATGAGTCTGAAACGAGATACACAAACTGAATATCGTGAACTGAACTAAGCCCTTGAGTACATAGCTTACGATTGAGATTGGAACTAGAGGGTCAACTGTGAGGACCTATTTCTCCAATTGGATTTATTACGTGAAGAGAAATGGAAGGTTCAGATCATGATAGCTCAGGGGTTATAGTGCATCTCCCCCTTCGGACACTATGTCCCTCGAAGAATGTTGACTTGACTGAGATACGGAGGAAAAGCTGAGATGATGTATGGGGTGCCAACGAACTGAATCGTAACTGAATATCTGGTATCTAAAACTAAGACATGATATGTGAACTGGGCTGAACTCATTACTACTGGGATACTCCATCTTGGAATGGACATATTCATAAACCTTCAGTTAGTACAACTAGATGGAAAAATGGGAAACCATACGAACTTGTTTTCCTGACTGCTAACTGAATTACTAACTTTACGGACTAACTTATGTGGAAAACTTATACTCGATTGGAGAATTTCTTGACACTTTCTATAGAGTTCTAGTGACTTTAGGGAGTAGGGAATCTGGGCATGGTCTGAATAAGAAATTTGAATCACAACATCTCTCCAATTCTGTAACATGGAGTAAGGCCTATAAAACACCTTCTAAGATAGAGTTTCTAAGCCTTGTGCACTGCAGCTACAAATTTTCAAGCTTAGACATATTTTTTGAATACTTTCTCATTTATACTCTCCACCTTAGAACATCCTACACCTGAAACTACTGAAAATATTTACACGGGCGCTGAGCACGAATGCATAAACATAATAGCTTATCTGATTAATTGAACGGCTGATAGATGAATACTGGTCATGTAAGATTGAACTTTTCTTAACCTGAATAACTGGATTAAAACTATAGAGTACTATGCATATGAGATAGGGACTAACTGAGGAACGTGAGGTAACTAAACATAAATTTATGGAAATGGGATTATCTGGGAATGCAAGACTAAACGCATGACATGATTCTAAAATATTGAGATACTGATAACTGAATAACTGAATAACTGATAACTGTACGCTTTGGTCAAGCAAACCTAAAATAGGACTGATTTTGGAACTGAATACTGACTGAGACTATGATTGAGTTCTGATAGCTACATGATGGGGACTGGCACAAATTGAGGATCTAAATTTACACTTACATTCTTCATTTTCTCAACTTCTTATCTCAAGAAAAATTCTGATTTTTCCTCCAATAAAAAAATACAACCTCTTGCTAGCTATTCTCCTGCACACTAACATAACTTTCAAGCCTATCTTCATAACTACAGCTTCGGGTAAAACATGCATGCACCAACTTTTCCTTTATCAGGAAACATCTACCCTACTCTCTCCCGTCTAAGGAATTTCTCATCACTACATTATTTCATAAGGAGAGTTAACTGAAAGGCTAAAACATGAAGACTTAAAGCATGAATGGACACTACACCAAACTTGATACTTAACTGAGGCTTGATAAATAGAATATCAGTGTCATGGATTTATCAAGAGGTCTAACTGAGGGTATACATGACATAATCTGAATTTAGCTGATTATTAGAAGCGTAGCATAAGTACTGGAATTGAACATACTATAAAGCATGAGTACATGAGTCATGAGCTGAATGACCTAAGTTTGGAGTTTCTGTATTCATGGAACATGATTCGTAAAACCAAGTGATCTGGAACTCCTTATACTAGGAGTTGTAAGCGTATATGATTTTTGTTAATGTGCTCGAATATGAACTATTATCATAGAGCTAACATGTAAGGCATAAGTAGATATCGGGATATCTAAAGTATAAGACATGGCACTGAGATAAAGATAGGTTGGGCATCAACCTCTGCCGCTACTTCTCTACACATGCTAACATTACTACTAAAATCTGAAAGTCTGACTTAGTTACTTGTTCTACCATCTCCCCCTTAGCTTAAAGTCATTATTCTAAGTCTGTGAACCCCTTAATAAACTCTAAATCGAGTTGAGACTACTTTTTTCTAGAGTCTGAGATATGACAATGCTCATAAACACTAAACTCATTCTGAAGGACTACTCCTGATAATGTAAGGTCCACTGCTAGCACTTCCTTCTAATACATGATTCTTAACTTTCTATTTCCCCAACAATCATCATTTAGTAGCCTCAACACTAACTAACTTAGAATTCTCAACTTCTTTTTCTACTAGTTCAATCTAGAGATTCAAACTTAAATCAACTGAAACTTAGGTACTACCCTTTCATTCAAGGACTGGTTCATGAAGAAACTTAAATGGAATGACTCTATTACTAAAATTAACTAAAGAGATTTTTTGAAATACAGTAACCGAGTAATTCCTGTATACTCGTCTGGCTGGAATAGATTTTCCCACTGAGGTAAGCACTAAGAAAGGTTCTGTTAAGATTTTTAGTCTGACTTTAAAGTTGTCTGCTACGCAAGGAGTTACACAAGACAGAGAAGCTCCTAGATCTAATAGGGCATGGATATGTAAATAGAAGTTCTGTAATGTACTAGTGACCGCATCAGGAGAAATTTCCTAATCTTTTTTTGAACTGAAGTGCATAAAGTTTGTTTGGGAATTGCCCACTAGCACCACTAGAAGTGGCACCCTGCTAATTTGGCCGACCGGACTGAGCTGAAGGGCGGTTGTACTGACCTTGTGAACCTGACTAAGGACAATCTTCGGTTCTATGGCCTAACTTTCCACATCGAAACATATGCCACTGCTAGCCCTACACACACCCTGATGATTTCTACTACATTTTTGGCAAAGTTGGTGGCTACAACCTCTTTTCATGCTACCCTAAGAATTAGAGTCTGATGTGCTACCTCGAGTGTCATTTCCAAACTTTGGCACTGACGCACTAGCTACAGAAGGATTTGGGGCTAAGAATTTCTGACGAAACTGGAAGCGGTTACCACCCCTTGACCTTAGCCTAAAACCGCTTATTCTGACTCTCTTATTCTCTCTATCATCCCTCCTATGCTTCTCCCTCTTGCTCTGCTGAGTATAAACCCCAAGCCTAGATAGGAAAACAACTTGTAGATTGTTTTGAGCAACTACTGAATTGGCTAACGTGGTGAAAACAGCTCTGAATTTTGCATGAGAGACATGTTCGTCCAGGGGATTGCCTGAACGGGCTGAGGTGCTGACTGATTTTCATTACTTCTATGATTAGCTTCTCTGAAAGGCATATTCTAGAAGCATTAGGAAGAAATGAATTAGACTGAGAGTTGAACTTGAGCTCATACTCACTCGTACAACATGAATACTGAAAGAAGGTAAATTTTTCCTAAAACAACCCATAGCCTCTTATCCATAAGTGTGGCACGTTATACACCCATGCACAAAACTCTACGTGATGCAGCTTTCAGACTCCCTAGGACTCTATTAAGCCTTAGGCTTTGATACAAAGTTTGTAATGATCCGATACTACCCCCTAGTCATCATATGGTGCTTACGACCCTGAGGTACCATAAACTAACCCATGACTAATATCTGTTGTGAGCACTAAATAAAAATACTAAAATAATGCAGAAAATAGGCTAAATTTCCATAAGGTTCAAATCTAAAAACTGATAAAAATAATAACATTTGATAAAATCGAATACTGTCTGAAAATCTCGTGTGGAAAGCCTCTTATAGAATCTGTCTGAAAGTAGATATGAAGGGACAATCCTCCAACTAACTTCATCTACTGAACTACTATATCTACTGAAAATATGAAATAATAAAATATCCTCGTATAAAAAGGACTCACTGCTAGATCTACTGCTGATGGCTAAATTTAAATCTAATATGTATGGTCGGGAACCTGGGCATTCAAACCTATGATATGAAACATCATAGCATAGGAAAGTACGCATCAGTACGTGGGAATACACTAGTATGCAAGATGAGGTAAGGCTGAATGCAAGGGTTTATATGCATGAACAATAACTGACTAAATAATACAGAATAACTGAATATAAGAGTACATGGATAATTTGAACTACGACAAATACTGAGTATGCAATATTATGCGTTTATATAAATGTTGTAGCTGAGCTTTTCTAGAACTAAGTACTGAATTCTAATAATAGAGTAACTGATATCTAAGTTACTGATAACTGAATTAATGGCTCTGAATTGACTGTGTCTGACAGTCCTGATTCTGTAAAACTAAACTGAGTTTTCTACTGAAGACCAAAACTGAAATTGTGGGAGGTATCATGTAACTGACATGCCCCTCTCTGAACTATTTGGGGTCCAACCTATAACCCCAACAGGAAGGGTGATAATACCGTACTACAAGTACTAACACTAGAAAACCAGGATGCCAAGCCTAACTGATGGGTGACACTTGGGCGGAGCTAAGCCTAATCTGACGGGTGACCCCTGGGAGGTAGTCAAACCTAGTCTGATGGGTGACTTTTCATCCTGAACTAGCTACGCAGTTCTGGATACTAATGACTCTACCTATCTAATGGGGAATCCGTCATCCATGCACTCGCTCGGTACTAAATCCTACTCCCAACTAAAAGACACTGAACTGAGTATACTGAACGGGACTAGAATGAGAGTGAGTTTACTGAGTTTTCCTGAGTTCTATAACTGACTGAGTTCTACTGAGTTCTGTAACTGACTGAGAGTACTACTGGTCTTGACATGACTGATACTATTCTGTAACTGACACTGGCTCTAGGTAAACAGCTAAATTGCCGGGTATTAAATACCCTCAGGACTTGATAGCATGAAAAATAAAGCAAAGCATAATCTTGAATAACATAACAATGTTCACTTGGTCATAATTTATTCATAGAGATATTTCATCAAACACTTGTAATGCATTAACTTGTACATGAATGGGATCACATAATAACATGTCATGCCTTCACTAGTCAATTCACATAAGTATTTTGTCAAACACTTGTAGGGCATAAGCTTGTACATGATTAAGATCTCATAATAACATCTCATAATTCCTCTATCTACTTCACAAAGGCATTTTAGCAAATAATTGGGGAGCATGAGTATTTCACATGATAATGGTCATCACATAAACATCATGAATAGAATACTTAATTGCAAATTCAAGGGTTTAGCATGTAATTCATATAATTCTCCCTAAATATTATTCTATTTTTCATGAATCTTATCATAATCATGGGTTGCAAACCAAATTAACATCATAGATGCATTAATCACTTTGTACGTTCAAGGGTTTATTAAGATAATACATATTCATCACACATGTTATTTGATTTCATGAAACTTGCATTTAAATCATGGATTGGAACCCAACTAATATCATGAACATGAATTCAAGCTAAATCAAACATGAAAATCATTAATCTGAGATCTTGTAGGTTTAAAAAGGGATTCTTGGACTCTATGGACGAAAGGAACCCATAGATGAACATCTAAGATACCTGGGATAGTGAATTTCTTGGAGTTTTGGGTGAGTTCTTGTGGATTGTCCTTGAATTTGAGAGCTAGGGTTCTTGCTCTTGAAAAGGGAATCTTTGATTGTGAGAGGAATTGAAATAATAATGACTACTTAGGGTGTTTAGGGGTTAAATTTTGTGTTTTAGGTTAATTAGGACCGTGGAAAAATACCCAAATACCCCTAAATAAATTTAAAAACAGAAGCTGAAAACTGACCATCCCAATTTTTGGCCTTGGCGCGATGCGCCACTATCGCGCCAAGCCATTGGAAAAGGGAAAACTAGGACCTACACAAACACCGGGATGCGGGGTTATCGCGGCAAGCCTTTGAAATGCCTATTTGATCATCTTTGCGATGCGCTAACATCGCGAAGGCCTACTGGAAATTTCCAAACGGGAAATTGGCCTGTTCCGCAACGCGCCATGATTGCGGAGTCTCACTAGAAATTGAAAATTGCTATTTACATTGGCTCTGTGATGCGCTGATGACTAAAATGATGAGGTCTAACGACTGAAACTTAAAATCGCCATAACTTCTTATCCGATTATCGAATTTTGGCAAATTTTATATCGCTGGAAAGCTAATTGAATTTCCTATTTAATAAAAAAAAATCTTGAAAACTACACTTGTATAAAATGTATTCATCTTTAAAGCAAGTATTTTATATTTTTGGATTGAATTTAAGCTAAGCAAAAGTACGGGGTGTTACACAGTGTTGATAAAACTTTCGACCAACTTTATGCTATTGATAAACTACTTCATGATACTTTTAGAAATGTAGAAGATTATCAGAGGAATGAAAGGAATGAAAGAGTAAGATAGGGACCATCTGAAGATGTTAAAAAAATTTTAAATTAGTGGAGGAGGAAAAACAAGATTTATATTAGGGGTGTAAGAGTTTTTTATATTTGAGTTTCACCATCCGGTTTTACTTGTTCAAATTCATTCACGGGCTGATTAATGTAGCTTTCTCAGACTTGCTAGACTTGATAAAAGAGACTTTTCCATTCGCTCAGATTCCCAAGTTTTTCATAAAGCAAGAAAGGTGATAAGAGATTTGGGTCTTAATTATGAAAAAATCCATGCATGCCCTTATGACTGCATGCTATTCTGGAATAAGAATACAAAGCTCGATAATTGCAATATGTATGGGTCTTCTAGATGGAAGAATATCCGTGATGAGTTGACTAATAAGACTACTAAAGTTTCTGTGAAGATCTTAAGGTACTTTCCTTTAAAGCCTAGGCTTCAGAGGATGTAGCTATGAGATGGCATGCTACTGAATAACCCGAAGATAGAAATTTAAGGCATCCCACTGACGGGGAAGCTTGGCAACATTTTGATTCCATGCTCCCTGACTTTGCCAAATATGTTCATAATGTTAGATTGGGTCTTCCAAGCGATGGTTTAAATCTATTTAGAATAATGAGCATTTCTCATATCACGTGACCGGTTATGTTACTGAACTATAACCTAGCACCGTGGATATGCATGAATCTAGAGTATATAATGTTATCAATGATTATTCCAGGTCCCTCATCTCTTTGAAATGATATTGATGTATACTTGCAGCTGCTAATTACAGAGTTGAATGAAATATGGAAGTTGGGAGTGGAAACATTTGATGCTAAAACTAACCAAACATTTAATACGTGTGTAGCTTTATTGTGGACAGTTAGTGATTTTCCAGCACTAGCAATGCTTTTTGGATGGAGTACCAAGGGGACATGGGCATGTCCCACTTGTAATCATAGTACTTTCTCCCAATATCTCAAATAATCGTAAGATGTGTTACTTGGGTCATTGAACATTTTTGCCCCTGATCATCCATATCGAAGAGATAAAAATTATTTAATGGTAAAGAGAAGCATAAATCTGCACCAACTCCCTTATTAGGTGAAGAAGTCCTTGAATAACTACATGAATTTAATAATGTTTTTTAAAAGAGCCAAAAAAAATAAAAATCAGTGACGGTCCCTGGAAAAAAATATTCATATTTTTGAATTGTCGTATTAGCTGCAAAATAGATTGCGGTACAACCTTGACCCAATGTACATAGAGAAGAATTTATGTGATAGTTTGCTTGGTACATTGTTGGATATAGCTAGGAAGTCTAAAGATCATGTAAACTCTCTCTATGACTTGCATCAGATGGGGATACGCAAAGAGTTTCAACCAATAGAAGATGATAACAGTGGAAAAGTTTATTTAGCTAAAGCTTGTTTCTCTATAAAACTGGAGGAGAAAAGGTTGTTTTGCACTATTTTAAAAGATGCAAAATTTTCAAAAGGGTCTGCCTATAATATATCAAGTCTAGTGCAAATAGATAAGATGAAAATATTAGGATACAAAAGTCATGACTGTAAGACACCGCAAAGTCATGAATATTTCAGCTAAGTACTCAGACTTAGTGTCATTTTTTCCTATGAAGGTTGTCAATCTTATTTCGCATCCTTTACATCTATTAAATATTGATGTTTAGGTTGATTCATGATCAGGAATGTTCGTAGGTGTTTTCGAATAAGTATTAGATTTTTCAAACTTCGTTTGAAGCCTCTATGGAATCTTAAAACAGTGGATCAACGTGATCTTGGTGCACCACGTCAACTATCACATTGATTGATATTTTCCCCAGCTACCAGCATCCAATTCCAGTGAATCGACGTGAACATGGCGTGATGCGTTGGCTATCGCATCGACCTGCGGTAGGTAACCCAATTTTCAGTCATTAAAAACAGCATCCAGAAGGGGTGTTTGGGATATTTTACCACATCAACCCAGCCCCTAAAATATGAAGTTCAGCCTCCACAAATAAAGTTATACCTTTTCTCTCAAATTTCTCTCAAGAACTAAACCCTAGAACATCAATTTCAAGATCAATTATCAAAGACACACAATCAATCTTTAAGAATCCAAGCAGTAAGGTATGTGAAATGTTCATCCAAGGGTCCATTCCATCCTTGGAGTCCAAGAATCTCTTTTAGACTTCAAGTAATAGAGTTTAAGATTTTCATGGTTGGAATTAAAGTGTATCCATGATTTCTATTTGGATTAAGTTCCTAATTCATGATTATATATGTATATTCCATGTGAATTTGATCATTATGTGTGTAGATTCATGTGAATCCATGATAAACCCTTGATTTGTGAAATTAAAGATGAATTATGATGCTCACTTATTGTTCAATACTATGTGAATATACTATGCTCACCAAGTGCGTGCATGTGAACTATTAAGAGAATGAAATCATGTCAAGTTAGTATGTTTGCAAGTTATATCATGGAAGTGTTTGTCAAAATGCCCCAATAAAGGAATGATGATCAATTTCATAGTTTACATGTTTCATGTTTATGCCATGTCTCATAATTTATACTATCGAGCCATAGGGGTACTTGTACCCGACAATTTAGCTGTTTACTTAGAGCCATGGTCAGTCATAGAATAGTATCAGTCACGTTACGATCAGTAGTATTCTCAGTCAGTTACAAAACTTAGGAAAACTCAGTAGATTCAGTATGAGTCCAGTCTAATTCTGTATTCAGCTCAGACCTCAGTAAACTCAGTTAGCTAACAAAATTCAATAGTATTCCGTCAGTCAACAAAATTCAGTAAACTCAAATCAGCTTAGCTAAATAGTGATCTCAGTAATAGTCCAATCTATCCTAGTTCAGACTAAAATTTAGTTCAATGTCCTTTCAGTTGAGAGTAGGATTCAGCACCGTGTTAACCTAGGAATGGGGGCATTTCTGTCAGCAGAGGGTTTGACCCCTAGAAGCAATCCCTACATTACAGAACTATGTATCCAGCGTAGGTTGAGATATCTTTCTGCTAGATATTATGAGGGTTGATACTTCTCACTTGAGTTATCCTGCCAGCGAGGGTTGACGGAAGAGCTTCCTGTCAGAGAGGGTTAACTCATAGTTAGTCCTTACCCATGGCACGGTATTGACACCCTTCCAACTGGGGTTATTGGTTGGACCCTAAATCAGTTAGAGAAGGGGCATCTTGATTGGATAATTATCTCCTACAGTCTCAGTTTCAGATGCAGTCTTAGAATAGAACTCGGTTCAGTTCTATAGATTCAGGACAATCAGATATAGTCACCTAACTTAGCTCAGTACAAAACTCAGTATAGTTCTTCAGAATTTAGGACTGTCAGATATAGTCATCCAGTTATTCGTAGTACAGTATCATTCATCTAGTTAATCAGTGGACCAGTATTCAGACTCAATGGTCAGTGTTATCACGATTTCAGTTACAGTAAACATATTCATGCATGTACTCTTATTCAGTCTACTCATGTTATTCAGTTATTATTGTTCATGTATATGAACCCATGCATATCAGCCTATTGCACTGAGCATACCAGTACATTCAAAGTACTGACGCATGATTTTTATGCTATGATGTCTTCTATCATAGGTTCCAATGCATGAGCTCCAGAACATCGTTAGTAGATCAGATTCTCAATAGTTAGAGTAGCGGTGAGTCCTCATAGTTCGAGTACATGCTTATTATTTACAGTATTTTAGTTTCAGTATAAGTAGTTAGAGTTAGTTGGGGGTTTTTCACATCAACTCTACAGTTCAAATAATTAGAGGCTTCCCAGACTAGAGTATTTAAGATAGTTATTCAGATTCAGTATTGACTTTTAGTTTTTGGGTATTGTGATACCTATTTCAGTATTATTTACAGATTGAACCTTATGGCATGTTTTCGCTAATTTCTGTATATTATTCTGTATTATTATTCAGTTATTGCAATAGGTACCAGTCATGGGTTAGCTAGTGGTTCTTCAGGATTGTTAATATCGTGTAGCATTCGGGGTACAAACTTGGGATGTTACAAACTTGGTATTAGAGCCTAAGGTTCAATAGAGTCCTAGGAAGTCTGGAATCCACACCTAGTAGAGTCTTATATATGGGTGTGTTGCACACCACACTTATGAACAGGAGGCTACGAGATATTTTAGGAAAATTTTTCCTTCTTTCAGTAGTTATATCATGCGAGTGAGCACAAGCTCAAGTTAAACTCTCAGTCTAATTCCTCTCGTCCTTATGCTTCCAGAATATTCCTTCCAGAGAAGCTAACGAGAAAAGTAATGAAAATTAGTCAGCCCCTCTGCCCGTTCAGGCTGATCCCCTGAATGAGCATGTCTCCCACTCAAAATTTAGAGCTACTTTTACTACCTTAGCTTATTCAGTAGCTGCTCAGAACAATCAGTTGGCTATTATTTTATCAAGGCTTATGGCTCATGCTCCATATAGTAGGGAGAAGAGGCATAGGAAAGAAGGGAGAAAGAATAAGAGTGCCAGAATGTCTAGGCCAAAAAATAGATGAACAAACCATCTCTACCAGCAATGTGGCAGAAACCACCAGGGTATCTGCATAGCTGGCAGTGATGTGTGTTTTGGATGTGGAAATCCAGGCCACAGAGTCAGACAGTATCCTTAGGTGGGTTCGCAGAGTCAACATAACCGTCTCCCAGCTCAGTTCGGTCGCCCAAATCAACAGGGTGCCTCATCCAGTGCCACCAGTGGACAACACCCAAACAGACTCTATGCTTTTTAGTCTCGACAGGATCAGTAAAGTTCTCCTGATGTGGTCACTGGTATGTTATGAGTTTTCCATTTGCACATTCACTCTTTGCTAGATTTAGGAGCTTCTTTGTCCTTTGTTACCCCATATATAGCAGTTGATTTTGGGTTCAGTCCCAAAATCCTAGCAGAGCCTTTCCAGTCTCCACCTTATTGGGTGAATCCATCATAGCCAGGTGGGTATACAAGAACTATCCGGTTATGATATGTCAGAAAGTTATTTCAGCAGACTTAGTTGAATTAGAGATGACTGATTTTGATGTCATTCTTGGCATGGATTGGCTTCATTTCTACTATGCCTCAATCGACTGTAGAAATAGAATTATCCAGTTTCAGTTTCCAAATGAACCCATCCTAGAGTGGAAGGGTAGTAATTCAGAACTTAGGGGTTAACTTATTTCTTACCTTGAGCTAGAAAGATAATATCTAAGGGATGTGTCTGCCATCTCGTTCAAATTTAGGACTCTAGTTCAGAAACCCCTACTCTTGAATCAGTATCAGTAGTATGTGAATTCCCAGATATGTTTCTCGATGATCTTCTTGGAGTTTCTCCCGAAAAGGAAATTGATTCCAGAATTGATCTTCTCCCAGATACTCAGCTTATCTCTATTTCACCATACAGAATAGCTCTAGCAGAACTTAGAGAATTGAAGAAATAATTAAGGAATCTCTTAGATGAGGGATTCATCAAACTTAGTGTGTCTCCGTGAGGCACGCCAGTATTATTCGTGTGTAAGAAAGATAGTTCTCTCAGAATGTGTATAGACTACCTTCAGTTAAATAAAGTTACAGTCAAGAACAAGTATTCGCTCCCCAGACTCAATGACTTATTTGATCAACTTCAGGGTGCCAGCTATTTCTCTAAGATGGACCTCAAATCAGGCTATCATCAGCTCAGAGTTAGGGAAAGTAACATCCCAAAAATAACTTTCCGAACTCGGTATGGTCACTTTGAATTATTAGTCATGTCCTTTGGTCTTACCAATTCTCCAGCAGCTTTCATGGATATGATGAACCGTGCATTCAAACAGTACTCAGTCATGTTTGTCATAGTCTTTATAGATGACATTCTTGTCTATTCTTGTAGCAAAAATGATTATGCAGATCATCTCAGAATCATACTTTTGACTCTCGAAGCCTATCAGTTATTAGGGTATTTATTCATGTCTTACATGTCAGCCCTATGATCGTAGCTCATGTCAACTCTACGCTTATAGTTCCCAGTATAGGAGTTCCAGTTTACTCAGTGTTACAAATCATGTTCCGTGAACATTAAAACTCTAAACTCAGGTCATGCAGCTCCTAACTCATGTACATATTCCATGCTTTACAGTGGGCTCAGTTCCCATGACTTATGCTACCCTTCTAACGAATCGGATAAATTCAGATCATCACACGCATATCCTCGGACTAGATCTTTTGGTAAATCCACCTAAGATATTGATATTCTATTCCTCAGGACCATCTAAGTGTTGAGTCTGGTATAGTATTCAGTACTCAATAATCAGTATTCAGCCTTAAAATTCAGTAAAAAACTCAGATAGTTCTACAGAACCATGGCGATCAGTTATCAGTTTCTTAGCCATCAGAATCCAGTACTTTAGTATTAGTTTAAACATCAGTTACCAGTATCCAGTTATTAGAACTCAGTATTCAGTTCCAGTATGAGTCTCAGTTACAGTTCCAGTATGAGTCTCAGTTACAGTCCCAATTACAGTCTCAATTAAAGTCGCAACTACCGTCTTAGTTACGGCCCCAGTCCCATTCTAGTAATCAAATTAGTAAATCAGTTCAGTTTTAGTTTGCTTGACTATAGCGTACAATTATCAGTTATTCAGATATTAGTATTTTAGCACCCCAGTTTACAGACTATTTTGGAACCATGTTATACGTTTGGTCTTACACTTTCAAACAGTACAGTCCTCCATAAATTCATGCTCAGTTGTCTCATGTTACTCAGTTCTTACCTCATATGCTTAATACTCTACATTTTTAACCCAGTTATTCAGACTAAGAATAGTTTGATCTTGCATGACCAGTATTCAGCTATCAGTCGTTTAGTTAATCTGATAAGACAGTATATTCATGCATTCGTGCTTAACGCCCATGTGAATATTTTCAGTAGTCTTGGGTGGAGCGTCGTGCTAAGGTGGAAAGTATAGTTAAGAGGGTATCCAAGGGATATGTCTAAGTTTGAAAATCTTAGTTGCAATGCATGAGGCTTAGTCACTCTATCTTAGATGAGGTTTCGCAGGCCTCACCATATATTATAGAGATTTATCTAGAATATGACTTCTTATTTGGAAAGTTCATTCAGCCTAGGCAAATATTCTTTACTCCCTAAAGTCACTAGAAACTCTATAGAAAGAGTGTCAAGGAAATGCTCCAGTCGAGCATGAGTTTTCAGCATAAGTTAGTTCGTAAATCTAGAAATTTAGTTTAGCAGTCGGGTGGACAAATTTGTTTGGCTTGATTTCCCAACTTTCCCCACTATCCGAAGTCTCATGAATGTGACTATTCTAAGATGGGGAAACCAGGTGGTTGCGTGATCAGCTCAGTTTATGTTTCATGTCTCAGTTTTGGATCCTAGATACTCAGTCATGACTTAATTCATAGGTGCCTGGTGCATCATCCTAGCATTTTCCTCAGTATCTAAGCTAAGTTAGTATTCTTCGAGGGACATAATGTCCCAAGAGAGAGATGCATTATAACCTCTGAGCTTTCATTCCCTAAACCTCCCAGCTTCTCTACACATAACAAATTAAATTAGGAAAGTGGGTACTCATAGGTTGACCCTCAAGTTTCAATCTCAACCATAAGACACGTATTTAGGGGCTCAGTTCGACCCAAGATACTCAGCCCATGTACTCATTTCAGGCTCAGTATGTTCTCATGTTCTCGTTTATGCGTGTACAGTAAATGATCTCGAGTTAGAGAATAGTGATTTTGTGTATCTAAAAATCTCTTCTTTGAAAGGAGTGGAGAGGTTTGGCAAGAATGGGAAACTTAGTCCCCGATATTTCAGTCCTTACCTAATTCTCAGTCATTTTGGAAAGGTAGCTTACTAGCTTGAGTTGCCTTTAGATCTATCTTTTGTTCGTCCAGTGTTCCACGTCCCCTTGCTAAAGAAATGCGTAGGGGACCTAGCAGTCATAGTCCTTATAGAGGGCATAGATATTCAGAATAGCCTCTCTTATGAAGAGATCCCAGTCGAAATCCTCGACTATCAGGTATGAAGACTGAGGAACAAAGAAGTTCCTCTAGTCAAAGTTATTTAGTGGAATCAGCCCATTGAGGGAGCTACTTGGGAAGTAGAAGCAAATATGCAAACCAAGTATCCTCATCTATTCTCCGCTAATCCATACTCAACTCAAGGTAATAGTTTTCCTTAAGCTTATTCAGTTCCATATTCAGATTTTAGTTACAAACTTGGTAGTAGTTACCATTACATGTATAGTTATACATTCATGAGCCAGTTCAGTCATGTATCCATGCATCAGATATGCATGTCCAGTATGTAGAGTTAGTTTATCAGTAATCCCAGTCATGCATTTATGAATCATGTTCAGCTATACTCATTCATCATATATGCATGTTCAGTATAATAATTCAGAATACTAGTAATATCAGTCATATAGTCGTATTTCAAATGTTCACGTCTAGTAAGTAAGTAAGACTCTCAGTATTCTCAGTCTCAGCAGTCTCAGCAGTCTCATTCGAGGATGAATATTCCCAAGGAGGAGATAATGTAAGACCCCGCAAAATCCTAAGTTTAATTTAGTCCTTTAGGCTTGTCAAGGGGTCCCAGACTTAGCATATTTTAGCTAAGTACTCAAACTTGGTGTCATTTTATCCTACGAAAGTTGGCAATCTTATTTTACAACCTTTACGTCCATTAAATGTTGATGTTTAGGTTGATTTATGATTAGGAATGTCCGTAGGTATTTCCGGATAAGTTTTGGATTTTTTGAACATCTTTTGAAGCCCCTTTGGAATCTTAAAATAGTGGATCAATGTGATCTTGGTGCGCCGCATCGACTATCACGTTGATTGATATTTTCCCCAGCTACCTGCTAATAGCGTCCAATTCCAGTGAATCAACGCGAACATGGCGCGACGCGTTGGCTATCGCATTGATGGCATCAAGATGTCGCATCGACTTACGCATCGGTAACCTAGTTTTTAGTCATTAAAAAAAATATCCAGAAGGGGTATTTGGGACATTTTCCCACTTCGACCCAGCCCCTAAAATACAAAGTTCATCCCCCACAAAGCAAGTTACACCCTTTTCTCTCAAATTGCTCTCAAGAACAAAACCTTAGAACATCAATTTCAAGATTAATTCTCAAAGAAACTCTATCAATCTTCAAGAATCCAAGAAGTAAGGTATGTGATGTGTTCATCCAAGGGTCCCTTCCACCCTTGGAGTCCAAGAATCTCTTTTGAACTTCAAGTAATTGAGTTTAAGATTTCCACGGTTGGAATTAAAGTTTATCTATGATTTTTATTTGGATTAAGTACATAATTCATGATTTTATATATATATATATATATATTCCATGTGAATTTGATCATTATGTGTGTAGATTCATGTGAATCCATGATAAACCCTTGATTTGTGAAATTAGAGATGAATTATGATGCTCACTTGTTGTTCAATACTATGTGCATATACTATGCTCACCAAGTTCTTGCATGTGAACTATTAAGAGAATGAAATCATGTCAAGTTAGTTTGTTTGCAAGTTATATCATGCAGGTGTTTGTCAAAATGCCCCTATAAAGGAATGATGATCAATTTCATAGTTTACATGTTTCATGTTTATGCCATGTCTCTTAATTTATGCTATCGAGTCTTGTAGGTACTTGTACCCGATAATTTAGTTATTTACTTAGAGCTATGGTCAGTCATAGAACAGTATCAGTCAGGTTATGATCAGTAGTACTCTCAGTCAGTTACAGAACTCAGAAAAACTCAGTAGATTTAGTATGAGTCCAATCTAATTCAATATTCAACTCAGACCTCAGTAAACTCAGTCAGCTAACAGAATTCAGTAGTATTCCATCAGTCAATGAAATTCAGTAAACTTAGTTTAGCTCAGCTAAACAATGATCTCAATAACAGTCCAATCCAGCCTATTTCAGACTAGAATTCAGTTCAGTGTCCTTTTAGTTGGGAGTAGGATTCAGCACCGAGTTAACCCAGGGATGAGGGCATTCCTACCAGCAGAGGGTTTGACCCCTAGAACCAATCCCTGCATTACAGAACTATGTAGCCAGTGTAGGTTGAGATATCTTCCTGCTAGATATTATGAGGGTTGATACTTCTCACCTGAGTTATCCCGCCAGCGAGTGTTGATAGAAGAGCTTCCTATCAAGGAGAGTTAACTCATAGTTTGTCCTTATCCGTGGCACGATATTAACACCCTTCCAACTGGAGTTATAGGATGGACCCCAAATCAGTTAGAGAAAAAGCATATCAGTTAGATGATTACCTCCCACAGTCTCAGTTTTAGACTCAGTCTCAGAATAGAACTCGGTTCAGTTCTATAGATTCAGGACTATCAGATATAGTCACCCAACTCAGCTCAATATAGAACTTAGTATAATTCCTCAAAATTTAGGACTGTTAGATACAGTCATCCAGTTATCCATAGTACAGTATCAGTCATCCAGTTAATTAGTTGACCAGTATTCAGACTCAGTGTTCAGTGCTATCAAAATTTCAGTTACAGTATACGTATTCATGCATGTACTCTTATTCAGTCATACTTATGTTATTCAGTTATTATTGTTCGTGCATATAAACCCATGTATATCAACCTACCTCATTGAGCATACTAGTACATTCAAAGTACTAACGCATGCTTTTTATGCTATGATGTCTTATATCGTAGGTTTCAACCCACGAGCTCTAGAGCATTCTTAGTAGATCAAACTTTCAGCAGTCAGAGTAATGGTGAGTCGTCATAGTTCGAAGACATGTTTATTATTTATAGTATTTCACTTTCAGTATCAGTAGTCAGAGTTAGTTGGGGGCTTGTCCTATCAACTCCATAGTTCAGACAATTAGTGACTTCCCGAACTAGGGTATTTCAGACAATTATTCAGATTTCAATATTGACTTTCAGTTTTTAGGTATTGTGATACCTCTTTCAGTATTATTTATAGATTGGACCTTATGGCATGTTTTTGCCAATTTTTGCATATTATTCAGCATTATTATTTAGTTATTGCAGCAAGTACCAGTCATGGGTTAGCTAGTGGTCCTTCAGAATTATTAGCACCATGTAGAGTCCAAGGTACAGACTCGGGGAGTTATAATGATGCTCATTTCATAATGCATCACTTACTGTAGGTTGCAGTTAGAAAAGTGTTACCCAAAAATATGTATTTGACCTTGATTAGGTTGAGGAATTATTTTAGAGCCATATATAATATGGTTATAAGAAAAAACAATCTTGGTAAAATAAAGGCTGAAATCACTGATATAGAATGTGAGCTTGAAAAGATTTTTCCTCCAACCCTTTTTGATATAATGACACATTTGCCTATCCATTTAGTAGATAAAATTAAACTCGGGGGCCCGACTCATTTGCATCATATGTATCCTATTGAAAGAATATGTGTAACTATAAGGGATTTATTCATAATCGAAATACCCCTGAAGCATCAATCGCAGAGGGTTTTTTGGCTGAAGAATGTTTGAACTTTCGTTCAAGATACCTATATCATGGGGTGAAGACAAAATTCAGTAGGTATCCAACAGTGGATTATGAAGGCATTCAAATAGAGGGAGCTGATTTTTCACCTATATTTCCTAAGATAGGTCATCCAATCGAAAGCAAGAAGAAAACAAAAGGCAAGACTTTTGAATTGGATAATCATCAGTGGTTTGAAGCACATCAATATACTTTGTTCAATACCAAAGATGAACAAGTAGAGACGTTTATCAAGTAAGATAAAATAGTTATTTGTATTTTAACTTCCTTTATATGATATCATATTTGTTTAAATTTCATTTATCTATATCATTATTGATTTAGTTTGTATTACGTGCTGTCAGAAAACATAAGGATTTAGTTGATAATCTTAGTAAAGGAAGTAATGGGTAAAAGCACAGATTCATAGTCGAGAATTTAGTGATTGGTTTAAGAAAAAAGTTAAAACTGTTGAAGTTCCAAATCATTTAAGGTGGCGAGCTATTGGGCCTAATTTTGTGGCTAACATATATACAACATATTTCATTAATGAATATCGATTTCATATAATAACACGGGATATCTCAGGAAAAACTCAAAATAATGTAGTGACTTTATCAGCAACAACAGATAGTTTCGCTAGTGCTAGAGACCCGAATCCTATCGATGGAATGGTTATCTATTATCGAGTTATTCAAGATATCTTCGAGATAGATTATTGGGGTTGCTTTAGTGTTGTACTATTTAGATGTGATTGGTTTCATAATGAAGTAGATGAATATGGGTTGACGCGTGTAAACTTTAATAAAAAATACAGCATAGATGACCCTTTTGTCCTAGCATCACAAGTGCATCAAGTATTTTATATGGAACATCCAATTGAGAAAGGAATTTATTATGCAAGAAATAAATTCCTTGTTGATTTGTATGATTTAGAGAAAGAAAGTTGTCCTAATATTGAAGAAATATTTTGGAGGAAGCCTAATGATGACATTGGTTTATCAGAAAGAGTACTCGATGTTAATGTCATATAGTCGAGAGGTGATATCCCTGTTGATATCATTGATGTGCCTTCCCATGTGTAATATTCAGAAGATGTAATGGAAACATCAGAAGATGAGGATGACATTGATGATACCGATTGGGATTAGATGAAAGTTGATGACTGACCGAATAGTTTATTCGTAATGGTCAGTAATAATGTGCTTGATGTGTCTTAATGTGCTTGACTATCTCTTCTTTTGTTTTTTTATTGTGGTTGATTTTCAAAATATCTTAAATTAGTGGAACTTAACAAATACGCATGTGCTAAGAGCTGTTGGACACATTATGAATTCTTTCTTACTGGTACCTCTTTCTTCTTTTGGGATTAATATTTTTGCTAAGTCTTTTTATTCTTCTTCAATTTCAGTATTCATCTTTTTGCATTGTCTCTGAGCAATCCTTAACTTTAAATTGCACCAAAAAAATTCATGTTCTAATCTCTCTCTCTCTCTCTTTCTTTGTCTATCTCTATCAAGCTGATAATTATTATTGATAATTCTTGCTGAATATACATAATGAAAAATTTTGACCATCGAATAAAACAAACTCAGTAGACATGTCGCGTCTACCTTCATTTTGTTAAATGAAGGCAACAGAGTTAATTGATACTTGTAACTTGTGGAGATAGTAAGTATGTGGTGGAATAGTCTAGGTGTGTTATGAGGTCTAAATATACCACTGTTATGAGAAACATAGTCAACTCCCTTTAGTGACTTAGTATAGCAGCTCTATTGGTCTTTGAAGCTTATTGTCTTAGATTGAGATTTGTGCAGCCTTTTGTTCTCTTACAATTGGAGCATTGTATAGGGTCAAACTAGTGGTCTTGCAAAATTGCATTAATTTGGTCCTATAGATGTTCACATATGTGGGATACGGTTGCCAAGGAAAATTTTATTGATTGATGCAGTTCCTGCAATATTGTTCCCTTTATGTTAGAGTAAGATCTACTAGTTTTATATGAGTCATGACCTTTGTGTGTATCAAGAATCTAAACTTGGTTAACAACTGAGAAAGAGTTCTTTAAACTTGCAAATGATGCAAGTTCTCAATGCACTTTTTCCCTTTCTTTCTTGTTTCCACTCTATACTTTTTCTTTTGAAACTAAAAAAACCATCAAGTTTTGATTCTCATGTAATTCATTTCGTGGAAAAAAATTTGAAGGTGAAGAAATACATAGATGATATATTAAACAGCTGCCTAGGTAAATAAACCACCTCCAGAAAGCACCTACCTCTAATGGCTTAAGCTTTACTATATAGACCATAAAAAATCCAAGAGCTTAGTCTACCAAAAATATGTAACTGACCCCCAAAATATAAGCTCCCAACTATGCATTATCTATTTTCAAATACATTGCACCCTCAGGCTAAGCCAATTACACGAAGTCCATGTAGGAAATCCCAGTATTTATTTAGTATATGATCACTCGGCTGTACTTGATCCCACTTTCCTATACAAAATATTGCATATGCATCAGCTGCATACCTGGAAAGCAAAAGATTTATCAAGTCAGTTTCTCCGAGCTAAAATATCGTATTTACTTAGGCACAAAAGGTAGTTTCCCTCACTTGCCAATACCATGCAGCTGTGTGACATGAGTCCAACTTTTTCCAAGATATTCTTGAGAGAGCCGTGGAATATATAGTGACCTCTTCATATATAATCCTAAAGGACGTATCAACTTTTCAATATCTTCTAGAGCAACCTCTGTAGCAACCACTGCATTTGGACATATAGTGAAAAAGTCTTCTATCACTCTCCTAACCTGTGTATGTTCTAACTATTGGTAAGTGATCTCAACAGCAGAATAATAAAATCATTACACAAAAGTGAAGACACAAATAACTATGTGGCTCTCATTACTTCACTTCTGATTAACAATCAATAGGGAAAGGGGACAAAATTGGCTACGACTTATATATTGTTCATTAAAATGGGTCCATCAGTACTTTTAAGCTAATGCAAAGCAATAAATTAGTTGATATTTTGACACAATAATTAATCAATTAGCTGCCCACATATCCCCTTTATTGAGAACGAAAATATGTCTATACATCACTTGAAGGTCTAAAATTTGTTTGCTAATTGCCCATAGGATACTGCTGCTTAATATGCAGAAAACTTTATCTAACCACATAAACCAAACATCTCAAGAATCATAAGTTTGTTAGACTACTTAAGGAAGGAAACAGTGGCAACAATTACCTGCATACCAGTGGTGCAATTTAGAAGAACGCAAATAACCAAAAACCTCCAAGGATCATGAGCATGCTTTTCTTGAAGGAAATTAAAAGGGGATTCATAAATCTTCTATATGAATAGTTGTTTGAACACATATTTGTTTTGTACTAATTAGGTTGTCCATATTTTTTTATGCAGGTTTGGATAAAAATGAATCAACAAGGGCCTTCCAAAAATAACAAAAGAGCAAACAATAAGGCATTTACTAAACCTAGATCGTTATCAGCCATGGCAAATAGAAAATGCCGATTATTGATAACAAATGGAATAGTTAAAGCTATACGATCGGAGAAAGAGAATCTTGTAAAATTAATTGGAGAACAGCAGCCACTAGTGCAACAACCACCAGTACAGCAGCCACCATCTCAAGAAATTGAACAATCTATAGTGGAATATCATGTTGTAGAAGAGCAACATGCAGATGATGAGTAACATGTAGAGGATCAAGTCCAAATGGCTGATTCAGCCACTCTGCTAATAAATGAACATTCTGAAGAACAAGGTAACATATAGCTTAGAAACTTATTGAATTCATTCATGACTTCTATTTTTTTTCTATTTTCTTATAGTTGAAGGGCCTTCCACTAGAAAAACAAAAGGCAAAACACAAATGCACAAGATATATGGCCGACAAAAGAAAAAACTAATAATACTAAATCATCAAAATCAACTTGTTGGTCCTATTGATAAAGTTATAACTGAGTTAGGCAGCTTCGTTGGCACATTGGCGAAGAATGCAACCCTTTTCCCATTGGATATATTTGATTGGAGGTTGATGAATACTAAAAAGGATTTATAGGATTATACTTAGGTTTCTAAATTCACTATGATCTCCAGTGCTTTGTTTCCTTTTATCCTGTCCTTTGAGTGTTACAAGACCTCTCAAATTTGAAGGGGATTGGTATTGGTAAGAAAATAGAAGTTTTATATATTTTAAAGAAATATGTGGAACCAGTTAATATATAGACTATTACAAATAGGGTTGTAATATATAAAACATTTGTAACCAGTTAATACATAGAACAATAGTAGTGCAGATCCTTTTTTGGTGCAGATTCATTTTTTTTGTTGTTGTCCTAACTGAATGACACCAACTTGTAGTCAAAATATAATATTCCTGATGCCGCAAAAAGTTGGATTTTGGAAAGACTTCGAGAATCTTGGAAAAAGCATAGAGCTGATTTAAAAGAAGAACATTACGATCCATATAAAAATGATGAAGTTCGAATGGAGAAAAGGCCAGAAAATATTCCAGAATGTCAATTTAAAGAGTTCCTCATATATTGAAAGTCTGAAAATTTTCAAGTAAAACGTATTTCAACATCTGTGATCATATTACTGTTAGTTCTATAGAGTCGTTATTATTTTAGTTAATGTCATTGATTCATTTTACAAAAAATGTTCAAAACAAATACTGAGAATTGAAAGAAGCTGATGGATCCACATACTACTAGCAAAAAGAGTTTTGCTTTAATTCAAAATAAATTATTGTGTTTTCTTATTTCTTATTAAGTTTTAACTTATCATTTAAGTAATTTTTTATATTAATTTTCATATCAATAGGAAAAAGAGAAGGGGAAAACTTTGTCGCTGAAGAAAATATTTACGGTTACAAGATCAAGAAAATCTGGTCGTACATACAAGACGTCAAATAAAAGCACCACTAGTAAAATTGTATGAAACTTATCTATTTTAAGTTTATATTGACATCCAGTTCTTAATTTGTAATTACTTAAATGTGCTTTTTTGAATATGATTTATTAGGCTAAAATAGAGGAAATTGAAATGCAATAGGGTGCAAATGATCAGTCTTTGATGCATTTTTAGCGGTCATGGGTCCTGAACATCCGAGATGTGTAGACTGTATGGAATCAGGGTTACAAAGACTTCCTTCAAAATAATAAATGGCACTTTTGAACCACCTTTAAATGTCACCAATGATGTCATGCAACAAATGCAAGAAAGGATGCAAAAAATAGAGGATCAAATCGAGGAACAAAAGAGAATCATTCGATAAAAAGTTATTGGATATGTAATTGCTCAACTTTAGAATGCAGGATTAATTGATCCTAAGACACTAGCGGCATTGTCCATTCCTTCTCTTAGAGAATCTACCTCTACACTTGCAGCTACAGGAAGAACCGATCAAAACAGTCAAGGTTAGTTTTTGAAATTCTAAATTGTACTCCAGTTCATTTGGTGGTTGATATTGTTATTGTTGTTAGACTGTATTGGATGGTTATTGGTGGCTGGTAACTGTGTGTTATATATCAGGGCATTGTTGTTTATTGTTTGAAATTCTGGATGGTTATTGGTGTGCTTTTAAATCATTTTGCTTCTCTTAAACTATAACAATAGTTTATGCACTTACACATGAACATGACTTGGTGAACTGTGCTTCGTAATTTGGGTTTAATTCATGTTTTGGTGAGTGTGCTGAGTTATGTTATTGGAATGACTTTTATTTCACTTGTTAAAATTGAAATTGGACATGGTGATTATCTAGGATGTTTACTACTAATGTGAGTTATGAGTTGTGATAAGGGTTGTGAGTTGAAGTTATTGGTGCCTGGAGTATGTAACTTGTGCATTTACATAGGATGTGGTGAATGTGTGTGTTTGATATTATTAAGCATGTAATATAATAAGGTGTTTGTTAATCTTACTAGACTTGAAAGGTGTGGAAAGTGGGTTGTGATTGAGGTGTGTTTGATTGATTGATGCATCTAGTTATTGGTTGATGATCATAGTGATGATGATTCCATGGTATTTCACTTAACCAATTATTTTCCAAATTCAATTGACCAGGATGGATTTTGGTATCATTACATATATTTTTAACTGTAAATCTTGGTCTCTTGATAATGTTAACCTTCAGTTATTCTTGAGAACATATGTACAACCAACAACTTGTGGGGTATCTTGGTAAGTATTGTTCCCCAAACGTAGTTAACTCTCATCACAAGAAGCCATTAACAGGGTGAAGATCGCTTCTATGGAGAAATTTTATTCAACTAAATTAACCAATAGCGCTTTGTTAATGAATTTATCAAAACAAAAAGGGGGTTTCCTATTTGGTGTCTCTGTTTGGGTTGCATCAAAAGTGAACAGTATGCCTGATAGAATCAGCCATTAGGTAGGTCTTCTGGATTCAGCTCTTCCAATCACCTAGTATCATCTCGAAGGAGAAAGGTTTTAGTAATACCACAGTTATCAATAACATATAGATGGAAACTTTAGGTAGACCAACATGCTTATTCATTAACTATGAGACCAATTTCTCATTTGAGAATTATAACCTCAATTTTTAATGGTTTGTGAAATTTAAGCACGTTAAAGAATTGAAAAAATAAAAATAAGTGATGATCATTTCCTAGTCTCTCTATTAACTGTGCAACACATCACTGTGCGTCTTAATTGCCTAGTACATTTTGCATCCTGGAAATTATCATGCTGCTGAAGTTCGCAAAAATTCTGACAGTACTAATCCTAAAGTAATTGACATGTTGTTGTTCAAGGACATGAAAAAGTTGAAGAACTGTATGGACCACTCAAAGCAGTCACCATCTTATTGGAAACTACGTCGTAGGTAACCAAGGTCTTGTGCAGGACCTTGGACATAAAGATCAGGGCATCTCTAATTTCCTAAAAAACTTTTACAACAGCAACTATTTTTAGATTTCTTTAAAATTTACTTTCTGTGGATAATAATGATGATGCTTTGTTTGCATCTCACTCTTGGATAAATATACCTGCTATTTATTGGTAGTGAGTACTCTTCTGAGTTCAGAACATGTTGTTATATGGTCGAAATCTGAAGGAATAAATGTATCCTTTGTGTCTTGCATATCTGTATGGGGAGGTTTTGTGTGCAAACCTTTAATGGTTTGGAATTTGAATATAATGAATATAAAGTGAATATCATATTAAGTTCTACCTTTACAATGTGATTGGGAATCCTATTCTCTATGAGTAATGGTTGCATATGAACCTACATAGATGTAATCACACTTCTGTTTATGTTGAGGATCATGATATTTTACTTTTGATTGTTTATTGTTTAGTTTGTCCTATTTACTATAACTTGATCTTTTTCAACTTTTATTGTTGTTGTGTAGTTTGTTACTCAGCTTTAATTTTATTTTTCTTATTGTTGTAGGTGATCATGGCATAAAAGATGGCGAGTACGAAATTGATGAACTAGACCTGACCTAAGAGATCGGTCACATTGGCTTTATGTTACATTAGCTGTTGGAAAAACTTGTGTATATTTTGATTGAGATCGATCACATTTGACCGAGTAGTTTCAAACATTTTTTATTTTTGAACATTCAAAACTTGTGTATGTTTTAATTTTTTTGAATGGTAAAAAATATTTGATTTCTTATTGGTTGACATTTTGGGAATTAATAGTTACTAGTACTCTTGATTATTAATATATATGTACATTTTATGTGTTATAGTAGCTTTATAAAATCATTGCAATTGCATAATATAGTATTGTTGAACAGTTTAATAATAATTGTCCTAATAGCCTAAAATAACTATCCCAAAAACCAAAATTAATCATTTCTATAGCTCATGTTTAACTGTCGCAATAGCTTACAAAATAACCATCTTATAAAGGTTTTAGGACGATTTATATACGCCACAATAACATTAACCGTCCTAATAGGATATACAGGTAACTGTCGCAATAGCTTAAACAACTGTCCCAATAAGTTTTATAGGGATGATTTCCAACCGTCCCAACATATAGTAAACCATCGCAATATCAGATATATAGGGACGGTTTAAAATCGTCTCAATAGCCTTATAACCATCGCAACATCATATTTATCACCGTCGCTGTAGTAGATAGATAAGGACGGTTTGGAATCGTCTCAACATACTGAAAATCGTCGTCATATGGTCAATGTAATAACCGCTGCGAAAAATCTAGATATAGCAATAATTTTTGTAACCGTCACAAGAAACTGTCGTCTGTGACCTAATGTAACACCTTCAGTTGTATCGGGTTCTCTAACCGTCGCTATATATCTATTGGGACGATTTTAGAGTCTATGAAGATGATATGACAACCATCGCCATAGTCCCTTTTTTCAGTAGTGAAAAATTATAATGGTGTTGATTTATTTTATCTCTGGACAAATACCAATTGTAGTCAAGAGCATTATTTTGGGGTACACAATCTGTATATTTGCACAAAGTGAAAATATAGTTCAAGTTTGGATTTTTCGCATCACTTATTTATCCAAGTTTCAAATAAACTTTGTCTAAAAATTTAATCTCATCAATTATTTGACAAATCTGAATCCGCATTCGAAGAGCCAAAGCCGAGTGAGCAACGACAATAACGGCGCGAGGCACCTCTTAGTTCTTGCCTCACTATCCACTTAAAGGAGTGTTACTCAATAAAAACACATTAAAGTTACTTTTTTCCACCAATATAGAGAAGGATATTTTTCTTAAATGAGTACACTTTTCCTCCAAGATTTTTTTCTCCATTTTCCATTCAGAACCTTAACAAAGAGACTTTGGATTTATTGCTACTTTGTCAGCAGAGAGAATGTTCAATATATGTTTTTTTTTTTTACATTTTCAAATTTTATTGTCTATATATACTCTTTGAGTTCAAACGTTCTCCCACCTCTTCTCAAGACCAAATCCTAAACAATTTTGTATGGAAAAAAACAATTTATACATGGCAGAATAAAAGGTAATAAAGGATGTTCGTAGAAATTGGTTCGATGGAATAATCAATTTCAAAGGCATATTTAGTGAAATTTAACCGCAATTTGTTATTAAGATAATAAAATAGTCATCATCGGAGAAGGCCTGAAAATACAAGACACGTTTCTTGATAATATGACAAAATGATAGAAGAATACCTAAAAGATGTCAGAATACAAATCCTTGTAATCTAACCAGTTAGAAACCAACTAGAGACGAAAGAAAAATAAGATGGAATCAGGGGCTGCTTTGCACCCATCAAAGGAGATGAAAAGGGAGAAAAGTTGACACGATTAAAATACTTTTTAACTAAATAAATTTTGTCCATTTATTATGAAGTATGACATATGTCATAGATATAATAGTGTAGTGGAGATTAATAGAGGAAATTTATCTGGAAGGGATATCAACCCACAAGAGTTAATTTTAATTAATATTCATAGCTAAATTAAAATATGTTGATTCAATATTTTTAAAATTTAAAATTTAAAATTGAAATTTTAAATGTCTGAAAACACTAAAAAAAATTAGATAAGTTTCACCACTTCTTTATACACTAATATGCTATGCTCACACAACCATGTGTAAAGAAAACAGACGGTCAATAGAGTATATGTACGTGCAGAATCTCTATTAGAAAATTAATCAAAGCTTGGGTATGAAAAAATTTTTGGTAGGGAGTCTTCATTCGAGCCTTATCCGGCGCGAATTCGAATTAGGCAAACTCCAAAGCGGATACCAGATATCAGACAAAAAAAAAAAAAAAAAAACCAAAGCCATAGCAAATCTTAGAAAAACCATTAAGGAATTTAATTCCTTCTCAAAAGTCAGCGGTGATGCGGTAAAGATCATCAATGGAGGATGTACAATAAGGAAGAAAGAACAAATAAGATCGCCCAAAAAATTGAAAAACAAAAAAAATCCCAGTACAAATAGAAAAGAACAACGAAAATCGATAAAACAGAACTCACATATGAAAAACATCAAAAAAAAAAAAAAAAAAAGATGAAAATTAGATAACTTGTATATAAATTACAAAGAATAAAACCAAATATCACCTACGTCCTGCTAGAACGAACACGCGAAAAAGGGAAAAGTGATAGTTGGTCTGAGTATACATAACATGGAATTGAAACATAGTGGGTAAGATTGATTTACAATAGTGCTCATCAAAAATATATTAATTACTAAAGTGTCATTACTCGTCCACCATAGATTCAGTTATGAATAGTAGAAAAGTTTTCAGTAAAGTGAAAATATAGTTCAAATATTGATTTGGGTCACATGATTAAATTTTTTGAATTCTTTGATAAATATCGGGTTCCTCCTGTATTGCCAGTCATGAATATACAAATTAATAACAAGTTAAATGTTATGTCTCTCACATTGTATCCAAATATTTTATACCAGGTCCTTGTACAGTACACCCAATACAACACTGTATTATATGATACATATATATAGAAAGAAAATGACTCAAGTAATATTTATCAAACAAATATTAATTATTTCAACATAATTACGAATGTAAAGCATATTTTTGTACTCCAGGAATGTGGGTCTTCACAAAATAATTTCTCCAATTAATTTTGGTCACGTCAATTTCAAAGTTTTTTTTCTCTTCTCCTGACATATCTTCCATTAGCTTTTGTGAATTGCCACTGTCAAATCTAGCGAAAAAAAACAGTCAGTTTGGTCTAAATGAGTAATGAGAACATCGACACCGAACACCTGACGGTGGATGAAAAACTAAAAAGAAAAGATATTTCTTCCGTCCTATTTTACATGACACAATTTAACTTGACATGATATTTTAAATAAAAAAGTTTGAAACTTGTGGTCAACAATGATCCTTAGATATTTACGTGGCTATAAATTATTTCAATTTTGATAATGAAAATTTTATAGTCAGATTATTTTTAATTATTGTACGCTGACATTTTTTTTTGAACAAAAAAAATAAAATAAAAAACTGTCAAATAAAATGAAGCGGATGAAGTTAATCATTTTAGCAGTTGCACATCTTTTTCATGTTACAATAATTACATCCTCTCTTTATTTTAATTTGTGAAACGTATTTAACTGATATGAAATTAAGAAAGGTAAAAAAGACTTTTAAAATTTATATTTTAAATCATAAGTCGTTAGTATTTGTTTGACTATAAGTTATTTTGTTAAGGATAATTGAAACATTTCAAGTTAAATTATTTTGTAAATAATAAAATGGAAAAATCTTTTTGACCATAAAATTTGATCATAATAGTAATAAATTCTATTCACACTATAAACTAGTTTTCTTTTGAACATTTTTGTCCTTTTCATCTTAAATTTAAAAATTTTTCATTACTTATTTTATTACTTTTTCCCAATACATTGGAAACTATCCCAATACATAAGAATGGACAAATTAACTTAATTTTCATAAATATTGTAAACACCTAATTTTTTACCAAACCTAAGTGTTTTTGCCATTTAGTGTTCAATTTCGTTTTAGGGTCCAAATTAGATATTCTAAATTTAACTTATTTTTACTAAATTTATTTTAAAAATTTTGAAAAAAAAAAGACTGCAAAAATAGAGTCACATTTTAAACAAGTTTCATTTTTTAGTTTTTATTTGCTTATTTATTTATTTTTAAAAAGAAAAAAAAAGAATTTTTTTTTTCTAAATTATATTTGTTTCTTCTTTCAATTTTTAATGGTGTGATATTAATTTTTCTTAATCATATTCCCAAGACTATTTATTAGCTTATGTTATATTTTATTAGTTTTTAATATTTTTATCTTATTAATAATAATAAAAAAATAAAAAAATAAATAAAGAAAGAAACCTAAACTACCCAAACCACCCACAATTCCCACTCCTAATTAACCTCCCCCACTTTTCCACACACATGCACACATGCACTTAACATATATAAACACACATGCACACATGCACTTAGAAGAAGCACACACACATGGAAGATTTGAAAAAACAAAAAAAAACAGAAGGCAAAAAAAAAAAAACTTAGATAAGAAGAAAGCAAGAGAAGAAAATGTAGTAAAAAAAAAGGGAAAGAAAAGTAGGAAACAAAGAAGAGGAAGAAGAAGCACACATAGTGGAAGGAGAAAAGAATCCGGAGTCTCCGTTGAATTTTCGGTGACGATTTTTGTGTCTTTATTCGGTTCAATTTGCTACACAGGTTTTTGTCTAACTCTGTATTTTTTTTTATATAAGTTTTCATGAGAATTCAAGCACGGACAATCTTTTATATGATAAGCATGTGTACATATTTTGTCAAGTTAGTTTTTTTTTTTATTAGTCTCGGCGTGTATATTATTCTTTACATATGTCTTTCGCAGCATATATGTACATCTACCTACATGCATGTTAAGCCTACTAGTAGATAATGTTCAGTAGGTTTGTTGAACATGTTAAACTATACCACGCTCCTACATTATCAATGATTCACGTGTAACTTAAGTTTACAAATTATTCACATTTTGATGTATATAATGCAAATAAAAAAAAAATGATGATGTCATTCACTCACTGGTAGGGCATAATTTGTAGAGAAAAGCTTACGAAATTTATGTTGGAAAGCTTTTGGCGAATTGGGTATGTATATAAAAGTTGGTTTTGACTTTGAAGAAAAGGAGTGGTTGAGGCAGTAATGTAAAACGTAAGGAAGTAGAAATATATATAGATATATAATTTTCAAGTAGAAACTAAGTATTGTTTTATATATATAGAAAAAGAGTTAACGATTAATTATGGCACAATGTTAATTATTTCCGTAGTTTTCAACCAGTGAATAACTTTAACTAAGAAAAGAAAATGGTGTAGGCATGGATAACTAGAATGATTCATGACTTGTTTGACATTGTTTTAGGCATAGTTTGGATAAATCAATACAATTTATTAACCATCAACTGCGATATGCCAAATAGATTACGGATGACTAAAATATCCAATTAAGTTTCGCCTACATTTGATCCTTCGGCACACGGTCCATTTAGATGGTAGGAGGAATTATCTTTAAAAATGAAGAAACCGTTTTAATTTTAATTGGAGGAGTAAGTGAGTGGTTATTTAATTTGAAATCTAAATTCATAGGAATAAAAAGATTTTGATCTCATAATTTTATCTTGTCTTGTAAATTTTTGTACTCTTAATTAAATTAGTTGATTTAATTTGGACAATAAAATGTCTATAGTAATTTGAGTTGTGAGGAAATGTAATTGAGCATATGACTTTTCTTTAATTAGGAATGCAAGTAGATCTGTTATTGCTAAATGCATTTATTACTAATTTAATCAATTTACTGGTGAGGAATATAAATTTATTCAAGACCCATTGTGTGACAAAAGACAAGAGGGAAAAAATTCATTGTAAGGGAGTGAATTCATAAAAATGAATTAAATTCTTAACCTCTAATAATTAATTTTAATATACAAGTGAAAATTAACGATGAAGTTGGAAAGCCCTGCTACCGACCATTCGTTATAATAAATTAACTACCGTTTGAAGCCGATTGAATTGGGTCGGGTAGATTTTAAACCTATTAGGTGCTTATTTAGACTAGAAAAGTGGGGACGGCTCATAAATGCCATAAAGGCGCGAGAAACATGCCAAAATTTGTGGTGAGGCCGAAAAGTACTACTATCGGTAAGCCACACGTCAATATATTAAATAATTTAGAATAAATTCAAATTAGGATGTAAATAACTTTTAGGCTAACAAATATTATAAATCCTAAAAAAAAAAAATTAATTTAAGCCAGACGTAAGTCATTAAAGCGACCGTGCTAGAACCACGGGACTCGAGGGGTGCCTAACACCTTCCCCTCGGTCAACAGAATTCCTTATCCGGATTTCTAGTTCGCAGACGAAAAAATAAAAATTGAAGAGTCATTTCCTTTTGAATAGGGATTCAATAAGGTGATTTGGAACACCCAAACTCAATTCCAAGTGGCGACTCTGTAAGTAAAATAATCCCTTTTCAAAACGTCACTTTAATCGAAAAAAACCATTTTCTCTAAAACCAACCCCCTAGCGGGGTCGAATGCGGTAAAAAACTGGGGTGTGACAAATATGATTGCATAATATTTATTGCTTGAAAGGAATAGTGTAGGATAAAAATAATAATATAAAATTAATTAATTATATTCTCATATATCCAAAATCAATGTGACCAAAGCAGTATTATTTGAAATTTTTAATTTAACATTATATATTTATGTATCATATCTATTTAATTATATGTTTTATCATATAAATAATTCTTATTTTTTTAATCTTTAATTTTAAATTGTATATCTCTTTATTTTATATAGA
The DNA here is from genome assembly GCF_002878395.1 of Capsicum annuum. Lineage (NCBI taxonomy): Eukaryota > Viridiplantae > Streptophyta > Magnoliopsida > Solanales > Solanaceae > Capsicum > Capsicum annuum. The sequence goes on from NC_061116.1 coordinate 181,597,790, forward strand.
TAAATAGGAGGTATAGATATATATCTTAAAACCTATCAATATTTTGAATAACTTTTAGTTTTTTATTTTTGTTGAAATCTGATTCGCAGTTTAGTATTGCATAAAATAAGAAATTATTGAAATTTTCAACACAAAAAGTTAATTATTTTTTGTATGAATTCAGTTGTATAATTTTAATTGTGCTATAATTTTTCTCATGATAATTCAAATGATTTTTTTTCATTTTAAATCTTTTCTATCTATTTTTAGAAGTAGAGCAGAAAGAAGTCAACATAACATTTGAAAATTTCGCATAAAAATTTTTTTTAGTTGAAAAAAAAAATTACCCTATATTAATCTTACACTTAAATTACATATAAATGATAAGAAAAATACATAAAGAAAAGAATAAAAAATATTTACGAGTTTTAAAACTTAAAGTTTGCATAGTTAAACAATTTTTAATGTAATATGAAACTATTTTAATAAAAACAATAGAAACTTAAAACACTTTGGATGTGGTAGACATTGACAAGTTATAAAAATTATATAGTTCATAAGTGTCGATTTTAATTAACAATAACCTAAGAGAGTCACACGTTGATATTATAGTCTTTGCGTCACTGTGTTACGCCGATTTGATAACTTAGGAATCATTATTTATATTTTTATTAATATATATGACTTCTAATTAAGGAACTATATTAATTTTTATGTTTATATAAATTTAAACTACTTATTTGAATAGTATTTTTTTTTAAAATATAGTTTAACATATTTCAATAGTGATAGTCAAAACTCAAATTACTTTAGACATGATAGATATCGACACAAAATAAAAATTATATAGTTCAAAAAAAGTCGATATTGGTTAAACATCAATTCAAGAAAGTCACACATTAATGTTATAGTCTTGCAATACTATGTATTAATTGTTAACTGGTGAAATAAAAATATAATTATTAACTGGTGAATCGTTAATTATACTTGTTATTAATATGAAATTTAACTAAGTAATTTTATTTTTATGTTTAAAAAAATCGAACAACATATTTAAATAATTTTAAAATATAATTAAAAATATTTCTATAACGATTGTCTAAATTCAAAATTCTTTAGACTTGATAGATATTAACACATTATAAAAATTATAGAGTTCATAATTATTGACCCTAGTTAACATCAACCCAAATAATCAATCATTATAGCTAATAAGTTAACCATTGTCATAACTTCTTAGTACTCTAAATAAAAACTAACTATGACCACATTTAATTTTTTTCACATTTCTTAATAACCTGAAGTAGAAATATTGATTAATTATAATATTTTGTTTGAAATAATTTACTATGACTACAAGCTGAGGTTACTATTGTTAAATTAACTTTTATCGTGTGGAAAATATTTTTTTCACTTACACTAGGCATATGTAGGTGAAAATTAAAAACAATTGAAAAATTGAACAACTTAAATCAAAGATAGGTAAAATGTATCTTCTATTACCTAACATTAATTCTATCACATAAAAAAATTCAAACATAAATGTTATTTAACTTTAAAAATTAATATATTTGTGATATAAAAATATTCTACCTTTAAAATTTAAAACACAAAAATTATTTGACCACAATTTTTGTGTACTATTAGAAAATAACAAATTAAAGAACATATAATAGCGATTTTATTATTAGGATGAGTTTGTGTGAGACTTATTAAAATTTTATTTAGATTTGATATAATTAGTTAATCAAAGTTAATATAATTACATATTTTTAAAAATTACATTTAAAATTTACAAGCTATAAAATTGGATTCAATCGTTGACAACTCTAATGACACTTCAAATACTCTATATGTGAGGTAAGACTATCAATTAATTTTAATCGTGGATATACATATGTATGCTTAAGATACTGAAATAACTCATTATTGGTGTCAAATCAATAATAATTCATACAAGCTAAATATTCTAATCGATAATTAAGTAAAAAAATGAAATTTAATTTATTCATTTTTCTCTTTATAAAGAGGGTTTCTTTCATCCAAAAATTGACTATAATTTCTTACATAAATTTTATTTTAAAATACTGAATTTCTATCGACGGCATTGCAATAAAGGTATTATTATCGAACAAACATAACGTAACACTTAGTGAAATTAATTTATTTAAAATTAATATAATTAGTTGATTAAAACCAATTAAATTTAACTGTCCATTTATTTAGATATAAATTATTGTATAGATACACTTTTATAATTATTATGTTTAATTATTATTTTTTTGTTTCCCAAGGTACCCCCCAGCCCGACAGGCCAAGGACTAATCCTCCGCGGATCTGAGCTCCATTTAAGGGTTTGCCGCTGGCCAATTGGTTGCTACATGCACAAGGCGAGAATCGAACCCCCGACACTTGCTTAAGCGACCTAGTGAGCTAACCACTAGGTCAACCAAGCTTGGTTTATTATGTTTAGTTATTAATCTTTCTTCAACTAACAATAATTACATCTGCAGTAATTATTAGTTAATTTAATTTAATAATAGACCATAAAAGTATTATTCTAATAAATAATGTTTGAGAGTCATAACAATTATCAAAATATCTGATCAAGATAAAACTTAAGTTTAAATACAATAAAATTTTATTTAAATCGGCTATAATTAGTTACTTAAAAATAATTACATTATAATCACTAATCTATTTAAATTATATTTTAAATTTACTTGTAAGACTCGGTAAGATTGTATCAAATCAAATCAAATGATTAAAAATTTAATTTAATTAGATCGACAAATATATTATTGTGATGAAACTTAGCGTTTGATTTTATGATAAAAAAATGTAATCACTATGTAGACACAATATAAATTTAGTATTGTATTTTTGTAATTTTTTTTCAAAGAAGTTTATTCGACCTAGTTAACAACAACCTTGGAGAGTACTAACAAATTAATATTGTAGTTTTTGCGCCCTTATTTTATGCCGATTGGACAACTTATGAATCATTACTTATAATTTTTGTTTGTCAATCATTACTTCTTGTAATTTTATGTTATGTCACTTATTTTTATTATTATTTATTGTTTATTTATTCATCTAGCATAACTGATTAACTACACTACTATTTTAATTATTGAATTAAAATATAATTTTATTGTTGAACAAGGTTATAGATTCATATTTTCTTTTCTTTTGAATTAAATTACGTGGGTCATAAAAAATTATCGAAAAATATGAATCAATATTTTTTATGATATTAGTTATAAATATATATATTTATTTATTAATATATTTTTATTAAATAATATATGTATCTTGAATATCAATTTAGTATCATGTCGCTAATGTTGTGGGGGGCTTATGCTCTTGTGTTACGTCGATTTGATAACTTGCAAATTATCATTTATAGATGTTATTAATACGACCTCTAATTATTAATTATGTTTAAATTATTTTTTATAGTCGTGATGTCCGAGCCAACTTGTAATAAATTTAAACTATATGTTTAAATAATTTGAATAATAACAACAGTCAAAATTTTAAACACACTTTAAACATAATAGACGTCGACACATTATAGAATCCTAAAAATTATACAGTTCACATGCATTGACCCTAGTTAACAATAACTCAAGATATCAAGACGCATTAATGTTGTAGCCTAACCTTTAGGTTATGCTGACTTAATAATTTGTGAATTACTACTGATAATTTTTATGAATATGTCCTTTAATTAAGTAATTTTATTAAATATTATATTTAAATAAATTTAAATTTTATTTCAATAATTTTTAAATATAATTTCAAAATATTTCAATATTGACAGTCGAAATTCAAAATACTTTAAACACGGTAGACATCGGCGTATTATAAAAATCATATAGTTCATATATTTTGATCCTAGTTAACAACAACTCATGAGAGTCATGCATTGATGTTGTCGTCTTACGCCGTTGATTTTATAATTTACAAATTATAATTTATATTTGTTATTAATATGATCTCTAATTAAGTAATATTATATTTAAATAAAGTTTAAGTTATATTTTTAGATAAATTTTAAATATAATTTAATATATTTCATTAACGGCAGTCAAAATTCAAATCATTATACACATAATAGATATTGACACATTATAGAAATTGTGAAAATCACAAAATTCATATTTATAGACCGTAGTTAACAACAACTAAAGATATCAAGACGCATTATTGTTGTAATTTTGTACCTCTATATTACGGTAATTTGATAACTTGTGAATATTACTTATATTCACTATTAATATATCCTCTAATTAAATAGTTTTAATTAATTATTATATTTTAATTAATTTAAACTATATTTAAATAATTTATAAGTTTATTTTGAAAATATTTCAATAATGATAATAAAATTTAAATATTTTTGACATGATAAACATTGACAAATTATAAAAATCATATTTTCATATTTGTTAAACCTAGTTAATGTTTTAAGAAGAACACTTTTGTGCTAAACTTTAGAATGAAATGACTTTTATATAATAAATAAATAAATAAATTTCTGTGATAAATTCAAAATTTATTTAACCACTGATGACCTTTATCCAAAAATATTTTAAAGAATTACAATCAATATATAATAAAATTAGTTTCAAATTTTAATTAAAAAGGGACTAAAGAGAAATTGAGGGAGAAGGACGAAAAAGGAAAGTGTGATTGGATAGAAGGTGAAATTAAGGTGAGTCTTCCATTTTAAAGTTAAATAAATATTCTTCTTTCATATTTAATGATAGTCATAATTTATTCAACATAAATTTTAGTTACATTTAACTTCTTGAATTTAAAAGATAATAAAAAATTATTTATTTTTTTAAAGGAAAAAAATATTATAATCTTTTTATTATTATAGCTAAAAATTTATGGTCATTTAGCACTTCCCAATTATTATTTTTTTTAAAATGTGCGCCGTATTAAATAGGTTGCCAAAGCTATTCATTTTCTAGGAGTAATAACAATGACAAGTGCTTCACCAAAAAAACAAACAATGACAGGTGAAATCCTCAAAATCTCTATAAAATTCACTCGTTTTTGGTCCCTCTTTTATGTGATTTATGTATTTCCTACCACTCTCTTCGTTTCGTATTTATTGGCCCCTATAAATTTGAGATACCCATTAAAAAAATATTTATTAGAAGTTTATAAATTTGAATATATACAATTATGTTAGTCATTTAATGATAAGGGTATTATTAAAAGAAAATATTAAAATCTTCTTGATTTTATCAATGAGTCAATTAAATTAAAATAAATATTAAAAAAAAAACCAATTAAAATAAAACGGAGAGAGTAATATAATGCCTTTGGCGGTTTGATTTTATGTCTCCTTCCCCCTCTCTTTGTATAGCAATATTTTTTATAGGGAGGATATATATATGTCAAATTCCACGCCACTTCAGGACGGTCTAAATAAATAAAAAAGGTTATGTAAATGATTATAAATACTATTTACGAATAAGCACTAAAGTTAGTCTAAACCTTTTATAAATGTCCCCTCTTTTAAATTTATTTGTCTAAGTTTGGTCAGACAAGTAATTTAAGCATATGGAATTTTTAAAATTTTGTGATCTTAAATTAACATAAGAATTAATACGTAATTTAAGTTTTTATGTTAAATTAGTTTACTGAATTCGCAATAAAATACTTATAGATATCACACATACCGGCCTTTGTAGAAAGTGTATGATTCGTAGAGCTTGCTAAACTGCTTCAAATATTCCACCTTCTTTTGAAAACGTTTCTGAACCTTTTTAATATCTTCTTCAGCTAAATCCTCTCGTACTTCATGTTGCTTGAATATTACCTTCCAAATATAATTTTCAAAATCTGAAATTTTGTTAAAATATTTCATCTCCCTAATTTTCACTTTATCTCCTTTTGAGTTAACAAAAGGAAATGAAGTGAAGTATTCATGGCAGTAATCAAAAAATTGAGATATTGTAACAGGATTCAGAGATGTTGATGTCAAGTGGTAGACATTTAGTTCTGGATTTTGCAAATATCCATGCTTTGCAATTGCAGCCATAGTTGTATTTACAACCATATCAACTGGAACCTAAATCAAGTGAATGAAGAAGTGGTCAAATAACTAAAAATATATATATTCATAATACTGTTGTTGTATGTATAATTAAGTAAATAATATTTTCTTCGTCTCAAAATAGTTGGCATATTTGTTCTAGAAATTTAGATAATTGGCATGTTTAAGAATTCAAGAGATAATTAATTATTTTTTACAACTATACCCATATTAATTGAAGAAGATTCATCTAATCAAAAATTAAATAAGGTCATATTAGTCAATTTGTACCTCTTATTAGTTTCTCCTTAGGAGTTATGTAAAAATTAAACATGGTATGAAAGTAATTTGAAATGGGGGGAGTAGTTTGCTCTCTAATATATACTTTAAACTTTTAAAGAAAACACGATACGAAAGTAAAAAGTATTGGTAGAGGATTTGAGTATCACGGTCACCTATTTTTCAAAAAATTACTTGTTTGACACATGAAAAAAGAATCAAACTGAAACGTGAAGGGTCATATACATATATCAAATACATAATTCAATAAATAAAAATGTGTTCTCTATCTCTAATAGTTTAAATAAATGAGTTGTTCATACACACATCAACATTGTATCTTAGTAGTTTTTCTTTTTGAATCAATTTTTCAGTAGCCTCGGGGTGTTTGACTTAGTACGTATTACTAATCCTCAGTTCGACTCTCAGAGTCACTCGGTATTAAAATGAATTTAAACATAGTTGACTCGTGAAAAAAAAAAAACTAGATCGAAATATAAACGCACGTTGAGAATATAATTAAGTAAATAAAAGTTTATTCTCTTTAATATTTTAAGCATATAATTTAAATGATTGATCACTCACTTTAAAAGTAATTGATGAAATTATAAAAGTTAAATCTATTGAAAAAGTATACCTACCATATCAAGAAGACAATCAGGATCGCCAAGAAGGGCAGGGAGGTCACCCTTTCGATAGAAAAATATTGATGGGTCAATTACCCTAATTATGAGAGACAAAGAGAGTATATGAAAAATATGAAACAATAATTTTCTTGGTAATTTATAAATAGGAAGAATACATTGATAGTCCTATAAATTTATCGGTAAATTTTTTCTGGACACTTGCACTACATTCTGTTAATGATAAAGTTATATTAGATACTTTCGATTTAATTTTTTAAAAAGTTTTAGTGCATGTTCTGATAAAGTGCGTGTTAACTATATAAATAAGTTAACCACCTAAAATATGTCACATCCTTTATTTATACATAGTAATCTCAATAAGCTATAAAATCACAAGCATGTTCCAATTAAGCAGGAGACATTTTATTTGTTTAATTATCTACGTATATGCGCTTGAAAACACGTGTAGAAGCTTTTCAAAATAAATCAATAGTGTCTAATATGAATGTTCATCAAGTGTTCAATTGAATAAACAATAATTGAAGTGTCTAAATGAAATTTATTGATAAATTTAAAGGACTAACGATGTATTTAACCCTATAAATATTAAGGACAAAAAAAAGATTTAATAAACAATATAACACCTTAATCCTTGTATCCAGCCTGAAAATGGCTCTTTATAGCTGCTTGTTATAATGGAGGGACGAAGAATGAGTACTGGTATTTCTTCTCTCATGCTATTAATCATCATTTCACCAATTGCCTTCGTGAATGAATATGTATCTTGCCATCCATATAACTTTGACCTATTTAATCAACAAACATTAAATATAAAAATGATAAGTTTTTTTTCTTTTGTAATCAATTACTATTAAAAAAACGTAAATTTCTGATGAGAATTTTCGAAAAAAATATTGGGTTCATAGTATATGAAAGAAGTGTGAATGGAAAAATGGAGAATAAAATGGTGGAGGGGAAGGAGACACTAAAATGGAAAGTGTACTCCCAAATTAGAAAGTTTACTCTTTCTCCCACATTGGTGGAAGAAGAGAACTTGAAAGTGTTTATAATCAAGAACACTAACTCCACATGGCAAGTGAGGGAAGAAATAATAGATGCCTCGCGCCGTCGTCGTCGCTCGCTCGGATTCGACAATCGGATTTGGATTTGGATTTGGCAATCGATCGATGAGAACTATCTTTTTGGACAAACTTTATTTGAATTCCGAAGAATGTCAAGGAAAAATGCAATAGATTTTTTTTTCTGTAGTTTCGGACCTCCATTTATATATACATGCAGTAACAGTTGTACTGTTTCAAGTGAACTGATGCATTATTTTCGAACTAGTGCTTCAGAAATAATACATTGTTTTGAACTGAGGCTACAGAAGGTTGCAATGGTTCGAAATGATGCTTCAGAAGGATATAATCCTTCAATGAAATGACATACTGATTCATGAAATGAGATGACTGTTCAGGAAAAGATGCAATCTTTGATGACCAGACATGAACTTACAGCACAGGTGTAACCTTTGGAGTGAACCATTGCCTCTTTTAAGAAGAGGCATGTTGTGGCTTTATGAACCTGGTTTCTTCCACAGGTTTAGTACGAAATTTTCAGATTAAAAACTCTCTTCTTGTCTCAAAAAATATTTTGTGTGATCACTCAAAACGTTCTGTGAGTTCGAAGATATTCCAACCATTTGAGGTACCGCTACTGTTGGTCTGTTAGCCATTTTATTCTGGAAGGAAAAATTCCACAACCTCAGGTACAGTGAGGGGGATTATTTCCTTAAGGAAAATCCGTGAATTCGGACGGCTTGACTATTTTCTGTTTCATCTTAATTTCTGAAAGAATAAAATACACCTCTTGGAAAGGTCATTTTAATCTTGTGTTGAGGGTATTTGATAAACTTCATTGTATTCTTGTTTATACTTAAACTCTAGTTGAAGTTATTGTTCTGCATATGCTGATTTTGTGCACCCGAAGTACAAACGAGCTAACAAAAAATCAGTCCAAAATTGGCATGCAAAAAAGTTTTCGAAACAAACAATCTATTAGAAATCTCATATTCTTGATGGGTCTTTCTAGAAAATTTTCAAGAGAAATTCCTCGAAGAATATCCAATTTGATATCTTTTCAATGGATACTCCATTAGAAGTGTCATATTTCAAATGAATCTCTCTAGAAAATATTTGTTAGAAATTCGTGAGTATCTGATAATAATATCTTTGTGTGTGAGAGAGGACAGAAATACCTCTCAAGTCCTAAATCCTTCATTATTTGTTCCAAGCCATTGTTTGTAATATTGTTCTTCAATTTTGAAACTAAGTCCATTTCATTGTCAGCATGCAATGATGGGAAATTAGTAAAGGGAGAAATTGAAGTGATTTTCTCCTTTGTTATGCTTTCTCCCATAGTAAAAGGCTTCTCCAATATTATCCCTTCTCTTTCTCCATTGACATACGCTTCAGATGAAAGAAATAAAACAATTCAATATTGTAATAAATGCATATTATATCCAGAAGATCTATCTATTGCTCTAAGTCAACTTACTGTGATGACATAAAAATATTTATACACAGTCGGTGTATATAGAGCTTAAACTATAAATTTATGCACATAAAATTAAAACTTAAGATTATCGAGAAAGAGTATGTTATTAGCTCTATTCAAATCAAGTTGATCTACAATTATAATAGGTAGATCATATCAAATTTGATAATAATAGTAATAATCATAATAATCTATTATATCCCCACTAACAATGTAATTGTTTTTTTTTAAATATTTATATTGTCAATATATACATAACAATTAAAAACATATGCTCTTTATTAAAAAATAATCAAAAGCCTACCGGTAGAATAATGCATAAGAAGTTTAAGTTTTTTGCATTTCTTGGCAAACATCATGAGTTGACGTGGACCATTTACGTTAGCGTCAAGTGCTAAGTCATATCTACAAACATAACATAAAATGGAAAACAAATTATTTTTTTAATTAAATCGTGTATCTTAGTAAAACGAATATTTTTGTTTATAAAGGGGAAAAAAATTAACCTCTCATCAAATGTAGTGTTAGCAGCAGAGTCAACTATCAAATCAATTTCTTGAGCAATCTTTTGAGCAGTAATAATATCCATTCCAAGGTTTGGCTCATGTATATTTCCAACCACAGGAACCAATTTGTTTTGTATGAACAATTTGTAGGATTCACCATGCAATTCTTCAAGGCTTTTGAATAATTTTGATTCAGTAATCTGTTTTAAAACAAAAAATAAGTTGTAATTAGTCCGTCTACATTATAGGTTAGTCAGTAATGGAGTCAAAAGTCTTTATTTAGGAGACTCTAAATATGAAGAAGTAAACTTGATAAGAGGGAGTTGCTCGGATGGTAAGCACCCTTCCCTTTCAATCCGAAGGTTGTGAGTTCGAGTGACCAAGGAAGCAAAAAAGGATTAAACCATCTGGGGAGTAGTTAAAAAAAGGTTTGTTCACAATCAATGGAAAAATTAAAATTTTCAATAAGAGATTAAGTATTTTCGAGCGAAGGGTGAAAAATACACATTAAGTATTTCATTTTTTGAGTTTAATATTTAACTTGAACTATGAAATATGTGAGTTTTATACAATTGTTTACTTTTATTTTCATCTTAAAGTTCATGTATGAAACTCAAACATTAATAGTTTAATTTTATTTTGATAAATAGTTGGTGATAGTTTAAGTAGGAAACTCGCACGCCTGATAGTTCATGTATGAAATAAAAAAAAATCAAGATACTTTAGGTGTGTTTTTCATTCTTTATTCTGGTTACTTATCTACACGGTGTAATTTTTTAGCAGAAATGTGTCAACTGAAACCCGTCGTATAGGAGAGTTTTCACCGTACCATTGACCGCCTAGCTATATACAACCGTGAAAGGATAGTGAATCAAAAATCTTTCGCCAAAAAATTATACTATATGTATACATTCAAAATTTGAAAAAAAAACTTAGAGATGAAATAATTAAAGAAGCATTCTAAAACATACTTCACTTGTAAATCTGTCAAATGCAGCTTCCTTATCCTTTGCCCTGATGAGTATATAGATTTTGTTTACCTTTGGTGTTGTTCTCAGCATCTTTTCAATCAAAGCTGCAAAAATATTAATTATTTTATTGCAAAATGTCTAGAGAAATGGCTGAATTTGATAAAGAAATGAATTTTGGACTTAACTTAACCTTCTAGACACATGATTTTTGATCTTCCCTCAATTTTAAATATTTATATATTATTTTGATTATTATTTTTATTTTTAATAAAAATAAATAATTAAATAAAATTAACTTCAAGATATTTTGTTTTTATTCTAATTTTAAAAATAATATAATAAATATTTTTTCTTTTATAAATTTTTAATAAATAAATTAATAGTTTTAATACTATTTTATTATATTTATATTTTTCTATTAATAAATTATTATTATATTTTGTTAAATATAAAATTAATTAATTATTATTGTTATTATTTCATTTTTTTATTTTATTTATTATTATTACTATTATTTTCTATATAAAATAAAATTAAAAAAAAATGAATTTTAAAACTTTTCTCCCTTATCTGTTGATGAAATTCCTTCCTAAAAGAATAACTGTTCCCACCTCTAATCCTTTATTTAAGAATTCTATCTATGGACATTCATCAACACACTGATCAGACACAAAAAATCAGATTAAACAAAAAAATCAGAGAGAAAAAAAAATTGAGAGAAAAAAGAGAAAAACAAAGAGAAAAGTTGAGGTGGGAAAAGAGAAAAACAAAGAGAAACGACATTTGAATTTTGCTTCAATATATTAACAGGTTCTATTTTAATACTCTATTTCTATTGTAAACTTTCGTAAAAATTAAGAAATTGAAAAGTGATCTTGAACGTTATTTAGCATTCAAGTTACAAAATATATATGTTTGTATGCAGATATGTTGAATGTTTAAACATTATTAATAATTATTGTTCAATAAAAAAATGAATTCACTGTTTGCATTATTTGTACAATTCACAGATATTATTCATTGGGCAAGAAATACATTATGCAAATCATTTATATACTTCTGCACATTCACAGTATTCACAGATCCACATACAGTATTCATAAACCACAATTAAAAATGCATATATTGTATACATGTACATTCTTGTAATAAAAAGGGGAGAGAAAACAAATAGAAGAATGAGCGGATATTATTTTATTTTTCTTGAATTTTTCGGCAAATCCCTCACCGGAAACTCATCAAAAATAATTAAAAAGCTCCCTTGGAAGCCATTAAAATCAGCGACTAAATGGCCAGCGAGGTCACCATCTCCGGCCAGCCACCTTTTTCCTTTTCCCTCGCCGGAACCGGCCGGCGCTTCTTCCGCTGCCACCGTCCTTTCTTCCCCTTCCCCGCGTTGACCATCCTCCTCCCCAGATCTACTCGTTGGCGCCTCCCCTTTTCCCCTTTTCCTACGCCATCAGTCCATCAACCCACCGACAAAGTTTAACGCCGTCGCTGCCTCTCCTCTTTTCCACGAGATCTGGCTGCTATGGGTAAGCCAAGCACCGGTGAACCCAGCCACAGCCACGCCTCCCGGAGTTAGTCACCGGCGGGCTAGTTATGTTGAATAACCATCGTTACCTATCTATTTTTGTCACTTCCAGTTAAAATCTTATTTTGAAAGATTTTTTTTTTAATTTTAATATGGGTATAATAGATGTAGTTGGTTGAAGAATATTTTCTTTTATATGTTGAAGTTCTGTTTTCTTTAATACATCTGCTAGGAATATTTTAAAATATGATTGCATACAATATTTTTAAAATAAAGGTTAGCTTTAATATGATGTTATCTTTCTATATATTGTTTATTTATTTTAATTATTCGTCGTTATTAATAAATTTTAAATTATTGGTTAAACTAGTTAATCGTCTTTAATGAATTTTGTTCAAGTTATTTTTAAAGTTAGATGATATTTTAGGCAATTTTTTTTAGTACTAGGCAAATTTAAAAATACATTTAAAATACTCGTCTTAATTAAGAATGTGGTATATATATTTTTTTGAAACATTTAAAAATTTAAGGATGTAAAATATACCTTAATAAATATTTTTCTAAATTAACTTGATAAATATTTTAAATTTTCATCGATTTATTTAATATAAGATAATAGACAAGTTTTTGATATAATTAAAAATGAGTGAATTTAGGCTTTAACATAACCTATCAAAATAGTTAAAGCTAAGTATAAGTTGATAAAAGCGATCGTGCTTGAACTACGGGACTCGAGGGGTACCTCACACCTTCCTCTCGGTCAACAGAATTACTTACCCGGTCTTCTGTTTTTGCAGACCAACAAAGAGTCAATTTCTTTTGATTAGGGATTCAATAAGGTGACTTGGAACACCATAACTCAATTTTAAGTGACGACTCCGAAAATGATAAAAATAATCCCTATTCAAAACCGTCACTTTAATTGAAAAAACTCTTCAACCCGACCTTTCAAGCGAAAAAAGAGTGTGACAAACCTCAAAAACTAGCTCATGAGGAAAGGATTGTCCAAGACTATATAAGGAGACCAAGGCACCGATATAGAATTTCAAGAGAAATTTGCCTTTAAACTTTGCTAATATAGATACTACTATATATAAAGAGGAGATTAAGTCGTATGTACCGAACTACCGAAGTCATCACAAATATTTACTCAATTAAATCACTTATGAGGTAATTATACGCCAATCCCTTCATAAATATTAATTTGGAAATTTATAAAAAAGCTAACTTGCTACTCCTTTGTTTAGTATATGAAATGCACACACATTTTTTTTTTTTTTTTAAGTATATGTCAAAATAATGATATTTTTCTATATTTAAAAGTAATTTAAGGTAATAAAATGACTTATAACAGGTAAATTAGCCCACTATGTTTGTATACGAAGCTTGGACCTCTAGGCTATGCGTTTACCTCATCCCTATTCTGATGGATAGGCTTTCTATCTCTCAAAGGGAACTATAGGGATCAGACTAGTTTCTCGTGATCTCCCTGCTCAGCTGGAAGAATAAAGTGTAACTTTTTGTAGAAGATGAATAAAATTTAAAATAATTTTTATTTATAATCATGTAGATATTTTTTTCATTTCGTATTAATTGATCGTTATGCACTTGGCATGCCCATTAAAAAAAAATATATTTTATATATTCATCCTTGTATATCTGTTAAAGTACAATAATTAATGCAATGATTAACTATTGTAATTTGGTATATATTTCTTCATTCTATATATGACGTCCAGAACATTGATTAATTATAATTGAAACTGGCGATAATCATTTAAATTTGATTTTGAGAATTGAAATCTTATGCACCATTCAATAATTTTGAAGATTGTAGATATATTTAGTATTCATATCAAGGATAAAATGGAAAATACATGTATAAAATACTCCTGATTTTAAAACTTGAACAACTAAATTGAAAAAAATATTTTTAAAAAGAAGGCCAGCTAATACGAAACGGAGAGAGTACTTTTAGGTCACAAATTTCTTTCTTTGTTATATTTCTTATCCATCCAAAATATATCACATGAAATGAGAATGAGAAAGTATAATATAGGTTAAAACTCATGAGTCATGTTTAAAAGAAAAATATTTAGACTATAAGTTTATATAATACCTTTTGCTAGAAACCCTGTAGCACCTGTAACAAGAATATTCTTGCCTTCAAAAAACTCAACAATCCCTATACCATTACCATGTTGAAACTGCATGGTTTTGAGTTGAGAATATTGTTGATGGAGTGCTCCATGTTCTGATTTCATGGAAAAGATTTTTTTTCTACCTCTTTTATAGTTCTCGAATGATGAAATATTTTTACTATACTCAATTATAGAAGAACCATGATTTTGAGAAAACAAATTATAAGTAGGTTTCGTTGTATTAAAGGAAAAAATATTTTTGAGCAGAAGCATATTGTGTATTGGCGAAAAGGGGAAGTCGTGGGATTGGAACTAAAATTGTCTTCTCCATTTATAGAGAGTTTGCTTTTTAATTGGTGGACCGCACGATGAATATCTGTAATGGTCTTGTTTTTGGTAATCGAAGTCAAAACCATGCGAAACATGATTATAGTAATTAAGTATTTCCGAGCTAAGGGTGGAAAACACACTTTAACTATTTCGTTTTTATGTTTAATATTAAATTTAAATTATGAAATGTGTGAGTTTCTATTTAAATAATTAATTGTTCACTTTTATTCCCGTCTGATTCATGTATGAAACTCAAACATCAATATATAAGTGTAGATATCTAAAATTTGTGACTTTTCAATAAGAATTCAAATTCTATTAGAGTTCTAGAAGACTACTTCACCCTAAATCTCGCTTATTTAAAGAGTAACATGTTTCATAAAACAGACATTTCGAATATCCCTTAAGCTGATGGGTATTCGTAAAAAGATCGGACTCTCCAATATCCCACAAAATCATGGGATATTCATAAAGAGATCATCCTATATTCGAGAATAAGCCACTAACAGCCCTCGAATTACGGATAAAATCAAGAGAGAAGAGTCAAGGATGGAACAGAATTGTACCCATATTCGTTATTAATAAAATATTCTTGTTTTTTCATGTTTTCTTTGTGATTGTAATTTATTATTCATCACTAACAATAAGTTTAAATGTATTTTAATAAATAGTTGATGATAGTTCAAGAAAAAAATTCACACACTCCATAGTTCATGTGTGAAATTAAAAATTAAAGATATTTTAGATGTATTTTTCACCCTTTATTCTGATAGTGATAGATCATGTTGACCATATCTTTTTCCCAGGGATCTGTCTAATTAAAGCTTTATCTTCTCTGTTTTTATTCTTCTTCTTCAATTTTTTTTTTTTTTTGTGGGGAGGGGTTGTTAAAGTATGTAATGAGAAGAGGAAATTGCTCGAATGTTAAACACTCTTCACCTCTCTAAGGTTGTGGGTATGAGTCACTAAGGGAGCAAAATGGATAGAGGCTCCTATGGAAAAAAACGTGTTTGATTATTTCATCTAAAAATTTAAACTAAGCAAAGATAATATATTTTTAAATACTTAATACTCCCTCCGTTTTGTATTAGTTGACCCCTATGAACTTGACGCACCCATTAAGAAAAATATTTATTACGAATCTATTTTATCAATTAGCCTTATTAATTATACTTTGAAAATATAAATTTAAGTTATAAATTTATTTAGTCCTTTAATGATAAAAGTATTATCGGAAGAACATTAAATCTTCTTGATTTCATCAAAGGGATAACTAAATTTTAAAAAATATTTTTAAAAAGACGGTCAGCTAAAATGAAACGGAGGAAGTAATATTTTCAACACACTTCTCATGTACAGCTTGTTATTTTATGTAGTTTCAGGCACAAGAATTTGTATAATTGCAACACCAACTTCAACAATAGTTCATGTATAAACAAGAACACCTTTGAAGTTCTTTAACACCTCCAACACAAGATTACTTAATAACCTATCCAAGAAGTGTGTTAGATTTCAGAAAATAGATGAAACAGAATTTAAGGCCAAGTCCCCCGACTTCATGGAGTGTCCTTAAGGAATAATTTCTCTCACTGTACCCGAGGTTATGGAATCTTCCTCCCAGGATAAAATGACCTACAATCCGAACAATAGCGGTATCTCAAATTGTCGGATTCTACGAACTCACTCAACAGTTTGATTGATTACACAGAATGTTTTTAAGACAAGAAGAGTTTTTTTTTTAGAAAAATTTCATTTATTTCTAAACCTGTGGATGAAAGCAGGTTTATATAGCCATCAGATGCCTCTTTTGAAAGGTGGCAATGGTTCACTTAAAAGGTGTATCCTTTGAAAGAGTCATGTCTGATTATTTGAAACATGGTGTCTTTTTCTTAACAGACGCAACTATCTAAACAGTCACACCTTTTCCAAAACAATGTCTTTTGCTCAAAGGTTGTGTCCCTCAATTTTTCATTCACACCAATTAAACCCAACAATCCCCCACATGAATGGGGAATGGATATTCTTTGTAAAACTTTACGGACAAATATGTGATCATTAAGAAAAGACTGATTGCATCTGGATAAGTGGGTTTCCCATTGAACTTTTTGTAGTGAACATGCATCGGATGCACTCGGTCAATTGTTAGATTTGATATCTTTGAATCGTAGAGCTTTAATGTACACCTAGACAACATATATCACACAACCAACCTTTTACCATTTATGGTTCTCACGGTTTTGTTCTTTTCAGCCATGAACACGTTCCAATTTCATGAGAGCTTAGAGAATAGACCTTTACTAACATTCTCCTTGAAGCGGCTTCTACTTCGCCCTCACATAAGTGATTTCTAAACGTTCAATCCTATAAATTAAACTATTTGATCAAATCTGCCAAATTTAGATAATCATTAAAAGACTTTTCACTTTAAGTCTTATCCTTGTTTACTAAACATTGTCTACATCATGAGAATGGGTTGAGTAATTGACAATGTTGAACCTGTTAGACACAACTTTGTTTGATCTCCTTGAACCTAGCTCTTGGCATCTCCAGTCTGCTAGGTAGAGTTATCGCCATGCTGACTTGTCCTAGGCCTTAAATCCATTCCCTTGGATGTCCTTTCTACTCCTTTTCTAGCTAGGCCTTTTGTAAGTGGATCCGACACATTATCTTTTGACTTAACATAGTCAACAGTGATAATTTCACTAGAGAGAAGTTCTCTAATGGTATTATGTCTCCGTCTTATGTGACGAGATTACTGTTGTACACCATGCTCCCTGCCCTACCTATTATCGTTTGGCTATCACTATGTATACATACTGGTGCCACTGGTTTGGGCCAATAAGGAATATCTTCTAAGAAATTTTGAAGTCATTCTGCTTCTTCACTGGCTTTATCCAAAGCGATAAATTCAGATTCCATTGTAGAGCGAGAAATATAAGTTTTTTTGGATGATTTCCAAGAGACTGATCCTCCACCGATAGTAAATACATATCCACTTGTGGATTTTACTTCATTCGATCCAGTGATCCAATTTGCATCACTATATCCTTCAAGTACCGCAGGATATTTATTATAATGCAAGGCATAGTCTTGAGTGTATTTTAGATACCCCAAAACTCTTTTCATTGTCATCCAATGAGTTTTATTGGGATTACTTGTGTACCGACTCAACTTACTAATAGCGCATGCTATGTCTGGTCGTGTACAATTCATTATATACATTAAACATTTCAATATTCTTGCGTACTCCAATTGTGAGTCACTTTTACGTTCATTCTTTTGAAGTGCAAAGCTCACATTCAATGGAGTCTTGGCAATACCGAATTCCATATACTTGAATTTGTCAAGTACATTTTCGATATAATGAGACTCTTACAATGCCAACCCTTGTGGAGTTCTATGGATTTTTATAGCTAAGATCACATCAGCAACTCCAAGGTCTATCATATCAAACTTGCTCTCGAGCATTTGTTTCGTTACATTTATGTTAGAAATGTCTACCGATGATCAACATATCAACCACATATAAACAAACAATGACTTGGTGATTCGGAGTGTCTTTAATGTAAACACATTTATCACATTCATTTATCTTGAACCCGTTTGCCAACATGGTTTGGTCAAACTTCACATGCCATTGTTTAGGTGCTTGCTTTAGTCCATACAACGACTTAATAAGTTTACACACCATATTCTCCTTTCCTGGAACCACAAAACCCTCAGGTTGTTCCATGTAAATTTCTTCCTCCAAATCTCTATTTAGGAATGCGGTTTTCACATCTATTTGATGGATTTCAAGACCATATACTGCCGCCAAGGCAATTAACATTCCAATCGATGTTATCCTTGTTACTGGAAAGTATGTATCAAAGTAATCAAGGCCTACTTTTTGCTTGAAGCCTTTTACTACAAGTTTTGCCTTGTATTTGTCAATAGTACCATTCATTTTTATTTTTCTTTTGAAGATCCATTTAGAACCTAAAGGTTTATTTCTTGGAGGAAGATCAACCAATTTCCACATATGGTTGCTTAAGATTGAATCAATCTCACTATTGACTGTCTCTTTCCAAAAGGATGATTCCGAAGACGACATCTCTTTTTTAAATGTTTGAGGCTCATTTTCTAAGTAAAATGTGACAAAATCTGATTCAAACGTAGTAGAAGTTCTTTGACGTGTACTACGTCTTGGATTCTCTTCATTATGTACATTCTCACTTGGTTCATCTCGAGGTCATTTAGATCTTCCATTAGACTGTTCATGTCTAGTTTTATACGGGTAAATGTTTTCAAAGAATTCAACATTATCTGATTTAATTACCGTATTTTCAATTATATCCGAATGTTTGGATTTATGAACCAAAAATTGACATGATTTACTGCTTTTAGCATATCCTATGAACACACAATCCATAGTCTTAGGTCCTATCTTGATACAAAAAAATCAAGGAACACACGAAATTGGCTCAAAATAGGCCAAACACACTCCAAAAATAGTCCACTAATTCAAAAAATCGAGGACCCTTTTGAAGACCACTCTCAGATTCAAGAATAAAATACAAGAAGGACAATATAACTAGGTATTTGAAACCTTTTGCAGCCAACAACAAACTAAGTTAACAACACAAGATGAAACAACAATGAGAAGAAGAAGAAGAACAACAAAAACGGCTTCACAATACAAGATACAAAATAGATACAAGATTACAAAAGAAAAAGAATAGATAGATAGACCACATGAAGGTATAATGTTAAGAACCCAAGAATGGTAACTCTTGGACCCTTAACACTACACACAGCAATAAACTTATCTCTTACAAAAACACAAGATCGGAATCCACCTCTCAAGCATCAATGTTTCCAAGCAAATGTAAACACAAGTGATTTTACACTTGTCTAAGTCCTAATTTTGATTTTGGGTGCCTCAAGGAAAGAGAACTTGTGTTTCTTTGTCTTTTAAGACTTACAAATTCATTCATCAACTAAGTAAATAAAACCCTACATTGTTATTTATATAGCTATTACTAGGGGTGGGCATTCGGTATTCGGTTTGGAATTTTCATATTTCGGGTTCGGTAATTCGATAATCGGTAATTGAAAGTAGATACCAAATACCATACCATTAAACTTCAGTTCGGTAATTCGGTAATCGGTAAATTAAATTTTGGTTTGGTACGAAATTCGGTATTACCATATTAAAGTTGGACATGCTTGTAGTGATCCTATTTGGTGATAATAGTGGTGATTTTCAACCAATGTTTTCAGAAAAATTCAATTTTATTTGATAGTTTGACACCTCTGAATACATAATTTTACACCGGAAAAATCAATTTTATTTGGTCTTGTTACACGTTGATACGTGTGACTCAATTAATGAAACATCTTAAAACCTATGTTATTGTAGTTTGATCCAGCTCCAAGAAGGGGAGAAATGGATGTAACCCGAATAACATTTACATCAAACTGGATGCAACACGAACTGGATGTAAATGTGATGTAAAGTCATAATATTACTTTTTATAAATATGATGGAGATTAATATATGTTATCTTGTCTGCCAAATGCTAAGTTTTGCTTCTATCCGTTGTTGACATATGAACACAAAGATTAAGAAAGTTTAACCAAGTACCCTCGGTTAAATCCATATTCCAACTTACGTTAGGAACATTAGAGTTCGGCAAGTACAACCAGCAATGGTGTTATGTATAATATCATGAAGACTTCTTTTTTGTTGTTCCCTTCCATGCCCCGATTTTTAGTCTTAGCGTGATATTTTCTTCAAAAGTTGTCATATGTTGGTTGCAAGGAAGTCTGTTGTGTAAAGTTAAGAGTCTACTTTATGACTGTGTTTAACATTTCAAAGTTTGCTTGAGCAATATTCACACAAGTATGTGACCTTTGGAGTGTGGACTAGGTATGTGGACTATGGGTCACTTAACTATAATTAGAATTTTGGGAAATACCAAATACCAAATGGTAGTAATATTTTTTACCAATTCCGAATCCAAATACCGTAATTTTAAAATTTTACCCCCAAATACCATCCCAAATACCAAATAACCGAATACCAATTACCAAATTTTTTGGTTCGATTCGGTAATTCGGTTTTTGGTATTTATGCCCACCCCTAGCTATTACAAGATATAAGTTTAAATGACCAAAAAGTCCTTCAAAGAGTGGAATGCCCATCAAGTGTAAGTTATGGGGTAATTTTGGTGTGTTTTAGGCCTCTTCTACACTTCAATTGCATACACCAAGTCTCGGGACCAACGCGCACCATATCCGTGATTATTCTTGTTTCATCCTCTCCATCTTGAGAGGAATTTGCCCACAAATTCATGGCTTTATCTCGTTCAATTGGCCACTCAAAAGAAACCACTCAAAATAGTCCGCAAAATATGAAGAGCCCGATAGCTCAATAATAACAAGGGACGTATCAAAGACGAGCTAAAAACAGCCCACAATAAATGTACAAAAATAGTCCACAAGCTAGCCAAACCCGAGACATAATGACAACAAGTCTTGGATCCAACATCTTCATTTTGACCCTAGGTTTCCCCTCTCTCTTGAGATTGGTCTTTAATCTCATCTGACTCAAGTCTCCTTCTATCATATAAGCATCATCGTAGACTCCATATCCTCCATGTCTCTCTACCGTATTTCTCTTCTTGGATGTGTCATTTTTTGGAAAGGGAAGTTTCGATTGAGAAACTCGATTTGGTAACGTGGAGCTTCGGTTGTGGAGCTTGGATAAGAGAAAATTAGCTTCCAAGTCCTCCTTGTTGGACTTGATCAACTTGCGGGGAAACTGGTCTATCTTGTTCTCGGTTTTGAGGGCTATTTGGAGCTTGGCTTGTGGCATTATGTGGTGGTCTTGGAGGATTGGTCATTGGAAGTAAAGTTTCGGGAGTAAAAGCATGAGAGTTCCTTTGAATCTCCATCCGATCCAACCTCTCACTCATAGTTACCACATCCAAGTTAATTTTTTCAAGACCCGCATTTGCCCTAGCAAGGTCTCGGGGTCAAAGCATCAAGGAGTGCCAAAATGGTTTCCATTATGGCCAAGAAGTGACCTACAAAACAACAAATAAGTTAGTTGTACAAGAATGGTCTTCACACTTCCTCTCTATTGTTTTGTCTCTCAGATTTTTCACACTTTTATCTCACAAGTGTCGTAACCTTGCTTGTACTCCGTGAGGCATCTAGAGGTGGATCAAGTATTACAATGACTCAAAAGAATAAGACACACAAAGGAACATTTACACGAAGAACGGTTTCAAAACTAACTTACAATCTAGTACTAGCATGTAAGTTAGTAATGGAATCAACAAACGAAACTAAAGAAACAACACAATGAAAATAGAAGATCAAATTTTGAGCTTAAAATTTTTGTGTGAACAGTAACTTGGGTGACGTGGCAGTATACTATTGGTCACGGCCCCACAATTAGTCACTAGTTGAAGTTTACAAACTTTAGTTACTATGTAATGTTACAATTGGTTTTGGAGGAAAAGTATATGTCTTAAATCTCCTTTAAGATTAATCTTCAAAAAGCAAGACTTGAATTTGTACAATTCCCACAAAACAAGGTCCCTTGAAACAAAGAAAGTGGTTGAAAAGTAGATGTCAAGTTAAGAAAGTGATGGCTCAAGTCCTCTCACAAACAACTTTACAACTTGTAGGTTCAC
This sequence comes from Capsicum annuum, assembly GCF_002878395.1. Lineage (NCBI taxonomy): Eukaryota > Viridiplantae > Streptophyta > Magnoliopsida > Solanales > Solanaceae > Capsicum > Capsicum annuum. Next base: position 181,620,455 of record NC_061116.1, read on the forward strand.
CTTTTTGAATCTATGTTACACTTTTGGTTGTCTTAAGTTGTAAGATGAGATGAAGAACAATACGAACACCACAATAACCTTCAATAACACATCAACAAAACAAAAATAATTTCCACCCCACGGCAAACATCAACACACATTAGTGTCAACACACGGCCAAGGTTCTTTTTGGTGTTGTATTTTGGTTTTAGCAAGGGTGAAGGTTATGATGAATGTCAAGAACTCAACAACTTTATCAAGAGCAACAACAACACCAAAAACATCCAACCAAGACTATAACAACAAGTCCACAAGTCCAAGAACAACAACTTCAACACACGGCCATGGTCTTGTTTACAACAACAACATCAATTTTTTTAAAGCTAAAATCTAGATCAACTCAAAGTGTTAATGGACAAGAATACTAACACTTGAAACAACAACACAAGAAAAATAAATCCTAGACCTAGACACACAACATTCGGCCAATATACAACAAAACAAGTTCAACTTCTCGGCCAAGATCTCAAGCTCAAGAACACGTCTTTCTTTCTTTTCTTTTCTTTTTTTATTTTCTTAGCAAGAAAGCCCAAGATTGGTACTGTAAGAACAAAACCAAAGATGTATTTGATACCAAATGATACAAGAAAACCAAGAAACACATGGAATTGGCTCAAAATAGTCCAAACACACTCCAAAAATAGTCCACTAATTCAAAGAATTGAGGACCCTTTTGAAGACCACTCTCAGATTCAAGAATGAAATACAAGAAGGACAATATAACTAGGTGTTTGACACCTTTTGCAGCCAAAAACAAACTAAGTTAACAATACAAGATGAAACAAAAATGAGAATAATAACAACAACAATTAAAACGGCTTCACAATACAAGATACAAAACGGATACAAGATTACAAAAGAAAAAGGATAGATAGATAGAGTACATGAAGGTATAATGTTAAGAACCCAAGAATGGTAACTCTTGGACCCTTAACACTACACACAACAATAAACCTATCTCTTACAAAGACACAAGATCGAAATCCACCTCCCAAGCATCAATGTTTCCAAGCAAATACAAACACAAGTGATTCTACACTTGTCTAAGCCCTAATTTCGGTTTTGGGTGCCTCAAGGAAAGAGGACTTGTGTTTCTTTGTCTTGTAAGACTTACAACTTCATTCATCAACTAAGTAAATAAAACCCAACATTGTTCTTTATATAGCTATTACAAGATATAAGTTAAAATGACCAAAAAGGCCTTCAAAGAGTGGGCTGCCCATCAAGTGTAAGTTATGGGATGATTTTGGTGTGTTTTTGTGGCCTCTTCTACACTTCAATTGCACACACCAAGTCTCAGGACCAACGCACACCATATTCGTGATTATTCTTGCATCATATCTTTAACCCTTTTAGGCATAGGAACTTGGACCTTTGCTAGACACCCCCACACTTTGAAATATTTCAAGTTGGGTTTCCTTCCTTTCCATTTCTCATAAGGAATTGATTGTGTGTTACTATGGGGAACTCTATTGAGTATACGACTGGCTGTAAGGATAGCCTCCCCATACAAATTTTACGGTAAATTGAAACTTATAAGTAAGACATTTATCATTTCCTTCAACGTTCGATTTTTTCTTTCCGCAATTCTGTTAGATTGAGGTGAATACGGGGCCGTAGTTTGATGGACGATTCCATTATCTACACATATTTTGGCAAAGGAAGATTCATATTCTCTGCCCCTATCACTTCTTATCATTTTTATCTTTTTCTCTAACTGATTTTCTACTTCAGTCTTGTATTGCCTAAACACATCTATTGCTTCATCCATACTATTTAGCAAGTAGACATAACAATATCTAGGCAATCGTCAATAAAAGTTATGAAATACTTTTTCCCATCACGTGATGGTGTTGACTTCATATCACAAATGTCAGTGTGTACTAAGTCTAAGGGATTGGAATTCCTTTCAATAGACTTATAAGGATGCTTTGCATACTTTGATTCTATACACGTTTGACACTTTTATTTATTGCACTCAAAGTCTGGCAAAACTTCTAAGTTAATCAGTTTTTGTAACGTTTTATAATTAACATGGCCTAAACGTTCATGCCACAAATTATAAGACTCAAGCAAGTAAGAAGAATTTGAACTTTTATTGATTTCAACATTCATTACATTCATCTTATAAAGACCCTCGGTGAGATAGCCTTTTACTACATACATTTCTCCTTTGCTAATTACAATTTTTCTAAAAACGGTTACACATTTGAATCCGTTCTTGTCTAGAAGTGAAACAGAAATCAAGTTCCTACGTAATTCCGGAACATACAAGACAATAAAATTTAGTATTTTCAGAATACTATTTATAAAATTAAGCAACTTTAAACTCTTCTTCTTATTTCTAGTTAACGCTGAAGTTTTTATGACTTTCAATCGTCGACCGAATGATCTTTAACTTGTGATAAAGATTTTATTTCTTCGAATCACTAGTTAAGTTCAAACAGAGTATAAAGCTTAAAGCTTTAATCTCCAAAAATAAGCAATACAGATTCTGCAAGTATTATTCCTTAAGATTGTTATTTTATGTAGTTTCGGGTACAAGAATCTGTATAATTGCAACACCAACTTCAACAATAGTTATGCATAAACAAGAACACCTTTGAAGTTCTTTAACACCTTCAACACAAGATTACTTAATAATCTATCCAAGAAGTGTGTTAGATTTCAGAAAATAGATGAAACATAATTTAAGGCCAAGTCCCCCGACTTCACGGAGTGTCCTTAAGGAATAATTCCCCTCACTTTACCCGAGGTTATGGAATCTTCCTCCCAGGATAAAATGACCTACAATTCAAACAATAGCGGTACCTCAAATTGTCGGATTCTACGAACTCACTCAATAGTTTGATTGATCACACCGAATATTTTTAAGACAAGAAGAGTTTTTTCTTTCAGAAAAATTTCATTTATTTCTAAACCTGTGGATGAAAGCAGGTTTATATAGCCATCAGATGCCTCTTCTAAAAGGTGGCAATGGTTCACTTAAAAGGTGTATCCTTTGGAAGAGTCATGTCTGTTCATTCTAAATATTGTGTCTTTTTCTGAACAGACACAACTATCTGAACAGTCACACCCTTTTCAAAACAATATGTCTTTTGCTCAAAGGTTGTGTCCCTCTATTTTTCATTCACACCAATTAAACCCAACACAACTTGATTCTTCTTCGTAGACCACGATAAGGGGCTACATCAGGATATCTCTAACTGGGGTGCTTCGAGTCCACAACTAACTTTGATGTCTTTGGTTAGTCCGTTGAAGTAAATTAACAGTTCAAGCCGATATCTTTATGTTGGTGTACAATTATCTCATCTAAAAATTTAGTCAGTTAAAAATAATATATATTTAATTACTTAATTATGTATCGATGCAAAGATGGACCAGTGAATTAGACGTAAGCCTATGTTGAATTCGTGATAAGGAGTGGAGTATGGTTGTATTTTGGCCAACTTGAAGTATACGTAATTAATTATTTGAGATCTAGTTTAAACAATCTATATATAATATAAAGGAGGTCAATGGAGAAGGTGATGTGACACTTCTCTATGACCTCCATTCTCATTTATATATATATATATATATATATATATTTTTGGCCTTTTTCACTCATTTTAATTAATTATTATAATAAGAAAATCTGATTTAATTTAATAATGCACTAATGTTGATCATTAAAGAAAAACAATTGATTTTATTCGTATCCCTCACTGATGCTCTTTTAATGGTGGCTGTTACAAGCGTATATTCACTATACAATTGCTTAGAAATGAATAGGCAAAATATTTGTATATATAGACCGAATAAGTTTTAATACTATAGCATTTTTTTCAGTTACTAACAAAACATCAAAAACTTACAAAACTCTTAATAATTAATTGTAGAATTTGAAGGGGCTCTGCACAATTGATAGTAACTTTAACATCATTATATATATATAGTTTCTGACAAACTTAGTGTTTATGAGTGAGTACTGTTGGTTGCTAGGCTTATGTGAATTGAATGGTGAGTGAGGTTGGTTGGTAGACTTATGATAGATTATGTGCAGACAAGATGAAGTTTTCAGTATTTTTTAAGTGGTTGGGCTTTAGTGTTCTCCAAAGTGATTGGGTTACTAATTTGAACTTCATTTGATGCAAGATTTTCTAGCCATTTTTCTTATTCTCAGATAACAATGTTGCGGTATTTCTTTATTTGTCATCCACTTTCTTCCTATTTGAGTGATTTTTGTTAATGCAAAATGTTATATATGCTTTATAACAAAAAAAAAAAAAACCCTACAAAATACAATAAAGTTGGTACAGATCAGACAAAATCGTTCTCAAATTTCAATCAACTGGACAACGCTATCTTCAAGTAATATAGTACCATACATAGGATGAAAACATTAATAAAAGAAGAATATCTGGTGACTGTATGCCCTATATCTTGGAGTAAACTAATTTTAAATTTAGGCAGACTTTAATTTTTAAATTTAGGCAGATTTTCTTGTGACATTTAAAAGTTTGGTGCTTTTCTCTTAATAATAATTAGCCATAGTTCAAAACTTCGACAGTAATCTTTATTGTGCTTGACACCAATATATGTTTCGTATGTTTTATGGTTAGACACCACATTAGCCACGTTTTTGTAATGACATGTTTGTCGTTCATTAGCTCTGGTTCTGATATTGCTTAACACCCCTTTTGTAGTGCAGAAGTTTGATTTTGTAATCTATTACAAGTGTTATTTTTTTATATGATTTGTTGTGAAAAAAAATCATAAATATATGTAACACCTAAATATGTATATAAAATACAAATTATTTTTGTTATTTTTTTTTTATATTCAATTGTATGTAGGCATGTCAAAATTTTAACAATGTATGTTTAGAAGCATAGCTGAAAGAACGTAAATTTTTTGTTTCGTGTCTAAAAGGCAGAGGTAAGAGAACTAAAACACATGACTATTTACGTACTTTGTATAATCCATTGGTAAGAGAAATCATCAATCGTATGAGTTGCGAGCATTTTGCACTTTTATACTGCATATTTTAAAAAGGTATTTTTTGAATAAGATAACAAATAATCCATGCAACATTGTATCCATTGGTGAAAAAATAACATGCAGCGACAAACATTCTTTCCTAAAACAGAAAATTTTACTTTCTTCGTGTAGTAATGTTGAGCACATTGCCTTGAAGGGTGTTAAGGTTGGGTCCATGTTACATGAACTAATATACGTGCGGGCGTAAAATTTGGTGAAACGTGAAGAAAATTTCTCAAGAGAGTATAGAATTCTTCATTTCCTTCTTATTTGTGTGCCGTATAAACTTGCAAACTTATTATTTGTTTGTGGTTGAAATTAAATAGGTAAATGTTAAAGAGTTATTCTTTAATTTGACTTTTTGGTTTAGTTTGTGGAACTTTAATTTAATTTTAGCAAAGTTTCTTTGATATGAATTTAATAAACATGTTTGCTAAGACCATTTTCCCAAAGAAAATCAGAAGATTAAAAAAATGTACTTTATGAACTTCAATTGATCAATTTTTAAAATTTTTAATATTATGAGTATTAAAAGAAGACTATTTTATAAAATGAGTAAAAGCTTATATAACCGCACGAGGCGCGGCAAATTCACTAGTTAATTAATAACATTGACAAAAATTAAAGTACTGCTCAAATAGCTCAAGACAATAATTATGGACCATTGAGTATTGCTATCGACTCTACAGATGTATTAACAATAATAACGTTACTTATTCCACATATTTGAATCTACGTACTTAATGGTACTCATATTTAGGGATGACAATGGTGTGGTGCGGTGTGAGTTTTCTTTAAACTCGTAATTTAAAATCTCATCGCATCACCTTTAAATCCGTATAAACTCGTCCCACATTTATACCCGTGCATAACCTCACCGCACCGCCCCATGTTTTTATTTTTTCCTTTTTTTTTGAAAATTTGTAACTCCATTGAAAATCATAATATTTTCAAATCTACAATTAGGAAATAATAACTAATTTCTATTATATCACTTTTCACTAAAAAATTGTCAAAAAGTATAACGTATACAAGTAATGATCAAATATCATATTTTTATTAAAATGAATAGAGATATTAAAAAAACTACTATAAAATTATTTATTTGTAGAGTTATACATGTCGTTGTAAGTATCATAAAAACTTTAAGTAAAGAATACATATAATTTTAGATATATTCACGAGAACAATACTAATTTTTAGCTTTTTAAATTTAAATCCGCATATACCCGCAACCCGCACCGCTCCTCACCATTTAAGAAAAACTTACTTTAATTTGCCCTACAACGCATAACTTAAAATTCGCCCCGCGTAGCAAAAACACGCACCACACCGCACTCGCACCGCACTCGCACCGCCCCATTGTCATCCCCACTGATACTTTAAAAAATCACTTTTCTGTAGTCATTGTACAGCAAAATCTTTTTGGACTTATGAATAGGGGTGGACATTCAGTTTGTTCGATTTGGTTACTTAAAATTGATTCGATTTTTTGATTTTGGGATTGATGAAAATGACAATCGTAACCAAAACAAAATAAATTCAGTTTGGTTCGATTTCTACAAATTTGGTTCGGCTATTTCAATTTTTTATTACGGTTTTAAAGATTAAAGTAGTGAGCCTTTCTTTGTCATGACTGGGCATTTAAAATTGGTGATTTTTAGAAAAATAATCTTTTTCAAACCTATTTTTCATTTTCAAATATAAATAACCCAACGTGCATGAAATGAAAAGAAATATGCATAAGTTTAACATAATTTATAACTACATTATGCAAAAGTTTGCATAAACAGGCCACAAAATAGCACAAAAGTCAATTGTGAACCTCGACACTCGTCTCCTCGAGGCGTCGTTGTTTCAACATAATGAAAATATGAAATGAATACTCAAGGTTACAGGTTACTTATTATATATTTATAAAATTATACAATATATATATATAATTTGGTTTTTCGGTAAAACAAAATTTTTTTTTTGAAAAATTGAAAACCGAATCGTTTAATCAAATTTCTAAAATTTGAAATCGAAACTGATCCGAAAAATTAAAAAATTAAAATTAAAGTAAAATTTTAATTTAATTTTTTAATTTTTTCGATTTGAACCAAAATATGTCCAATCCTATTTATGAATTTTTGATACCCAACTCCGGAGTTGAACTTAATAATGCCCAATTAAACTGATAAATGAAGCCCATGTTCTAATTGCCCATATGTCGGTATGATCCTTGATTTCTTTCACACTGATATCTATTAGTCTTAATTGTCTTTTCAGAGATAACAAGGCTACGTTAAGTAGATTATTTTAATTGACACGCAGCAGTTTGATTACATTTAATAGTCTATTTCCTTAACCATCCTATATTGATATATATCCGAAATTCATAACAACCTGTAACAACCAACAAAATACATATGCTATGCACGTCTTAACTTCATTCTTCAATACATATTCACCGATTTCAATTAATTTGAATACATTCATTCTTCAATACATATTCATCGATTTCAATTAATTTGAATTCACGCTATATAGTGGCTATTAAAGGAGGATTAATTATTTTGACTAAATTTTTTTCTTCAGGATATGAACTCAAGATCTCTTATTAAAAGTAATGAGTTCTTCTATCTACTGCCTTCTTGAGCAATAATTTCATTTAATCGAATGAAATCTTATGTTCTATGTAGGGGTGTACATAGGTTGGGTTGGTTCGCTTTTTATTAAAAAAAAATCAAATTAATCATGTCGGTTTATTAAAACTATAAACCAAATCAAACCAACATAAAATTGTTTTTTTTTTTGTTTAGGTTTTAGTCGATTTTTTCGGGTTTTTCGGTTTTTTCAAGTTTTCTCAGGTTTTTTAATAATATTTAGTTTTTACAATTATATTGTGATCGAAGATTAGATCAAATATGTTTTCACTCATGTGCTAATAAAAAACCATAATTATGAAAAAATGAGGAGCGAAAAACTCTCTTGAAACTAAAAAATGAGATGAAGAGTGAAAAGTTTAGGTTTTAAGTTTATATTGGATTTTGGATCATTTAATTAGCAATTAATGGACAAATATTACAACTTAAAGACCCAAATTTAAATATATATCTACATCTATTTTCAAATGATTGAAAATTACTAAAAGTAGTTGAAAAAGTATTTAAAAAGTAGATTATAATTAATATTTTATGTATAAAAAAGTTTGAATATTATATCTATACTATATTAAAAGTGTGAAGGGCCTTAAAAATGACGTTTGAACTTTTTTCCCTTCATTAGAAGCCTCTGCAATAGATAAAAACATCTTTTTACTATTTTCGTCAATTTATTATTTAATTAGATTAAAGACTCCTAAAATATATGAAAAGAATTTAATAACTCCTAAAATATATAGAAAGAATCCTGATAAACTAAAAACTTCTAGTACTTCATAATTTAAAATTATAAAGAAGAATGAGTAGAATATTATGAATAAAATTGTAGGACAAGTCAAAGTTAAAAAAGGAAGAAATCGTTGTGCACGCAAAAAAAAGGAGGTGGAAAAATTTATATTTAGTTATATGATTTATAAAAGGAAAACTTTATAAATAGAATAAATTTAATCTATTGTTCCTACGCATGAGTTTTAGGATTTAATAACATATATTTGTTGATTTTGATTATTTAATTTAGGTAATATTTAGTACTTCTAAAAATAGAATTTTGCCTTATACAAAAAAATATTTAAGTAATATTTTGGATCAAAATTTATACGAAACAAATTCTTATATTATACTTTTGCTTTTTATTTTAGTTTTGATTCACGTGTTTTCTTACTATCATTATCATCATCCCTTTTGCCTTTATTTATTTCTTTTAAATTATACCTTTAAAGATTATATATGAATAATAATAATCAGCAATTGACATCGATTTTCTCTTTTGATAATTTCTTGTGTTTCTCTTTTAGTTGAAAGTTTCTGATCGAAAAATTGGATAAATATGTTGCTGCGCCGAATGAAGTTGTCAAAAATCAAAGGTTTATTGCTCTTTTTTTTTTTTTTTTTTTTTTTACCTTCTTTGCATAATTGTGACATAATTTAATTATCGTGACATAAAAAGAGCTTCAATTCCATTTTTCTTTAAAAAAAAATATATCAAGGTCACGAATTAGGATAGGAGGTTAAATTCTTTTTTTATTTATGAGTCATGTTTTTTTGTAATATCGTAACTTTCATGTACAATTCAACCACTATAGAAATCCATATTATTTGTAAGTGAGACATATTAATTGTTATTTATGTTAAAGAAAATCGTAATAATAATTTATGAGAATAACATAAAAAAGGCAGCTATTGAATTTCAAAGAACAAAACAAAATCGAAGCAAAAAAGTTGTTTGTAGTGTAGTCATTTTCACCAATATCACATTATGCATAGTACCCTCCTCTATCGAAGGTCGGGTTTGATTGAGTTGGTTTTAGTTTATATGTGAATGTCTTGGTTGCTTGTAATCACATGAGGATATTTAATCTTCATAATTTAAATTTAAAGATTTGATGAATGAAGCCACATACAAATGTAGATGTAGGAATTCAACTAAATATAATTCAAATATCTACTTAAAAAATCTGACTATATAGATTTGAGATATGAACACGAAAATTCGACTGATATTTATGTAAGGAGGAGGATCCGAACGCTTATATATAAAAGGCCGTTATTCAACATTCTTTATCACAAATTTTTAAGGTATTATTTTCTCAATTATTTTTGCCTTCGACAATATTACATTTTTTTCTCTAAGAATATTTCTTTTATCATCTTTTGTGCATGTAATTGATAAGGTTTTAATTTTACTGTTGTGTTCAATTTTAGTCCTTTTTTGGCATAAGATTTGTAAGCAGACAATGTTTTGTAAAAATTTATAATCCACTCTATTTGAGTAAATTACTATTTAACTTTTTATAATAAAGTTATATATAAATACCTATATAAGCTTTCACAATAGACAAAATCTTCTAATTTTAAATAATCAAGGGTTAAATGTGCGGTTAAACTATATATATATATATATATATATATATTATGTCGGTTTAATGTGGGTTCGGTTTGACTTTTTTTTTTGTTAACACCAAACCAAACCAAACCAAGAATGATCGATTTTTTTTTCTAACGCCAAACCAATTAAACCAAACCATAAGTCAATTTTTTTCTCGGTTTAATTTGATTCGTCGGTTCAATTTAATTTGACAGTTTAATCTGTACACCCCTAATTCTATGTACAGTATAAAAGGTTGATTACATATGAATGAAGCACAAAATATTTATATAACGGATTAATCGGGTGTTACTAGATATTTTAAAGAGTAGGAAAAAATGAAAGTTTGCTTGGTTTTTGGAGGATCGACTAGATACAACTCGTTCCACATGGGCTGCATTGAAATTTGGACTTCTTTAATGCATTGAAAAGTTTATTATAGTGTTCTTCGGAGGAGAGTTACATTGTTGTTGCAATAAAGGGATTTGTTTGACACACGAATTGGATAAATAAGGTTATTTTATAAAATAAAATATTTTATAAAATTAATTATTCCACCATATATATTTTATAATTTATTTCAATATTATTGTATAAATGATGGATAATTAATTTAAAAACTAATTAATACCCTAATCGAATACAGAATAAAATAAACCCTATATTTGGTTTGATGTTATCATCTCTTATCTTTCACAAATAACTCCTGAGGGAATTGAATTCAATGATTTAATAGTTATGACGTAATAAAAGAGGCCACATGTAAAGTTTTAAAGAAGGAAAAGGATGCCACGATATTATGTTTCAGATTTTAAATTTTTAAAGGCTTATATGACTTTCAATAGGCTAATATTTCAGATGATACATCATTGAGTCCATTATTTATGTTAAAAATATTTTAAATAGTTACATTATTATTTTTCTTGGTAAAATATTGAGTTCATTTGTGACATTCAGTTAGTTAAAGGCTTAAAGCAGGGTTTGCATATTCATTCAACGAATAATAGGACTTGAGTGTGAATCATGTTCCTTCCTAATTTGAGGGTGTGATAAGTTGCATCAGAGCAACCTAGTTTAATGTGTCTTAGGAAATCATGTTGATTTACCTTTCCATTTACATGTGTGACATTATATTAAGGAATTAGTTAGCAACGTCGTCACACCTTTGTAGTTGTACAATGCCACTAGAGGTAAAATCCGACCTAGAACGGTGAAGGTCTGGGTCGAAATTGACCTATTGAAACTACAACCTGGTTTGGTTTGGGTTGGACTTGAAAATGATACATGTCCTCTTAGGGGATTCACTCGGAAACTTGAGTACGAGGATATCCCGAAGCACTGTAGATTCTGCAAAGATCATGGGGGTTTGATGGTTAATTGTCGTGCCTTAGAAAGAGGAAAGAAGAAGTTGTTGAAACAAAAGACTTGAGAACCAAACAATAGGTAGCAGTAGATATTGAAGGTGATGCCAACATTCTAGAACAAAACAACACGTGTGAAAATAGTATTGAAGTTGATAATAACATTTGAAATAAGAGCGACAATGAAAAATACAGCAACATTAAATCTAAAAAGCAAAAAATCGAGAAAAAGATAAGAGAGAGAATGATATTGAAGGTGATGCGAACATTTTGAAAAAATGCAATAGAAAGAAAAATGACATTGATGTGGATACTAACATTCTAGAACAAAACAACACATGTGAAAAATAGTATTGAGGTTGATGAAAATATTTAAAATAAGAGCGTCAATGACAAGTACAACAATATTGGATCCCAAAGACCAAATCATGAACGCAACAACAATGAGATAGTGCAAGAACCTAGTAACATCGAGAGCAAAACTAAACATAGGAAGGATCACACCTCAACTAATCTTGAGGAGATTCAAGGACATGAAGAAGAATTATTTTTTATTCTTTCTGAAATCAGGGCTCTACCTGATCTTGGCTTGGTAGTGGACCTGAACTTAAGCACTCCACAATCGAAAAAAAGAAGTGACTATTTGGGTAGTTAGTAATTCCTCAAATTATAAAGATGAGGAGATAGAAGACATAAAATGCTTCTCACTTGTTAAGAAAGGCAGGAACAAAGAAAAGAAAAATGAAAAGAAACACTAAAGTCAGAGAAAATCCTCCCATCAAAGAGAATATATACATATTAGTCTTTCTTCCAAATTTTTTTGTTATGGTAATTAATAAAAATCTTCTAAATATTAGAGGGATTAAATCTAAAAAATGACTCATAGGCTCAAGAAGCTATCTCTATCAATAAAAGTGGATCTGATAGCTTTACTAAAATCTTTTGTTAGTACGAGCAGGATCAACTCTTACAAGAAGTTTTAGAAATTTCAAAGTTGTATTTAAAATTTCAATTGTAAAATATCATTCTCCTAAAAAGACAATTTCAACTTGAGAATTACTTATAATACTGACCAACGAATGACTATTAAACTTCAATCATACTTAGCAACGGATTGCTTCTATGTTACCTCAATGTATGCTAAATGCAGAACAATCGAAAGAAGAGATATCTGGAATAGTCCAGAAAAAAGTATATCATTTGGCCAATGGGTCATGATGTATAACAGTATAATGGTGATTTTAATGACCTCCAAAGCCTTGAGGAAAAACTGTGGGCAATCTCTCTAGGATGAATAAGAGTCTAATTAGATTTTATAACTGTATGAGTAATTAGGGAGAGTTTGCAAAATAGACACTTTCAAAATTTATTTTGACATTTAGACCAAGTCTTGGAAAATTAGAAGTTTAGACATTAAAATGACATCATCACTTCTTACATACAAATCTAGCACACAAGTTTTAAACTTTATACTTTAATCCCCATCTCATCCATTTAACATTTAATATTTTCCACCATTTTTTATATTTTCATCATTTTTTCACATTGCCCTATTTTATTTAAAAAAAATTGTCCAAGAAGCCATCAATAGAAGCTTCTTTTTTCACCAATAATTTTCGATTCTAGCGACTTTTCCGACGAAAAGTTGCTCATCAAAACTGAAAATCTCCATTATTGATCATTGCCTCCATTGTTGTTCCATCCTTTTTGAAAAAAAAAATGCAAAAAAAAAAAAATTCACCATTTTTACCAGCTTGAAAAGCTTTTCAAATTCGCTAAATACCTCGTCATTAGAGCTAGGAGGACATCTATTATATCCAAAATCAGTCCATTCACGTCTTTGTACGAATGTTTTCATACCAGTGATTGACCAGCTATAGACCGATAGCTTAATCTATTATCAATTAGTGTGGTCTATTATGGCAGTAGCTGAGGTAATTATCGTGAATGGTAATTATATGGGTGTGTGGGTAGAGGGTCCCAACTATTGGAAGTGGAAATCATCTAGCAAAGAGACAATGCCCATCCCGCTGTGTCGCAATGATTCGTACGACGACATAGTTCGAAGCGTAATTGAGAGGAGAGAATTAGATTGCGAGCCAAAGAACGTTGTGATTATCTATGTAATGAGTGGGCGGGTTAAAATACATCCCACGTTCATAAATAATGATTGACATATGTCATTATACATGTTGGATGTTGCTGCTGATGGCTCCAGGCCATTATGTTCCTCTATTCAATCCTTTTCCTTCTTCTTGTTGCTGGATATCTCGTTCGTACACATCTTCTCTTTGTTTTTCGGGAAAGATTTCTCTCTTCTCTACAAAGACACTCGGAACGCAGTTCAAGAATCAATTTTCTTTTTATAAGGGCTAAAATCACTTATTTTGACTTTTGACTATTATTTTCATATCCATAATAGTGCGAAAAGAAGACCCAACTCCAAATTGTTCAAGAATAGTGTCATTGAGTTTCTCAATCCTTTGACTTAGGATTAATCAGTGCTATTTCATTGAGGATAAATATTGTCTTGGGGTTTCCGACAATTCCGCCATCACAGCCGACAACCGACGAACATTATTCATTTGAAGATGAGAGTTTGGATGCTTATCCAATGGATTGGGAAGATCATTTAATGAAATTGAAAGATCCAACTTTCTCTGAAGAAATGGAAGAAGAGTGCGGATTGGGAGCATAAATCAACCACACCTTCTCTGATGGAACTAATTTTCAGCTAAATAAAATATTTAGCAGCAAAAAGGAGCTGAAATTATTGCTGGACGTAGCAGCTATGAGAAATTTTTTTGATTATGCTACGTTGAAGAACTGTGGCAAATTCCTCAAGGTGAAATGCGTTTGTCCTAGTTGCGCATGGATGTTGAGGGCGAAGAAGGAGGGTCCAGTGTAACCACGACCTTCTCCTTCTCCGTAACGACCTAAATCGTCTTTTTTATGGTCTAGGACAGGATAGGGAGCACTATCACCGCGAACTCTGACGTATCGTTCGTTTTTTATGGGCGATTGTGGAGCGGCTCATCATGGAGCCCGAGGAGATGATCAGCCCCACCATTCCCTTAGTTTAGGTTTAAATTTTTGTTATTTTTTTTGTTTTAAGTTCATTGCAATGAGAAGCTTTCATGGTTAGGAATATGTTAGATGAAAGCTTCTTTATTTTATTGTTTTTGTTCGTCTTTTGCTGTACATATGGTTCTACACCATTACAATGAAATAAGAATGAAGTATCTTTGTTTCCTACATTTGTCTCCTCTTTAATTTTGCAATTTTGTTCTTGTTTTAATTTTTGCAATTTTTTCTGTTAGAAGATGAATCAAACGATTGTGAGATGTGAAAATTAATTCATAAATTATAATGAAAAATGAATTTGGTCTATCTGGGGTTATTTTGCTGTAAATATGGTGCTAAACCATTGCAATGAACTTATGAATGAAGTATTTTCATGTTTCCTGCATTTGTCTCCACTTTAATTTTACAATTTTCTTCTTTTTTGAATTTTTGCAATTTACCCTGTTAGAAGATGATCGAAACAGTTGTCAGATGTCAAAATTAATTCATGTATACTAATGAAAAATGAATCTGGTCTATCCATGATTATGTTTATTTACACAAAATTAAATGCAAAGTAAATGTTGTTTATTATTTACGGAGCTCAATAACTATGTGCGAACATCTACGTAGTCGCTGCATTCCAATATGAGGTCCATCGATTGTGTCCAGTGTATATCATAGACTGTAAACCTTGTCAATAATATACCGTATTAGTTTATTGCCCTTAGTAACATATTTGAAAAAAAGAAAATAATTAGTTAATTAAAAAATAAATAATTGAATTTTAGGCTATTAAAGGATCTTAAACACGTCATGTGATCGTATGAGAGTCCACGTAAATTGTAGAAGGTGATCAAGAATGTGTGAGGATGGACTGCGGATGAACAAATGAATTCTTCACAGCATACTTGGGCTTTGGTAAACATTGCCCTAAGGATGTTGGTTGTTCAACCACAACTCATCACCTCATACATCTTTGATCAACACTTGTAATTTACGTGGACTCTCATAGGATCACATGACTTGTTTAGGGTCATTCGATTGCATAAAATTCAATTACCTATTATTTTATTAATTAAATAATTTTTTGCAAAATATGTGCTAGTCACGGTCTATATATAAATATGTGTCCTAGTCTAGTACATTTATTAATGAAGTTGTACACCATATATGCTAGACTATACTTAGTTATGTACTCGACCTGATATAGTCTAGCATAGACTGTAAACTACTTCCACAATTAAATAACTAGACTATGATATTTAATCATAGACCATGATTAGCACATATTTTGAGAAGGGTTAATTAATTAATAGAATAACAAATAATTGGATATTATGCAATTAAATGAGCCTAAACAAGTCATGTTATCGTATGAGAGTCTACATAAATTGAAAGTAGTGATCAACAAAGATGTGAGGTGATGAGTTGTGGTTGAACAAATTAATTCTCCATAACATACTTGTACTTTGGGTAAACATTGCTCCAAGCATGTTTGTTGTTCATCCACTACCCATCCTCACACATCTTTGATCACCTTATTCAATTTACATGGATTCTCATACGATCACATGACTTGTTCAAGCTCCTTTAATTGCATAAAATTCAATTATTTATTATTTTATTGATTAAATAATCCTTCTCAAAATATGTGCTAGTTATGGTCTATGAATATGTATCATCATCTAGTGCTGTTATTAAGGAATTAACTCTTAGTTTATGCTAGACGGTCTATTTATGCGGTGCATCATCTACCAAATGCATAAGAAGGCAGCGATTATAAATAAGGTCTACGAAACTAGCCCAGCAGTAACAAAAATCTAAATATCAGATTTTTACAACGGTAATAAAGTATACATCAAATCACATCTAACGGGTAATATCTCACTTTTTTCTTCTATAAAAGGAAGATTATTTTTGTGTTAACACTCTCATTTTTTTGGCTTTAATTATTGTTAAGAACTACAATGTCTCAAGCATCCCAAATATCAAATGCAAAAGTGTCCTACATATGTCGTTGTGACAATCCAGCTGTTTTTAGGACGTCATGCACTGATTCGAATTCAGGTTGAAAATTCTTTAATTGTGCGGTTGAAAAGGATATTTGCGGATGCTCTTTTTTGAAGTGGCTTGACGAAGACTCACCGAAGAGTAGCCCATCGACATCAAATTTTTGAGGCGCTTCCAAGTTTTATATACTTCAAAGGTTTTAAAAATCTGAAGAAAATAGAGATCTACTCATGAAATTGTTAAAAGAAGCCGAAGAGCAAAGAGATTACTTGAAAGGATCACTAAAAGAAGTCGAAATGAAAAGAGATCAACTAAAGCAAATGTTGATTTTGACCGAGGAAAAATAGAAAGGCCTGAAAAAATTATTGTATGGTTTGTTATTGTTGTTGGCTTTATGGAAAGGTGTAATAGGGATATAGGAAGCTGAATAAATAGATGTATGGTTTCTTAAATCTACCGTGGGTGCAATCTATAATTAATAGAGAATTATGTCTATGTCTTTTATCATCGACCTCTATAAACCAAGATAGTTACTGTAAATATATGATTTACTCAACCGATAGTCTGTTAAGTCTATAAATTATAGAGAACAACTTCTACAATGTTTTCTATCAACCACTATAAATTAGGACAATAGCTGAACTGGTAACGCAATGCAGTCAACTATTTAATCTAACGAGACAATGGAATAACTAAAAATAATTTTATTAGTAAATATCATCATTGACATGCCAAATATATGTAATTCAATTATTCATAAAAAACAAATCACTAAAAACAACAAATCATTAAGAAAATCGTTTGTTCCAAATCCACCAAACTACTTATTTTTTTGATTGAATTCCGCAACAATGTCCATCACATCCACTTCTTTTTCATAATGTTTTTTCTCCTCTTCTTCAACTTCTTTCTTCTCATCTTCCTTCTCTTCTTCTTCTGATGATTTCTTCTCTTCTTCAATGTTTTCAACTTCCTATTCAACCACTAATTCTTCATCAACTGCCTTCTGATTTTTGTCTTCTTCTTCTTCTTCTGATTTCTTTTACTGCTCTATGAACTTTTCTCACCATTTATGATCTACAACAAAAATGCAGCAAAAATAAATCTGTAGTGGTTGATCTATCGATCACTGGTCTATTAAGAAAAACAGGAAAATGCCTCACATCAAACATGTAAATCAAGTTTCAAATTCACTAAATATTGACAGTGCAATTCACAACAACAAGAACACCATTAAAATGGGTCCAATTCAGTACAAAAAAATCAAAATCAATATGCAATATAAGTATAAAAATTTAAAAATTTTCTACTCATTATCCAAAGAAAAACACAATTAAACATACGAAATCAACAATGTTAACTAAAAACACTCAAATTTTGACTAATTCAATGAAGAACATTACAATTTTTTATCAAAATCGAAGAACCCCAACACAAAATGTCATAAAAAATTACTAAAATGAATCTAAAATTGATCGGAAAAGAAAATTAGACTTACCGGAGCAAGAAAAGCTGAAAAATTTCGCCTGAGGAAAGAAGAATCGTGCCAACATTTTTTTTTGAAAAATATGAACTAAATTGGGAGAAGAAAGGTTTTGAGGAGAGAGAAATGTAGTTGAAAATATTAAATGATTTTATGAAAAATTAATAAATATAAAAAGGGAACCATGTTGTATTTTTAAAAAAAATTATATTTTTCTGTAAGTTTTAAAAATGTTAAAGAAGCCCATGACCCACAACCCTGGCTCACTTTTTACCCTTTTCATATCCTTACTCTACAAAATAAATAAAAAAGAATTTTTGTGTCTAACCCTCAAAAAATAAATTTTCAAAGTGGGTACTTTTCAAAATGTTCTCGAGTAATTATGAAGTCACTAATTTCGATTTTGTGGGACCTATCTTCACACATAGTAAAATAAAAGACCTGAAAAATAAATCTACAAAAGGCTTGACGGAATATTCACTAATGACCAATGACCTCAATTCTTCAACACCAATGTGGTCAAATATCTAGTGAGAGCTAGCTTTGGACATTGATCTATACTCATCGATTGTCAAAAGAATCAACATGAAGATACTAATATTTTAAATTTATATAATTTTAGACTGATCAGCCTTCTTTTATGCAGGTAATGGAGGAATTCTAGAGCACTTACATCGAAGGAAACTCTATATGGATTCTTCAACCAAAAATTGAAGGCTCTTAGCAAGAAGCTAATTAGTAATTGATCCAAGGAAGTAATTGAAAATCTTTTTGATCATGTTATCTAGTGAGATGCAAAAATCCAAACCCTCGAAGATCTAGACATTCTTCATAATAGTGAATAATGCAGAAATTAAAAAATCTACATAGTAAAGTTGACGAGGAGGAGGAGGAGGAATTTACATTAAATATCTTGAATCCTTTTTCGTATCTTAAATCATTTTCCTTTGGATTTATTTCTTTCTCCACCTCATGTAGTCAAACTATACTAGAAGAAGTACTTGCAATATTGTTCTTGTTTCCATAATGAGAATAGAGCTTGTAGAATATTTTCTTCGCATCTCTAATCTTTTTTTTTTTGTCAAAATAAAAATTAACTTTAAGTAACAAAACTTTCAAAAATGCAACTTTGTTCATGGATTAAAACTTGATCTAAATGCAAGTACCCTATATAGTGTTCAATTTTCCAAATGCTTCACATATTTTTGATGTCATTTCTTTGTAACATTATCTTCGTTATTCAAGTTTTCTTTGAGCATGCGTTTAATTTTTCAAACTTTCATAAAATAAGTTGGGTAATCAAAAATCAAGTTATAGTTGCCTCATTAAAAAGCAACTAAGAGTATCAAATTGAAAATGTTAAGGAGTATCAAGCTGAATTTCATAGAATGTTGACTGTTGTCAATTTATCAAATGAAAATTCTATCAATTGTGTTGTAGGTAGATTGAAAACTAAACTAAATAATTTTGTGAGAATTCAATCACCAAGAACTTTGATGTAAGCATACAAGGTTGCTAGGTTACAAGAGGAAAGTGTTTGAGGCACAAGCACAATGTTGAGCTTTCAAAACTGTAGTTAAACTACAAGTTTCACTCCAAGTCAAGTTAAACCACAAAATATTTAAGACCGTACATAATAAATACAACATTCAAGAGATCTTCCGCTTTACAGAACTCACAAATTCAATGATACAGTAATCACATTGGGGAGGCGGACAACTGCAAGGGCAGAATAAGAAATTTTATTATGTGTGTGTGAAGGGATCGGACGAATCTCCTTTATAAAAAGAATTATATGGAAAATGGTTAAAACTATCAGCATATCGCGTGAAGGCTCATTTAGTAGACAACGAGTGAGCTGCAAGCACCTACTCCTATCGAAATGAAAAGCAGCAAGCGGCACTTCTTACTGGGACAGTACTAGTAGAATTATTTTATGTTTTGTTAAAATCATGTCTAGTTTTTACCTGCAAAGTATCTTTTCAATACTAAAAGATTATCTTACCAAAGTGATTAGTTACAACTCAAAAAAGAAGAGAGAAATGAATGGACAAGTCCCATTACGACTATACCTCTATGCAGTAGCAAATTGTTATATATGGATAATAACAAAGCTTAGGCGTTTACTATGTATGCAACCTAGCTAGGAAAGATGGATCCTCTGCAACGGACTTCCTGTGAAAATAACTTTAGCAACAACCATTAGTCTCTTCTTTTCTGTTAGTATAGCCTAAGATTCCTTTAATTTCTAATACAAAGTATAGGCAACATCGAAGGCGGACCATTCTATACAGAATAACATTCACTCATTTTCCCTTTGCCTATCTTGTAGCCTATACAAATTCTACATATGGTAACATAAAATAGTAATCTTATTATATCCAAATAAGTATACTATAATTTTTTATGCTATTAATATACACTCTTTATCTCAATTTAGGTGATATGGTCGAAATTTAAATGATCAATTAAGTTTTTCGATATTTTGAGGATCAATCAAGTTTTTCTTTGATCAAAATTTTCTTATATGTCTTTTTAAATATGTTTAATTATTAATTATTGTGATTTATTATATTTTTACGTAGTTTTCAAATATACAAAATTTTATTTCAAAAAAGCTTAAAGTTTCCATACTTCAATTGTGCCAAATAAATTGAGATAAAAAATATATATCAAAAGGGGTCAAATATACTCTTACACTATCAGAGATAACTTAAACTATAGCATACTTATTTGTAGGGATGTGCAAAAATTGAATTAATCGACACTACCAGAAATTCACTATTTTCTGACTGAAATTTCCGACTAAAAAAAATTAGTCGCAAATTTCCGACTACTTCAGTTGAAAAATTTACTTTTTTATTTTTATTTTTTATAAAATATATTTTTGATACTATTTATGACTACAACAGTCAGAATATTTGGCGGTAAATTTTGGAAAATATATATTCTGACTGCTGTTGTCGAAAATCAAAATAATTAAATAAATATATTAGTAAATATATAATCAGACCATTATACAAAAATTAAATAATTATTTAAATAAATTATTAGATATGTATTTCCGACCACTGTAGTTGAAAATATAAACAATTAAATAAATATATTGCTAAATATATAATCAGACCCTTATACAAAAATTAAATAATTAGTTAAAAAATTATTAAATATATATTTTCGACCACTGTTGTCGGAATACTAAATAAATATATGACTAAACATATAATCATACCCTTATACAAAAAAAATTAATAATTAATTGAATATGTTATTAATTATATTACTACTAAATACATTAAATAAATATATTACTAAATACATTACAAAAGGCTGCTCTGTAATATATTAAATCTATCTGACTACTGTAGTCAGAAATATTAAATATATTTAATTTGTACCCGATTGTAGTGGTCGAAACATTATATTTAATTATTAAATAAATAATTATATAAATATAAATTATATGGTAGCCTTTCACATTGTATTAATTAATTTAAATATTTAATTAAGTTGTATTAATTAAATTTAAATATATAATTAAATTATATCAAATATATAACCGACTGATATAGTCAAAAATATTAAATAATTAAATATAATAAAAATATTTCCGACTATTGTAGTCGAAAATCTTATAAATAATTAATTTAAATATATAATTTAATTTTATTAAATATATAACTGACTGAAGTAGTCGAAAAAAATAAATAATTAAATATGTCAAATATACCACCGACCGATGTAGTCAGAAATATTAAATAATTAGGATGTATTCAGAAATTTATATTTAAATATTAAATAATTTATATAAAATATAAACTAAACATATCACACACACAACTTTTCCAATTCTCTCTCTCACTTCCTCTCTCTCTAAGCTGGGTACTACCCTCTCGACTTTCTTCTCTCTGCGTTCTCTCTCAAAAATTGACGGTGAAGGTTGCGGTGGAGTGGTAACGTCGGTGGTGAACAAGCGATATTAAAGGTCAATTTCACTGAATACCGTGATTCGAGGTAAAAATATAATTTGTTCCGGTATGGGTTTGATGAAATGCCCATTTAGTTTGTTCCAAATGCTGTGAAACTTTGGTTTTTGGTTTTCTATATCTGAGTATTTGAGGTAGTGGCAAGGTCTTCGGACGTTCTAAGTTAGTGGTATGTTCTGCTTATGCTTCGGATGTTCTATTTTTGCCTTTTGCTGAACCTTTGTGTTTTCTCCATCCTCCCTTAAAATGTTGTACCCATGTTTTAGTTATGTAAATTTATGGTAATTTTTGTTTTTGCTTGCAAAAATAATTGGGGTTAGTTATATTAATCCACAACGTCTATACCTTGTTCAATTATACCCGTACGTGGGTCTGTTTGTATACTTATGGTTAAAGATTGAATTGTTATTGATTTATTGCTTGGATGATTTTTGGTAGACCTTTTGCATTTCCTTCTGTAAGCCTTTATTGTAGCTGATGCTTTTACTAAGAAATCTGTCTTGCTATTGTCATTGTGTTCCTTTCCATAATCATTGGGCAACAGATATTTTAATTGCAGTTGTAGGCTGCGAAACACACATGATAGCAATAGACACATTACACATTCAATTATTGAGTTATTGGTTAGCCTTGGATTTTCTTTCATTCATTATTAGGGAATTAGTAGTTCTAGTTACAATCCTAGACTGCAGAACTTGTGCTATAGGCACATCCATTTTATGGATTACGTGATTGAAGTTGTCCATCGATATCAAAGAAGAGAACAGAAAAAGATACTGCACTGTTTAAATGGTAGAAGGCTTGAGTATATTAGATGATGCATATGTACTGAACATTATTATTCATTTATTGCTCTTACTAGAGTTCACCTTGATTATCAGATTTCTAGTCTGCTTAAACTAACAGGAAACCTTCTTTTTACAACTTCTCGCTATTCGTCCATACTAGTATAGATCTCTTATTGTTTCTTGCCTTCGATTTCTATTACTATCTAATGTTTTTGTAATTTGATTATCGTATTATTTTGTTGTATTTGCTGTTATGTTACTTCTTTCTTGGACTGCTTTGGACTATTATTCCTTGAGCTGAGGGTCTATTAAAAATAACCTCTTTACCTCTGAGGAAGGGGTAAAGTTTGCGTACGCTCTAAACTTCCCGGACCATACTTCATGGGACTACACTGGCTATATTGTTGTTGGTGTTATAGTGTATAGTTCTTAAGTATTGAATGCTTCACTTATTCTGGAATGTACGACTGAAAGAGAGAGGCTGTGTTAGTGGACTATAGTTCTCAACTTTTTTCTCTTGTTATTATTTTGGTTCTCTTGTTTTTATTTCTCTTCTCTATTATTATTGTTGTCTTTTTTGTGTATATGAAAAATGAAGACCGTACATGGATGTATAATAGACTTTATTCTAACCGTGCAGGTTTGAGGGAGGAATATAAAGCTGGGGTAGCTAGATTTATTGCTAAAGCAATGACTCTTGATGATTTTCTTACTGAAGGGACAATTAGGTGTCCTTGTTGGAATTGCAAGTATTGCAAGTTATTGAGTCCAGAAGCTGTTACATTACATCTTTATAAGAAGGGTTTTATGTTAAATTATACTGTGTGGATAGATCATGGAGAGAGTAGTACCGCTAATAATTTTGCTTTTCAGAATTATGTTGAAAGTCCAATAAGAGAGAATAATGTTGAAAGTTCACGATATAAAGAGATGGTCAGGGATGCTTTTGGGACACACTCAGGGGCTCAGAATGAACCAAATGATGAGGCTAAGCACTTTTATGAAAAGTTAAAGGAAGCTAGTCATCCATTGTATGAAGGATCAGTGCATTCTAAGTTATCTGTTGCCATTCGGTTACTGAGTATTAAGTCAGATTATTTTATTTCTCAAGAGGGCATGAATTCTATCATTGGACTTATGAATGAACTTAACCCAAATAAGCTTGACTTACCCAAAGATTTCTACACAACAAAGAAATTGGTTTCTAAGTTTGGACTTTCATCAGAGAGGATTCACTGTTGCGAGAAAGGTTGCATGTTATTCTATAAGGAAGATAAAAATTTAGAACATTGCCAATTTTGTAATCAGCCTTGTTATAAGGAAGTCACACATGCAAAAGGGAAGAAGGTTCCTGTGAAGTTGATGCATTACTTACCCCTTACACCATGGTTAAAGAGGTTGTATGCATCAATGAGCTCTGCCCCTCATATAAGATGACACTATGAAAATAAAAGACCACCTGGTATTTTATATCATCCGTCAGATGGAGAAGCATGGAAGCATTTTGATAGTATGTATCCGGATTTTGCTAGTGAACCAAGAATATTAGGTTTGGATTATCTACTGATGGATTCACTCCATTTTCTGTCTCAGCTACACTATATTAATGTTCACCAGTGTTTGTGACTCCTTATAATCTCCCGCCTGAATTATGTATGACGAGTTAGTATATATTTCTAACTTGCATTATTCCAGGTTCTCGCAATCCAAAAGTTTTGATTGATGTATATTTGTGGCCATTGATTGATGAGTTGAACTTATTGTGGCATGAATGTGTGGAAGCATATGATGTATCAATGAAACAAAACTTTACATTGCATTCTACTTTGATGTGGACTATAAATGACTTTCCTGTTTATGGAATGATGTCTGGGTGGTCGACTGCGGGCAAGTTAGCTTGCCCTTGTTGTATGGAAGACACAAAAGTATTCTCTTTGAAATATGGGGGTAAAAACTCATGGTTTGACTATCACCGTCGATTCTTGCCAATGCAACATGAGTTTAGGAGAAATACTAGTGATTTTATGAAGAATAAGACTGGTTTTAAGAAGTCATCGCCAATTTTGTCACGAGAAGAAGTTTGGGATAGAGTGAGGAATCTGCCTAAGATAATAGAGTCTCCACCATTCAGGATACCTGGTTATGGTGTTACACATAAATGGACTAAATGAAGCATATTTTGGGAGTTAGATTACTGGAAGGATAATCTTCTGCCTCATAATCTGGATACCATACATATTGAGATTTTTTTCTTTGGCAGCTTGTTTATTACTGTGATGAATGTAAGTAACAAAACAAAAGATAACTTGAAGCACATGATGGACTTAAAGGAGTATTGTCGGCGTAGTGAGTGTACCTGACATACTTAAACAATAAAATTCAGAAGCCCAAGGCCAGTTACACATTCACTTTGGAGGATCGAAGAGTGATTTTTGATTGGGTTAACAATTTAAAAATTCTAGATGGATATGCATCAAATTTGTCTAGGTGTGTTGACATGAATGAAGGAAAGTTGACCTCTATGAAGAGCCATGACTGTCACATGTTCATGGAGTGATTGATTTCTATTGCATTCTATGCATTTCCCGATAGAATCTGGAAGCCCATAACAGAGATAAACTTGTTTTTCAAAGATTTATGTTCTAACACATTAAGGGAGGAGAACCTATCTTTGATGGATATCAACATTCACTTAACCTTAAACAAGTTGGCAAAAATTTTTTCTCCTATTTTTTTTATGTTATGGAGCATCTTCCAATTCACCTTGTGCGAGAGGCACGACTTGGAGGGCCTGTTCAGTGTAGATGGATGTATCCCTTTGAGAGGTATTGACTTTTAACATTTACCTTCATGTGTTTTAATTGAACATTATTTCATCTAAAAGATCATACTATGCAGGACCATTGGCAAATGTAAGCAAACCATAAAAAATAGATCTCGAGTTGAAGGATCAATATGTGAGGCTTATTTGGTTAAAGAGACCTCTTATTTTTGTTCATATTATTTTGAACATGATGTACCATGTCTGAGAAATCTACCTAATAGACATGATGATGGATACAATACAGATCCTTCAGCATCACCATTTTCAATATTCAATCAACCAGGTAAAAGAGGTCTGAAAGTTGGTCCACTTTGATATTTGAATTAGGTGGAGCTCAAGTCAACTACAACACATGTGTTATTAAATTGTTTCGAGGTCCTGCCTTTTTATAAGTGAGTATATTTATATTAACGACAATCATTCAAGGACTATCTAAGCTTTAACTAATGAAGGTCATAACTTTGTCGGACAGCTACTTCGTGGCTTTAAATGGGGATACTGCTGTTATCCTATGTTTTCAGTGTGGTTTAGAGAATATGTAAGTTTAACTTTAATATTTAACACGATTTACACTTTTGTTCAGTTTTATGCATATTTAAATTCTAACCTTTCTTGAACTTTTATAGGTTCATAATCCAGATAATTTTGACCCAAATGGTCAATTTTTATGTGATATAGCTTGGGGACCTTATGCTAAAGGTAGGAAGTTTTCTAGATACTCTATAAATGGGTACAAATTTCATATAGAAGATTTCTCTAAGGGCAAGAAAACCAATAATAATGGGGTGTGGATGAAAGGTAATGGTGGTGTTGATTATTATGGTGTGCTTCAAAATATTTTAAAACTTGATTATCACGTTGGTTGATCAAAGAAAAAGTTGGTACTCTTTCGGTGTAAGTGGTACGACCCTACGCCTAAGTTAGGAACAAAGGTGCACCCTCAGTACAAAATAGTTGAAATTAAGCAATCAAGGAAGTATGGACTCTATGATTCATTTATCATTGCACAAAATGTGAAATAGGTATATTACGCTCCTTATCTTTTGCGTAAGAATAAATATGCATGGCGGATAGTTATAAAAACAAAGCCCGTAGGTAGAGTTGACGTAGAGGATGCATTGGATGTAGCATATCAGAATGACATTTCGAGTGTTGAAGAAAGAGTGGATGATGAATTAGCATGTGAGTTGCAGCATAGTGAAGGCCTATATGAAAAATTTAATCCTTCTAAACTTAGATTGAAAGTTAATGATTATGGAGAAGGAACATTCGGGGCAAACGACGAGGAATATCCAATCGATGAAAATAAAATAAGCGAGGAAGAATCACTTGATGAAAATGAAACAAGCGAGGAAGAGTTACTTGATGAAAATGAAATAAGTGATGAGGAAGAATTGATGAATGACTATGAAACAAGCGAAGAGGATTGAGTTATTATTAATAGTAGTAATGTATAGCAACAAGGTCTGGAATTGTATTTTACCTGCTACTTTTTGCAATTTTTCTTGACAATATAGTATCTTTTCTTCGTTAATATTTGTAGTGCCAGTAAGAACATCTCTGTTTGTTTGATTAAATAGCAGTGGTAAAACTACTGGTACTATGCATGATTTGCTTGTCTTGTTGTATTTTCTTAAATCCTACTTCTTTAGTTCCTCGGCATAAAACAAGTTGTTTATTTGTGAAGTATTTGGTGTAGTCCTGAATTTATCCGGTGCCTAAGTCTTTCCTATTTATGATTTCTCGAGTGTTGTCTTCCGTTTAATTGAATCTTAGCTTATTATGTGATTTCTGCAATGACAGTTTTCCAGCTAAATCAGAATCATTTGAATGGTGTTAACCTTGAATTCAAATATCGAATACTGAAAATATAAGAAAAGAAAAGAAAAAAACTAGTAATGAGCTGGTATTTTAAATAGTTTGTTTCCTATATATAGTTGGACAACACCAGAAAAGAGGTGTCATAGAGCTATTGACCTCAAATCTCACTATTAAGTTTAGGCTTGTAGCATTTACCAATTTAGAGTGGTGTTGTTTGCGATATTTGTGATTTTCAGAGAACGGCTAGCAATAATTATAAGTGCTTGTGTAAAGTCTGATTTGCTATTTGGGTCAACAGAACAGTAGCTTGTATTCTCTTCAGCTGGCATGTCAAAAAATTCTCTACACACACTTACTGTATCCTCCAACAATTCTTAATGCTAGTATTCAGGAGTTGGGGTTTGATTATTGGCACCTTGGCGTCTTATGCTTAATAGGAAACTGTATATGCATGGCAACATACTTAGCTATTCAGGTAATTGGATAATCATTTCAATTATTAATTCAGGTCGACTTGATAGGAATAAATAGCAGACCATTTTCAATGGACATACAAAAAGGCTATGCACATATATAAATTATATTTGTATCTAGTCATCCTTAAAGAAGTTTGCCGCTGATTTTCTTTGTATATAAGATGTTTCATGATTGACCTCCTTCTCTAATAATATGACAATGAAGGTGATTTTGGCATGCTTTGGTTGAGTGGCCTGTGATGCACTAGCATATGCAGGAAACCTTTGAAATTGTGAAATTCGTATTAAGTGAATTCTTACAATTGCTTAAAACCTGATAAAAAAGTTTGATGTACTAACAATCTTTGAAAAGGAAAATATTGCTATGTAAAGTGCAGAGGTAATTTAACTTATAAAGAAAATATTAAATGTAACTTAATTGTATCTAATACCTTTCCATCACTTTCTTTCTTATCCTCTTGGCTAGCGATTTAATTTTCACTCCCACTGTTTTCTTAGGTAAGGCTGGTAATGATTTGTTGATTCATCTTGATTGTTGATTGGTTCACTTTTTTACAATCTCAACTATTGTATCGTGGGGTTCTTTCTTCATTTTTCTAGTTTCTTCTTCTGTTGGGGGGTAAAGATGAAGAAGCGGTTGCTTAATGTTGAATTGCCTTTTAGTATCACTATTTGCTTACAGGAACAACTCTTATGTCCTAAATTGAGAATGAAACCTCTATATCTAAATGGCCTTTTAAAATGGTATAATAGCACAATTAGGCAGGATTTATAGTCAGAAGAGGGCGAATACTCATTAATTTGTTCATACATTTATATTATGTACAGACTTATATAATTGTTTCAAGGGATTCACTGTCTTAGATTCAATTCAGAGCAGAAGTTGCAACCACTGAAATATTGTATAGTTTCTGAAAATTCACATAAGTCTATGATATTATATGATCATATATAGTACATAAACCCATGATATTATATCATATAAGTCTATATTTTTCATACGAAATGTTGTATAGTTTATGTGTGATGGCATGGGCATATTTTTGTGTGTTGCCTATTTTGCTCAATTTGTTTTTTTTTCTAGGTGATTAATAAAGAAAATCAATGACATCAAAAGGTCATGGTAATAGACGGCATAAGAAAGGTAAGAAAGGACCTGATAATCTTTCCGCAGGTCAATATACACTACCACCACCACCACCACCTGTTACCACAATTCTTCAACCAGCTACTACAAATATTCTTCCTCCTCTAAGAGCAACTATTTCTCTACCAAATGCATTTTTTATGCCCCTACCATCCCACTAGTTCCATACCTCTTCTCCCCATAATAATTTGCATGGTAGCTCTTCATCTGTACCTTCGACATCATCCATATCTAGCCTTTCTGGATTGTGAATTGGAGGTTCTAACACGTCAACATCTCCATCCATTGATAGTGCTACAGCGTCTAATGCTAGAAGCTGCTTCCTAGATTCTGAAATTTAAAGAGGTAGTAGAATATGATAGCAACGGAGGCTAATTATCATCCCTGATGGTAATGGGTAAGTAACCCTTATGTTTTTTCATAATTTTAAAATTTTTTGAAAACTAAGATGATTTAATATAATTTTATTGCAGGTTCATTCCCGCATATAGCATCGAGCTTATGGTTATAAAAGCAATTAAACTATTTTATATGAAGCCGTGGGGTAGTTGGAACGAGATTCGACCTGACATCAGAATTCTTATGTGGAAACTATTTATGGTATAATCAAAATCAAAGAATTTACCATTTCAGTATGCTAATAATGATGAATTTACCTTTGTATCCATCAACTCATTTCCTGACTTTATGTTAAACTATTTTGCAGACAAAGTGTGTATGGAATTCTTGTCATGAAAATGAAATACAACATATTTTCAAGTTGAAAGCAGCTCTACGGATCAAAGAACACTTGTATGAGGCCCAAAAGAACTTGGAAAAATCTAGTTGGCTGAATATTGATGTGTAGGTCAAGTTCTTGGAAAAATAGAATACTCCTGAATATAGGGCTAGGAGGGAACATACAAAGGCAAATAGAGCGTTTGAAACGAATGACTCATTGCACACTGGAGGTTCGATGAGTTTCGCTACCCATCGACGAAGACTGATAATATTAGCTTAAATTTTTTATTTGTTCGATTCAGTTCAATGTTCTAATCAGTACTAGTCTCTTGCCAAATATATATGCTTTTGTTGCACTGTATATGATTGATTGATGTCTAGATTGATCTTGTCAAATATATATGTCTGCGGGTACCTGATTTAGAATCTTTCTCTGTAGAGTTCAACTTAATCTTCTAAAATAGAAGATTGCATGAGCTCCCACTGATTGGGACTGAGAACTCATATGTCGATATGCAAAAGTTCAGATTCAAGTTTAGCATCTGAGCATGACAGATTATAAAATATTTCAATTCATGTGATTGTAGCCCTTCTAAAGCTCTAATTTACAAAGCAGACATTTTTATTCCTTGAAAATTTAATTTGCAGTCTCTTCACTCCTTTGTAAAAATTTCAATAATACAAAAAATTGTAAGCTTCATTGAACATCCTTTTAGCTTGATTTATTATATGACTAGTTTTTTTTCACTTTCATGCATGCATATTATCTAATCTTGATTTTAGGGTTTTGGGATTTGATAAAGATTGTGTCTTTCTATATTTTTTAGGATTAAGATATTTTTTGAAGCGTTTTTGGAGTTGGGTTTTGGTTATTTCTATGTGTGGTTTTAAGTAATAATTGGTATTAATAATAATGTTGTTTTGTAAGGTTATTATTGTTGTTTTGAGTGGCTTGATAGTTCCCTTTAGCTATAAGGATTGTGTCTTTCTATATTTTTGAGGATTAAGGTATGTTTTTGTAGTGTTTTTGAAGTTGGGTTTTGGTTATTTCTATGTGGGGTTTTCAGTAATAATTGGTATTAATAATAGTGGAGTTTTGTAAGGTTATTATTGTTGTTTTGAGTGGTTTGGTAATTCCCTTCAGCTGTAAAGATTGTGTCTTTTTATTGTTTTAAGGATTAAGATACGTTTTTGAAGTATTTTTGGAGGTGGGTTTTGGATATTATTATGTGGTGTTTCAATCTTGATTGGGTTTATAATAGTTGGTATAAATAATATAAGGTTATGATTCTTGTTTTGAGTGGATTGGTAGTTCCCTTCAGTTGAAATTTTTATAGAGGAGTGTTGTGTTTTTCTAAGCTATGCTCTCATAAGGAAATATAGATTACCGGTCTTACAACCCTAGGATGGACTATGGAGGGGTGGTGCTGAATGAAAATAGCTAAAAACTTGAACAAATAGATTTACTATGCTTCAAGGTAGGCCAATGGTCCAACAACTTTGTTTACTGAGATTGCTAAAATAATTCAGCATCTACCTTTTACATCCATCAAGTACCTCTGACAAAAGAGATATTAATACTAATAATTCATCAAGGACTACTGTATGCCAGAGCATTTTGCAAAAGATAAAAACATATACTATCAGATGATCTAAGAGAAAGGCAGCTAACGCGCAGTGAAGGTCTTGATAGCAGGATTAGAATCCCTTCTAAAAAAATATTGGCAACAAAATTAAGAAAAAGCTTAGAAGAGAACACTAGGTCACAAAGTCACAAAATAGGAAAAAGTCACAAAGTAACTATTTGAGGTCTTGCCTGGAATTAGTACCTTAGAATACAGCTGATGCTCCTCTGCTAGTACCTTAGACATGCGCTGCCATAAGAATATTACACCACCAACTCTCCCTCATATAGTATTTGGCAAAGAGATTTTGCCATCTGTAACTCCATTAATACTACTTTACCTTAATAAGAGACATAAAATGTGGCAGTAGATATCAGTACTTACAATAATGTGAGGCCGTTTTCCAAGGGCAATGCTCTGTTATACTTGATCTATCTCTTCAACCAACAACAAAACAATTTACCAGTGATCATTTAATCAAAAAATTGTCTAGCTGAATACCAATGTCAACCATCATATACCACAATGTTTTAACTGTGATATACTTTACCACGTCCAACAGACATGCCATTATAAATCCCACTTGTTTTTGTTACTACCTTGTCTATCACCAATGAGCGTTTGTATCTAATAAACGTGTTAGCAACTAATTCATGTTATTTTTTAATTTATTTGTGTAATATGACTTTGATTTAAATGCTTGTAAATATTGTACTGTTCAATATTATTCTTTTGTAAAATTGAGATGTAACTGAATATACAACAACAATTACTGCGCCTCATTCCTAAACAAGTGTCAGTTTCTACCACTTTTGGCTTTGAATTTCAATTCACATCTGGTTGTCTGAGAAACCAGTTAGTTCATACTTGCATTATCTGTTTTTCTAAAATGTTGCAGGAATATGAAAATGGGAAAAAGAGCCTACTTTTCTTGAGGTCCACGAAGAGACACAAATGAAGAAAAAGAAGGACGGTATGAGAGGAGATTGGGACGAAATGTGTGCTAAGGATGCATATGTAATATAATAACTCTTACATACATTGTTTTATTATTACTCAACTTAGTATGTTTACATACTGACAAATAATTTTTCTTTCAGCAAGAATTTCAAAAAAAAACATAGAAGATTGGTGTCAAACCCAACCTACTTCAGAGGATGGTACCATGGTCCAACCATCACCTGCAGATATGACTAATATGTGGATAGCTGTGGTAGGTGGTCCAAAGAAAGGTAGAACCTACGGACAGGGGTTCTCCAATCCTCGAGTAGTCCTTCGTTATTTCTCAATTCTTCATCTACTTTGCAAACTATGAAAGAAATGGAAACGATGAAAAAGCAAATTATGAAATTGATGCAGCAATGTGTAGCTAATGATGCTAAGTTTTCTAAATTTGAGGAGTTGGTTAAGAAGCATATGTCTCAAGTATTTCATGATGAGGAAGAGAGTGTGAATCTGATGATAATTAGATTGTAGTTATTGTTCTTGTTTTTGATTGTGACATTTAGATGTTTAAACTATTTGATTTGATGTTTGTTTTGGATATTTTAAAGTGGTTGTATTTATAAATTTTTGTCGTGTTTAATCCTACTGTGAAAAATATGTTAGCTATGTTGTTTATAATCTGAGAGCAGTGTAAGCTAATGCAAGATTTAATTATATAATTATTAGGTGAATATTTTTATTAAAATTCTTACTAAAGTAGTCAGAAGAATAATTATTAAATAATGATTTATTAATGTTCCGACTACACTAGTTGAAATGATTATTTTATTAAATATTTTTTTTATTAGTTTCTGACCACAGTAATCAGAAAGAATATTTATTTATTAAAATTCTGATTAAAGTAGTCGAAACAATAATTATTAAATAATATATATTAAGTTTCCAACTACAATAGTCGGAATAATTATAATTATTAAATAATTATTTATTAATTTTACAACTACCGCAGTCGAACGATTTCTAATTATTAAATAAGTATTTATTAAATTTTTGACTACCGCAGTTGGACGATTTATAATTATTAAATAATTATTTATTAAATTTTCGACTATAGTAGTCGAAATATTTATAATTACTAAATAAATATTTATTAAATTTCCGACTATAGTAGTCTAAATATTTATAATTATTAAATAAATATTTATTAAATTTCCGACTACAATTGTCGAAAATATTTTTTCGACAAGCTATATTCTGACTACCATGAAACAGTCGGAAAGTAGTCGGAACAACCTTGTTTTCCGACCACATTTCGACTACATCAGCTGTCAGAAAAATGATATTTTCTGTTAGTGCGATAAATCAAATAGAAAAGAATATATTGATTTATCGGTATCGAGTTATTGGGTTATCGATTTTGTAATTTTCTTACTAGGCTATCTGCAGTTTGGTTTACTATTTTAAGGTTTTAGTTAATTGTTAAACCTAAAAACCAATAAGATTATATTAAAATTATAGTTTTATTCCTAACTATAAAATAGTGACTTTAGATTTTAAATAAATACCCTAATATTTTTTACATTTTATAGTTGCTAACTTGGTGTTGTTTTCTAAAATTGTTTGCTTGGTGGATTCTGCCCATCAATGTAACTATAAACCAACCTTACTTTTCTTTTTCGAGAGATTGCTATCTTTGCTACTACATTCAAGTTTTCTACTTAACCAAAAAAACCAAGTTTGCTTTAGTAATAATGAATTTGAAATTTAAGTCTACTTATAATTTGTGTAGACTTTTATGCATGAAAGTATATATAAAAAAATAAAAATAAAATAAACAAAATAAATTAGAGGAGCATTTTCATATTAGTTAAACAAGAAATTGAACTGTTAAGGATCGAAAATCAATGAAACAAAAATCGATAACCAATAACTTATTGATTTGGCTATCAATTTACACTTTTACAAAATAAAAACTGGTAAATCAAACCAATAATACATAAAATCAAATCGGAACTGACCGATGCACACCTCTATTCATTTGGAGTCAGCTCCCGAGATATTATATTAACACGGAAAAGACACATACAAAAAAGAATATTATTCTGCTTAATTACGATCAAAATTACATCTTTGATTACTACTAACTTTCCAATTTAGAATATATACACGGACTATTTTAAAAAATCGAACTCAACCACCACCTATTATCTAATGACCTATTTCAATTATATCATTTCGGTGAAGTATACCCATCATTGTTTTATTACAAAACTGAGAAGATAGGCAGAAAAACATAATAGTTACTTGGAATAATTAATCAATCAGGTTTAATCGTAAATATAAAATTTGTTAAGAATTAAAAAGTTTAATCTTATTAGTCCCTCCAATTAAAAATGCACACGTTGTTGTACCATATTGCATTAGGAGGCATCCTTTTGAATGTAAACAAAGGTTGCCTAGTCAAGAGAAGATCATTACTATATGAATTTTCTATTATTTTTTCCTCGAGACTTTCTTTAAAATAATGTACCATATTGTTTTGCGGGCATCTCTTCACTTTTTTTTGGATAAATGGCAAATTTAATACAATAAATTAGTAGTATGATCGCATCCTGTTGTTGGCCATTACCTAATTAGTGAAGTTAGTAATTCATGCATGCGTTTAAATTTAAGATATTCTAATCACTTTTCACATTTTAAGTTGTAAAATGAGAACATACAAACATTGAAAGACAATCTTATCACATACATATTAATTGCTTGATGCAGTCTGGTAAAGAGCCAACTTTTACAAGCTTCGGAGATCTATAAGATATCTATGTACATTCTATTTACATATTAACTAAAACTGCAGTGCATCAACTTGAACATCAATCAAAACATAATTGCATTTGTTGTGGTCTTCCATAAGATTGTACGTGGTTATATAAGATAAGCAAGGGTAGGAAATTAGTATTTGTAAACATACCAGATCAAAGAAATTTGAGTAGGTCTTAATTTGAAATGAAACATATGACTGAATCATTAAAGTTATATATCTAGGAAATTTCACATTCATGCAAAGATTTGAGCATTTGAATCACTAACAAAAATACTTTAATAATCATTCTACTTTTACACTAAATGGGAGTTTTTTTTTTATTAATAGACTCACACCTCTCCTCTTTGACTTTAAGACACGTCATGGGGAATTAAAGGCACTACCACAAACTAAGCATAAAAGGAAAGGAGGGCCACAAAGATCTCATCATAGTATTGGTGCATTAGAATTTAGAATAATACATAAGTTTGACTAAGGCACTACCACAAACTAAGCATAAAAGGAAAGGAGGGCAACAAAGATCTCATCATAGTATTGGTGCATTAGAATTTAGAATAATACATAAGTTTGACTGAGGATACAATAGCTGCAACACTTTTAACAATATGAATTCACTCAAAAACTCCTCGAGGACAAACCATATTTTAAGATACACTTGCAAAAAAAGTGATAGAGCTGTTCCTACTTTTGTCTTTTGTGCATGCAAAAAGAGAGAAGACATAAAAGACAAAGAGGATACATATAATAATCGATTTACAGGTGGAGTACTATCTAATGCCACCTAGAATTTTAGGCGGTAAGGCTACATATCATGTAATTCAGAATGACTATATTACTTTTAATCTTTTATAAATTGACATAAGATACACTTGCAAAGAAGTGATAGAGCTTGTTCCTATTCTTGTCTTTTGTTTATGCAAAAAGAGCGAAGACATAAAAGACAGAGAAGACATGTTTAATGGTCGATTTACAGGTGGAGTACTATCTAATGCCACCTAGAATTTTAGGTGGTAAGGCTACATATCATGTAATCTAGAGTGACTATATTGCTTTTAATCTTTTATACAATTGACAAGAAGTAGACATGTTGAAATTAGTGCTTCTATAATATAGAAAAGAAAAAATACGTCTTCAAACTAGAAAACATTTGTTATTTTGTTATTTGTTCTTTTATTCAATCTTGATCTTCGAGACTTTATAATATCCTCTCTTATTAATTTTGGATTTAATTCAATCTTAAAAAATTTATTTAAAATATAAAAATTGTTCAGATTATATTAAAAATTATTCATCCTTAATTAAAAAAGTCACCAGGGACTCTTCACGCATTTCTCTTCAATAGATGGAAACAACAAAATTCTGGTCTTTTTCCATCATCATATTGCATCATCACTACTCTTCTTTTTGTGGTCCTTAATTAAGGAAATCCTTTTTGCTTGCAGTTTTGACCAAGAAAAAAATATTATTGGAAACATTTTTTCATGGTAATAGTAAGATTAGATTCATATCAACTTTTTCAAACTTCACTTGTAAAAATACATTTGATATGCTATTTGTTGCTGCCGCTCCACGGCATTTTGGTTTATATTGGAAGTATATCAATTCAGTTTGACTTCTCTTATTCATACACGAAACGGAAATAAATAATGACAAAGTCGTCTTTAAATCTTACTTACATGACTGTCACCAGCGCAACAACCTAAATGTTTATCCAATTAAATAATTTGTGTTCAACTAATTGGGTAGTTTTAAATTTCTTGCATGCGTGGCATACTCAAAATATAATTTGTTATGCGTGGAATGCTCAAAGTATAATTTGTTCTTTTGTAAAGGAATCTTTCGTCCAACTAATATTCGTAATATACACGTATGTTTACGGCTCGTACGCTTAAAAATAGCTAAATAGTTAACTACTTAAGCAAAGAAAAACATAACAAGAAAGGGTCATCAAGAACATGGAGATTGAATCAGGATTGGTGTCAGTAATTTCCAAGAAGACTATCAAACCTTTCTCCCTCACCCCTTCTACTAAAATATTGCACAAGCTTTGCATTCCTGGTCAAGTCTTCACTCTCAATCATATACCATTAATATTATTCTACCCCAAAAAGCCAAATATTGGACCTAAAAATTTGTCTAAATTTCTCGAGATCTCCTTGTCAGAAACTTTATCTTCTTACTATCCATACTCAGGACGTCTAATAGATAATTGGACTGTGTAATGTAATGATAATGGAGCTAAATTTGTTGAAGTTAAGAGTAAATCCATCAATGGATGAAGTTCTTCATCACTTAGATTCAAGAATTAAGGATATAGTCACATTTCCTCAAGGCGTACAGCCGTACCTTGGTCCCTAGATTGTATGGGTCCTCCTCATCGGGAATAGCAATCAGTGTTTGCTTATCACACAAGGTGGGAGATGCATGCAGTGTTTATAGATTCTTAAAGGATTGGGCAGCATTAAAACGCGATTCAAATAACATTGTACTATCTCCCTACTTTGTCCAGGATTCCATACTACCATCACCGCCTGATCTCGGTCCTCTTGTCTCACCGGTGAGTAAAAAAAAGAAATAATGTGTAGAAAAGACTTTTGATTTACAAATGTACTGCTAACGCGGCTTCTTCATCTAGGTCTCACCTTCACTACCACCAACTTCCATTGGGAATATGCTAACCGTCTTCTCCACACCAATACATAGAAGAGACCTCACGATAGCAAAAGTAATTGCTAATATAAGAAAGTCCAGAGATAATAATACGCGTAACAAAGAACATAATGAGTGGATTTCGGAGATATTACATGCGTATAGAACGGGAAAAGGAACATTCCAAGAAAAGAATTGTGATGTAGTGTATTTCAACTAGCTTATGTAAGTACCCATTTCAAGAATTAGATTTTGGATGGGGGAAACCTAGTAAAACACAATTAGGAGGTCATTCAATAAGCAAGTTTTTTGCGTTGATGAATACTTATGATGGAGGTGTTATTTTCAATGTTTATGGGTATAAGAATCAGTATATAGGCAACAACAACTTTAACCAAGTTCAAGTCTAAGACAAGAATACTTATGAAGTTCCTTAACACCTTCAACACAAGATTATGAATAATCTATCCAAAAAGTGTGTTAAATTTCAGAAATGAGATGAAACCGAATTTTTAAGGCCAAGTCCCCCGACTTCACAGAGTCTCCTTAAGAAACAATTTCCCTCACTGTACCCGAGGTTATGGAATCTTTCTCCCAGGATAAAATGGCCTTCAATCCAGCTATAGTGGTATCTCAAATAATTGGATTCGTCGAACTCACTCAACAACTTAATGATCACATAGAATTTTTGTATAGAAGAAGAGTGTTTTTGCTGTAAAAAATCATATCTATACCTGAGGAATGTATCAAGTATTTATAGCCTTTAATGTGTCCTTTCAGAAAGGATGCATTGGTTCAGCAGAAAGACACCTATTCAATACAGACATGTCACCTGCGCCCAGTCTGTGCTGGACCTGCAGTTGATCTGCGGCCGTAGGTGACATTTTGCAAATGCCAGTAGCTTCTGCGCTACATCTGTGCCCACAGGTCGCGTACCTTTGCTTCATCTGCGCCCGCAGGTCACCCTATAACACGAAATAGTGTGCCTTTTTCCTTGAAGGGTTGCATCCCTTCGTGATATGTTGCGTATGCGTTTGCATGGCATAAAAAATGTGCCCGCACTTGAAGAAAAATAATTATATCAGATTTTTGGATTAAGTTTTTCACTTGTAACACAAGTTTCAAATAAAATTCGTCTAAAAAAATAGATCTCATCGATAGATCATTTTTCAATTCCAAATCTGAATCCGAAGCCGAGCCGAGCCGAGCGAGCGACGAAGACGATGGCGCGAGGCATCACCTTATTCTTGCCTCACTAGCCATGTGGAGTTAGTTTTCCTCATTATAAATACTTACAAGTTCTCTTCTCCCACCAATGTGGGAGAATTAGTAAACTTTCCTTTAAAAAGAGTACACTTTCCAATTTGGTGAATCTTTTTCCCTCCGCTATTTTTCTCTATTTTTCATTCACATATATACCTTGAACCCAACAATCCCCCACATGAATGGGGAATGACTATCTTTTGAAGAAAGATACGGACAAATATGTGATCATTTAGCAAGACTAATTGCATCTGTGTAAGTAGGTTTTCTTTGAACTTTCCATAGTGAACATGCACCGAATGCACTTGGTCAATTAATAGATTTGATATCTTTGAACGTCAAGCTTTAATGTACACCTAGACAACACATGTCACACAACCAGCCTTTTACTGTTTATGATTCATACAGTTTTATTCTTTTCAACCATGAACACGTCCCGATTATGAGAGCTTAGAGAATAGGCCTTTACTAACATTCTCCTTGAAGCGGTTTCCACTTCTCCCTCACATAGGTGATTTCTAAACGTTCAATCCTATAAATTAAACTATTTGGTCAAATCTACCAAATTTAGATAATCATTAAAAGACTTTTCACCTTAAGTCTTATCCTTATTTACTAAACATTGTCTACATCATGAGAATGGGTTGGTATATTGACAATGTTGAACCTGTCAGACACAACTTTATTTTATCTCCTTGAACCTAGCTCTTGGGATCTCCAGTATGCTAGGTATAGTTACCGCCATGCTGACTTGTCCTAGTCCTTAAACCCATTCCCTTGGATGTCCTCTCAATTCCTTCTCTAGATAGGCCTTTTGTAAGTGGTTCCGACATATTATCCTTTGACTTTACATAGTCAACAATGATAATTCCACTAGAGAGAAGTTCTCTAATGGTATATGTCTCCGTCTTATATGATGAGATTTACCATTGTACATCATGCTCCCTGTCCTACCTATTGCCGCTTAGCTATCACAGTGTTTACATACTGGTGTCACTATTTTAGGCTAATAAGAAATATCTTCTGAGAAATTCTAGAGCCATTTTGCTTCTTCACCGGCTTTATCCAATGCGATAAAATTCAGATTCCACTGAAAAACGAGCAATACATGTTTCTTTGGATGATTTTTAAGAGACCGCTTCTCCACCGATAGTAAATACATATCCACTTATGGATTTTACTTCATTCGATCTGGTGATCCAAATTGCATCACTATATCCTTCATGTACCCTGGGATATTTATTATAATGCAAAGCATAGTCTTGAGTGTATTTAAGATACCCCAAAACTCTTTTCATTTCTATCCAATGAGTTTTGTTGGGATTACTCGTGTATTGACTCAACTTACTAATAGCGCATGCTATGTCTGGTCGTGTACAATTCATTATATACATTAAACATCCCAATACTCTTGCGTACTCTAATTGTGGGTCACTTTCACTTTCATTCTTTCGAAATACAAAGCTCACATCCAATGGAGTCTTGGAAATACTAAATTCCATATACTTGAATTTGTCAAGTACATTTTTGATATAATGAGACTGTGACAATGCCAACCCTTGTGGAGTTCTATGGATTCTTATTCCTAAGATCATATCCGCAACTCCAAGATCTTTCATATCAAACTTTCTTTCAAGCATTTATTTCATTGCATTTATGTCAAAAATATCTCTATTGATGATCAACATATCATCCACATATAAACAAATAATGACTTGGTGACTCGGAGTGTCTTTAATGTAGACATATTTGTCACATTCATTTTTCTTGAACTCATTATCTAACATGGTTTGGTCAAACTTTGCATGCCATTGTTTAGATGTTTGATTTAGTCTATACAACGACTTAATAAGTTTACACACCTTATAGTCTTTTCCTGGAACCACAAAACCCTCGGGTTGTTCTATATAGATTTCTTCCTCTAATTCACCATTCAAGAATGTTGTTTTTACATTCATTTGATGGATTTCAAGACCATATACTGCCGCCAAGGCAATTAACATTCAAATAGATGTTATCCTTATTACGGGCGAGTATGTATCAAAGTAATCAAGGCCTTCTTTCCGTTTGAAGCCTTTTACTTCAAGTCTTACCTTGTATTTGTTAATAGTACCATCCGCTTTTATTTTCCTTTTGAAGATCCTTTTAGAATATAAAGGTTTATTTCCTGGTAGAAGATCAACCAACTCCCATATATGATTGCTTAAGATTGAATCAATCACACTATTGACTTCATCTTTCCAAAAAGATGAGTCCGACGACAACATCATTTCTTTAAAAGTTTGAGGCTCATTTTCTAAGAGAAATGTTACTAAATCTACTCCAAACAAAGTTGACATTCTTTGACTTGTACTGCGTCTTGAATTTTCATCATTATGTACATTCTCACTTGGTTCATCTCAAGGTCATTTATACCCCCCACTAGACTGTTCATGTCTAGTTTTATACGGATAAATATTTTCAAAGAATTCAGCATTATCTAATTCAATTATCCTATTTTCATTAATATCCGAATGTTTGGATTTATGAACCAAAAACCGACATGCTTTACTACTTTTAGCATATCCTATGAACACGCAGTCCACTGTCTTAGGTCCTATATTAACCCTTTTAGGCATAGGAACTTGGACCTTCGCTAGACACCCCACATTTTGAAATATTTCAAGTTGGGTTTCCTTCCTTTCCATTTTTCATAAGGAATTGATTGTGTCCTTCTATGGGGAACTCTATTGAGTATTCGGTTGGCTATAAGGATAGTCTCCCCCCACAAGCTTTGTGGTAATCTAGAACTTATAAGTAAGGCATTCATTATTTCCTTCAAAGTTTGATTTTTTCTTTCCGCAATTCCATTAGATTGAGGTAAATACGGAGCCTTAGTTTGATGGACAATTCCATTCTCTACACATATTTTGGTGAAGGGAGATTCATATTCTCCACCACTATCACTTCTTATAGTTTTGATCCTTTTCTCTAACGAATTTTCAACTTCAATTTTGTATTTCCTAAACGCGTCTATTGCTTAATCCTTACTATTTAGTAAGTAGACATAACAGTATATAGTGAAATCATCGATAAAAGTTATGAAATACTTTTTCCCACCACGTGATGGTGTTGACTTCATATCACAAATGTCAGTGTGTATTAAGTCTAAGGGATTGAAATTCCTTTCAACGGACTTGTAAGGATGCTTTGCATACTTTGTTTCCACACACGTTTGACACTTTGATTTATTGCACTCAAAGTTTGACAAAGCTTCTAAGTTAATCAGTTTTTTCAATATTTTATAATTAACATGGCCTAATCGTTCATGCCACAAATCGGAAGACTCAAGAAAGTAAGAAGAAATTGAAATTTTATTGATTTCAACATTCATTACATTCATTTTTAATAAGCCCTCATTGGGGTAGCCTTTTCCTACATAAACTTCTTCTTTACTAAGTACAATTTTTCTGAAAACAAATACACATTTGAATATATTTTTTCTAGAAGTGAAACAGAAATCAAGTTCTTCCATAACTTTGGAACATACAAAACATTTTTGGGTGTTAACACTTTGCCTGAAGTAATTTTCAAGTACACTTTTCCTATTCCTTCTACCTTTGCAGTAACGAAGTTTGCCATGTAGATCTTTTCTTCTACTTGAGTCGGAGCAAACGTCAAAAACAATTCCTTATTAGCACAAGTATGGTGGGTGGCACCAGAATCCATCCACTATCCGCCAGGATTTCCCATTAAGTTGCATTCGGAAATCATAGCACACAGATCATCCATTTTTTTCTTAGACTCAGCCAAATTTGCTTGTTTCTTTTTTTAGCCTTTCTTAGGGGTATGACAATCCATAGACTTGTGGACAATCTTGCCACAGTTTAAGTACTTTCCCTTGAACTTCTTCTTGGGTTGATTGCTTTCATTTCCAACTTTCTTTTGCTTTTTGGAGTTGTTTTGGTCATCTTCTACAGTGTTTGCTCCATTTATTGCGGAATTTTCTCTTGGCTTTCTTTTTGTAGCCTTATTATCTTCTTCAATGCACAGTCGTACAATCAAATACTTGACAGACATCTCCTTATATTTGTGTTTAAAATAGTTTTTAAAGTTCTTCCACATAGGTGGTAGCTTCTCTATTATTGCTGCTACTTGAAATGCTTCATTCACGATTAAACCTACAACAAAGGTTATGTGAATAATAAGAATATGTTTAAACTATTCAACAGATCATGGATGATCACTTGCAGTTCCTGCACTTGGGAAACAACAGATTTGTTGTTTATCATTTTATACTACAGGAATCTTGCAACGAAGAACTTTTTAGTTCTGGCATCCTCTGTCTCGTACTTCCATTCTAGCGCTCCCCATAATATTTTTACTGTCTTTGTTTCACTGTATACATTGTAAAGGTCATCTTGGATACCACTCAAGATATAGGTCCTACAAAGGAAATCTGAGTGTTTTCAAGCCTCCACAATCACGAAGCGCTCTTGTTCAGAGGTTCCCTCGGGCACCTCCAAAGCTTCCTTAAACGTGAACCTTTGAAGATAAAGAGTTGTGTGGTAGAAAAATATTTTCCGCTGCCATCTCTTAAAGTCAATACCCGCGAATTTTTTGGGTTTCTCCACCGGTACCATAGCTTGCAGAGCATTAGTACGAATTGTCGTAGCAATACTAGTTGCCTCCATAGTCGTTCTAGCATCATGCACTTGACTATCAGTCGTCATTTTCCTATCACCACAGGACAATACCTTTAGTATATCGAAATATTTATTAAAAAGTTGCAGCAACTTTAAACACCTCTTGTTTCTAGTTTAACGATGAAGTTTTTATGACTTTCAATCATCAACCGAGTCATCTTTAACTTGTGATGAAGATTATCTGTCTTTAAATCACTAGTTAAGTTCAAACGGAGTAGAAAGCTTAAAGCTCTAATCTCCAGAAAATAAGCAATACAGATTCTGAAAGTTTATTACTTAATATTGTTATTTTCAATATTTTCGGGTACAAGAATCTGTATATAGGCAACAACAACTTCAACACAAGTTCAAGTCTAAGACA
Organism: Capsicum annuum; assembly: GCF_002878395.1. NCBI lineage: Eukaryota > Viridiplantae > Streptophyta > Magnoliopsida > Solanales > Solanaceae > Capsicum > Capsicum annuum. Next base: position 181,664,557 of record NC_061116.1, read on the forward strand.
AGAACACTTATGAAGTTCCTTAACACCTTCATCACAGGATTTTGAATAATCTATCCAAGAAATGTGTTAAATTTCAGAAATAAGATGAAACAGAATTTTTAAGGCCAAGTCCCCTGTCTTCACGGAGTGTTCTTAAGAAATAATTTCCCTCACTTTACTCGAGGTTATGGAATCTTCCTCCCAGGATAAAATGGTTTTCAATCCAACTATAGTGGTACCTCAAATAATTGAATTCGTTGGACTCACTCAACAGCTTAATGATCACATAGAGTTTTTGTATAGAAGAAGAATGTTTTTGCTGTCAAAAATCATGTCTATACTTGAGGAATATATCAGGTATTTATAGCCTTTAATGTGTCCTTTAAAAAATGATTCATTGGTTCAGCAGAAAGGCACCTATTCAGTACAGTCACGTCACCTGTGCCCAATCTGTGTTGGTCCTGCTCCTGATCTGCGATCGCAGGTGATGTTTTACAAATTCCAGTCGCTTCTGTGCTACATCTGCGCCCACAGGTTGCGAAACTGCGCTGCATCTGCCCCCGTAGGTCACCCTACAGCGTGAAACAGTATGTCTTCTCCCTCGAAGGGTCGTATCCCTTCGTGATGCGTTGCGCATGCATCTGCATGGTGTCAAAAATATGCCCGCACTTGGAGAAAAATAATTATATCAAATTTTTGTATTAAGTTTTTCACTTGTAACACAAGTTTCAAATAAAATTCATATAAAAAGATATATCTCATCGATCGATCATTTGCCAAATCCAAATTCGAAATCGAAGCCAAAGCCGAAGCCGAGCGAGCGACGACGACAACGACGCGAGGCACCACCTAGTTTTTGCCTTACTATCTATGTGGAGTTTGTGTTCCTCATTATAAACACTTATAAGTTCTCTTCTCACTACTAGAAAACATCATTTTTCTGACGGCTAATGTAGTCAAAAAATAAGGTAGTTCCGACTACTTTCCGACTGTTTCATGGTAGTCAGAATATAGCTTGTTGAAATTTTTTTTTGACTACAGTAGTCAGAAATTTTCAAAAATAGTAGTCGGAAATTTCCGACTACTTTAGTCGAAAACGTAGTCGGATATTTAATAATTTTAAATATTTTGACTATTCTAGTTGAAAATTTAATAAATAATTATTTAATAATACAAATTTTCTGACTGGGGTAGTCAAAAATTTAATAAAGAATTATTTAATAATTATAATTATTCCGACTACTGTAGATGGAAATTTAAAAAATAATTATTTAATAATTAAAAAATTTTCGACTGGGGTAGTCAGAAATTTAATAAATAATTATTTAATAATTATAATTATTCTAACTACTGTAGTTGAAAATTTAATAAATAATTATAATTATTCAAACCACAGTAGTCAAAAAATTAATAAATAATTATTCAATAATTATATTTTTTTATGCTACTGTAGTCGAAAATTTAATAAATAATTATTTAATTATTATTATTTAATAAATAATTATTATATTGCATTAGCTTACACTGCTTTCAGATTATAAACAACATAACTAATGCATTTTTCACTATAGGATCAAACGCGATAAAAATTTATAAATATAAACACTTTAAAACATTCAAAACAAATATCAAATCAAATAGTTTAAACATCTAAATGTCACAACAAAAAACAAGAACAATAACTACAATCTAATTATCATCAGATCCACTATCTTCTTCATCATGAAATACTTACGACATGTGCTTCTCAACCAACTCCTCAAATTTAGCAAACTTAGCATCATTAGTTGCACATTTCTGTGTCAATTCCACAAATTTTGTTTTTCATCGCTTCCATTTCATCCACAGTTTGCAAAGTAGAAGAGGAACTGGGAAACAACGAAGGACTACTCAAGTATTGGAGAATCCCTGTCCCATAGGTTCTACCTTTCTTTGGACCACCTACCACAGCTGTCCACATATTAGTCATATCTGCGGGTGATGGTTGGACCATGGTACCATCATCTGAAGTAGGTTGGGTTTGACGCCACTCTTCTATGCTTTTTTGAAATTCTTCCTGAAAGAAAAATTATTTGTCAGTGTGTAAACAAGCAAAGTTGAGTAATAATTAAACAATGTATGTAAAAGTTATTGTCTTACATATGCATTCTTAGCACGTGTTTTGACCCAATCTCCTCTTGCACCGTCCTTGTTTTTCTTCCTATGCGTCTCTTCTTAGACCTCAAGAAAAGGGCACTCTTTCCCGCCATTTTCATATTCCTGCAAAATGGTTGAGCTAAATTGTTTAAAATATAATAACATAGGTAAAAGTTGGTATCATTTCTTTGTAACACACCACATATTCTACACTTGCACTATAGTCTATAATTGATCACTCATTGCAGAAAATATCAATCTTAATAAATAACAATGATTCTGACTCCCATAAACCTCAACATAATCAGCAATGTCATGTAGCTTCTAGTGCCACCTCATTGCCCACATCTAGATTTGGGCAGTTTAAGCTGGGTTTTTACCACATAGTGCAATTAGCAGTGAAGAAACAGGATTATTTTGCAAGAAGAAAGTTGTAGAGCTAATTATATATATGATGCACTAGGTTGTCAATCAGTTCAGAATCGTCTAAATTTCTAATTCAGATGTGAAAACATTTTCTAATCCAGATCACTGAGTGCAATTAACAATGAACACACATAAATATTATGCAAGATAAAATTAAGAATGTTATATTTATTTGAATATATAATGTGACAGTCCGTATATCAGTTTAACTAGAAACCCGTCAAAGCATACAGTTCTATATTAGGTAGTGACAGGCTACAAATGAAAGGAACCATGCTTAACCCACATCAGGTCTTAAGTAAACCCCAAACACCCAAACATACCCTTTAACGAAGAAAACCTATATACAATATTTGTAAATAGTATGCAACCATCTCCCCCAACTAACCATAAGCTAGTCTAAGTAACTTCCCAACAAATTTAATAAGGAAATTGTATTTTGTTTATAAAATCGACTTCAAATCAAACTATCAGATAAATTTCTTCTTACTAGATTTTGTAATCAGGGAATAGAAAACGCAATTGAAATCGAAGTCCTTATTGATTCTCGACTGGAAAATTACAGAACAGAACTGAGACAAAACCTTAACATATTCAAATTTCCCAACATCAAAATAAGGAACAACTAGAATGAAAACAGTTACAGGTAACTTTCCTAATAGTGAAGGCCTTGGAGTTTCAGGATCATTCATTCAGGATCCTATTGCTTTATCACAAATGCAAAAGAAACTGCGGCTAGACATTAAGTAAGAGAATATCCTACAGTAGCAGGTTCTGCAATAACTGTAGCGAAGATAAGATCTTTTGCCCATACAGAAACCCAGTCCTTAGATCTGCAGTAGAGGCTGAAGAAATAATAGTTGTTACAGCATCTACTACCAGTGTAGTGAGCCCATTTACTGCAGCAACAATAGTAGCTGTAGTTAAGGCAACAATTTGAACAACAAAGCATGCAGTCTGTATATAGGATGAAGCTTCGCTATGATGGTGTCTTGTGTTCTAGATGGTTAAAGCAAAACATCATCAGCAAAAATGACGTCATATTAGTGACATTGTTTGTTTCTCATTGTAAAAAAATACCTCATAGAACAAGTTCATGTGTCTCATTTTTGATTGATTTATTATGTCAATTAGGAAAACTCAACTTTCTATTAGAAAGAGTTTGCGGATGAGTATTAATTCCCATGGCAAAGAAGAGATAGAGCTCTTCAATAAATGAGAATGTTGGGCATCATTTACTTGGCGTGTTTCACAGCCAACCATGGTAATGGGTCAAAAATATAAATTGGAAATTCTACAAGGGTTGAAGAAGTGTGTATTTAATTTTGATAAAGATATTCAGTGTCCCAATTAATGTAATACATTTAAAGTGAACTAAAAACACAAGGTGCTTGAGAATTAACAAAATTTAATAACACTTCAAATGCTATTGTTAGAATGTAACCGGTAAGAGTAATAGTCAAGATACAAGAGACCGGTGTCATATTAGCACAGTTTGCCTTGATCTGAAAGTTAGGGAACAAGCACTAGACTATGACCTAACAAGATATAGGTCGAGATAAGCTTAAGAGTCCAATGGTTGTGGAAGGGTCTGAAATCTTTGCCATCCGTTACTAACTAAAGTGAAGTGCAGATAATGAACTTAATAGGGTTGAGATTCTTAAATGATGCTCCATGGGTGTTTATCTATAAAAAACCTTCCATCTACGTGGCGAAAACCACTTGACTTTTATTCATTCACTAGCAATACAATTTCATAGCTTTCAAGAGTTGTAATACAAAAAGGCTTACAGTCTTCTTTCAGATGGCACTGCCTGTCAGCTACATTGAGATTTAGACTAATTCAATTACTTAATTCCGTTATTCAGACTTTGTTTCTTTGATTGTTGCTAGCTACATTGACAGCTCCACAGCAACGACTGCCTTATACTAAGAGTGTTACTATAAATACTTTGCTCATTACTTCCAATTAAGTCATCACCTCTCTAACTAAACCACTAATTCTCTTTTTCTTACTTTCTGAAACCATTAGGCAGTGTGATATAAGATCAAGTTCACAACAAAAGAAACAAGCAATAACAAGAGAAATAAGATGTCAAAAACAATGCTAGTGAATCAAAATAGGCCACACACGACTTCACTAGACTTCAAGATGAACAACAACAAGAAGATAACAACAATAGTGAATCGAAAGAGCCCCACATGGATTCACTATGTCACGGTTTAGAACATTGAACCAAACCGAACAAATCAAAAATTTAAGCTACTATTACCAGATTTTGTCGTTGCGTAGAAAAACTCATCGAACCTTCAGTATGCAACGAACCACCCGATTGAGATGCTACATTTTCCTTTGCCCATTCCCTCCTTGTCATATATTCAAGAGTATCTCATTTTTCTAAGAACTAGACCCACACATCAAAATTCAGCCAATCAGGCTTTTCCAAGTTCCTCTGAGACTCATACAAGTGTTCTTTGATCCGTTGAGCTGCTTTCAACTTGAAAATACATTGTATTTCATTTTCTTGAAAGGAATTCTATGCACACTTTGTCTACAAAATAGTTTAATATAAAGTCATGAAATGAGTTGATGGATACAAAGGTAAATTCATCATTGATAGCATACTGAAATGGAAAATTCTTTGATTTTGATTTTACCACAAATCGGTTCCACATAAGAATTCTGACATCGAGTTGAATCTCATTCCAACTACCCCACAACTCTGTGTAAAATGGTTTCATTGCTTCTATAACCATATGTCCGCCGCTATATGCTGGAATGAACCTGCAATAAAATTATATTAAATTATCTTAGCTTTTAAAAATTTTAAAAATTACAAAAAAATATAAGGTTTACTTACCTATTACCATCAGGAGCGATAATTAGCCTCCCGTTGCCGTCATAGTCTACTACCTCTTTAATTTTCAGAATCTAGAAAGCAGTTGCTGTAGCATTAGATGCTGTAGCACTATCAATGGAAGGCGATGTTGATGTGCTAGGACCTTCAATTCTCAATCCAGAAAATCTAGGTGTGGATGATATTAGAGGTACAGATGAAAAGCTACTATGCAGACTATTATGGGGAGAAGAGGGCTGGAACTGGTGGGTCGGTGGGGGAATGAAAAATGTATTTGGTAGTGAAATAGTTTCCCTTGAAGTAGGAAGAATATTTATAGTAGCTGGTTGAAGAGTTGTGGTAACAAGTGGTGGTGGTGGTGGTGTTGTATATTGAACTACGAGAAGATTATCAGGTCCTTTCTTACCTTTCTTACGTCGTCCATTACCACGACCTTTTAATGCCATTGATTTTCTTTATTAACCACTTAGAAAAATAAAGAAACCACCAAATGGAGTTAGTTTATGTTAGAGAGGAAGGCTAATCAAGCACAAGAACATCTGATTGATTGCTAGAAACAACTGCAACAAGATCCTCTTAATTCACAACAGATACAGGAGGAATTAGAGAAGGCAAAAGAGACACAGAAGTGGAACAAAGCAAGATATGTATACCTGCAATAAAAATTCGAGTGCCAATGGTTGAAACTAGGGGATATGAACACGAAATTCTTCCCACAGTTGATAAAACAGAGAAGACACAAAATTAGAATCTTCAATGTTAATGATGGAAATAGTATATGTCACAGTGACATAAAAGGAATTTATCATTTGGGTGATGGAATTCCTCACAATTGCTCAGTTTACATAGGAGCTGCAGGTTTATTTATTTGATGATTATAAAGATAATAAATAGGGTAGGTAGTTAAGTAATAGTGTAATGCATGGTTAGGCTTTCTCGAAGTTAAAACCATAAGAGTAGGCTTTCTCTGTGTAAAGGTTTTGGATAAATAATTGCAGTGAAATCTAATTGCTTTCCAGTGCTGTTAAGATGTAACTTCTACGATTAGTTGACAAATCATTTTTTTAATTAAATTTTGTTGAAGAACATTATAACACCAATTTTCTGTGCACAGGCAAATTCTCAAACCAAGTATTATGCAATAATAAAAATGAAATCTCAATAACAGAGACAACATGCAGGTTTGATAATCAATTCTTTTAGTCACAACTCATGAATATGCTCAGGTGATTGTCATGTAAAAGTAATAAACATATGACTGCATACTGACAACAAAAGATATGCACGACCATGATAACTCCAAAAGTTATGACAATAAGTGGATATGTGTGTATATATATAGATTATGAACAAAAAGCTACACTGATATATGTACCAAAGCAATCACTTTGAAAAAACAAGCATTGTTGACCCCATTCCAAAGTGTCCCCATTCAACCCTATTGTTATTGCTGCTTGCGGGCCTAATCAATTTCATCCCACAAAGTCGTAATTACACACACATAGACCATACTATTTCACTACCTAAGAATAAAAATCTCAATCCACATATTACATTGTCAACGAAGACACACAAAATATAAATGCCTGCAATCTTCCAAACAAAAATAAAACCACAAGGGCCGAAAATCTAACACTATCTGCAGTGATTGCACAACAATCTGAGAATATTACAACAACAGCAAAAAACCTCCATATAGTGTAATGCAAGTAGTTTTACCACTACTATTTAATCAAACAACCAAAAATGTTCTTACTGGCACTACAAATGTTAACAAAGAAAAGACACTATATTGTCAAGAAAAATAGCAAAAAACAGCAGCTAAAATACAATTCAAGGCCTTGTTATAACACATTACTACTATTAATAACAACTTAATCCTCGTCGCTTGTTTCATAGTCACTCATCAATTCTTTCTCATCACTTGTTTCATATTCATTCATCGATTCTTCCTCATCACTTGTTTCATTTTTATCAAGTAACTCTTCCTCGCTTATTTCATTTTCATTAGTTGGATCTTCCTCGTTATTTTCCCCGAATGTTCCTTCTCCATAATCATGAACTTTCAATCCAAATTCAGAAGGATAAAATTCTTCATATAGGCCTTCATTATGCTGCAACTCACCTGCTAATTCATCATCCACCCTTTCTTCAACACTTGAAATGTCATTCTGATACGCTACATCCAATGCATCCTCTACTTTAACTCTACCAACAGGCTTTGTTTTTATAATGACCCGCCATGAAGATTTATTCTTACACAAAGGATAAGGATCGTAATACATTTGTTTCATATGTTATGCAATGACAAATGGATCATAGAGACCATACTCCCTTATATGCTTAATTTCAACTATTTTGTACTGAGTGTACACCTTTGTGCCTAACCTAGGCGTAGGATCACACCACTTACACCGAAAGAGAACCAGTTTTTTCTTTGGCCAACCAACATGTTAATCGATTTCTAAAATCTCGTGAAGCACACTATAATAATCAATACCTCCATCACCTTTCACCCAAACACAACTATTGTTGGTTTTCTTGCCCTTAGAGAACTCTTCTGTATGAAATCTGTATCCATTGATAGAGTACTTTGAAAACTTTATGACTTTAGTAGTAGGTCCCCAAGCTATATCATGTAAAAATTGGCCATTTGGGTCATAATTAAGTGGATTATGAACCTATAAAAAGTTAAAAAAAAGTTAAAATTTAAATATACATAAGATTGAACAAAAGTGTAAATCGTATTAAATATTTAAGTTACACTTACATATACTCTAAACCATACTGAAAACATAGGATAAACAAAACATCCCCGTGTAAAGCCACGAAGTAGCTATCCGACAAAGTTATGACTTTTATTAGTTAAAGCTTAGATAGACCTTGAATGATTGTCCTTAATATATATATACTTACTTTTAAAAAGGCAAGACCTCGGGACAATTTAATAATACATGTGTTGTAGCTGACTTAAGCTCCACCTTATTCAAATATCGAAGTGAACCACCTTTCGAACTTCCTTTACCTAGTTGATTAAATATTGAAAATAGTGGTGCTGAAGGATCTGTATTGTCTCCATCATCATGCCTATTAGGTCATTTTCTCAGACATGGTACATCATGTTCAAAATAATATGAACAAAAATAAGAGGTCTCTTTAGCCTCCCTCAATTCGGGATTTGTTTTTTATGTCCGCTTACATTTGCCAATAGTCCTGCATAGTATGATATTTTAGATGAAATAATGTTTAATTAAAAAACATGAAGGTAAATGTTAAAAGTCAATACCTATCAAAGGGATACATCCATCTACATTGAACTGGCCCTCCAAGTTGTGCCTCTCGCACAAGGTGAATTGGAAGATGCTCCATAACATAAAAAAAACCAGGAAGAAAAATTTTGCCAACTTATTTAAGGTTAAGAGAATGCTGATATCCATCAAAGATAGGTTCTACTTTCCTAATGTGTTAGACATAAATCTTTGAAAAATAAGCTTATCTCTGTTATGGGCTTCCAGAGTCTATCGGGCAATGCACAGAATGCAATAGGCATCAATAACTCCATGAAAATGTGTTAGTCATGGCTCTTCATTGAGGTCAAATTTCCTTCCTTCATGTCAACACACCTAGATAAATTTGACGCATATCTATCTGGCATTCTCAAATTGTTAACCCAATCACAAATCACTCTTCTATCCTCCAAAGTGAATGTGTAACTAGCCTTGGGCTTCTGAATCTTATTGTTTAAGTATGTCAGGTACAACTCACTGCATCGACAATACTCCTTTAAGTCCATCCTAGCCTTTAAGTTATCTTTTATTTTATTACTTACATCCATCACAGTATTAAACAATTTGTCAAAGAAGTTTTTCTCAATATGCATGGGATCCAGATTATGAGGCAGAAGATTATCCTTCCAGTTATCTAACTCCCAAAATATACTTCGTTTAGTCCAGTTATGTGTAATACCATAACCAGGTATCCTGGATGGTTGAAGCTCTATTACCTTAGATAGATTCCTCATTCTATCCCAAGTTTCTTCTCGCGATAAAATTGGCGGTGGCTCCTCAAAATCTGTCTTATTCTTCATAAAATCATTAGTATTTCTCCTAAACTCATATTGCTTTGGCAAGAATCGATGGTGACAGTCAAGCCATGAGTTCTTACCCTCATGTTTCAAAGTGAATGCTTTTGTGTCTTCCATACAATAAGGGTAAGCTAACTTTCCTGCAGTCGACCACCCAGACATCATTCCCTAAGCAGAAAAGTCATTTATAGTCCACATCAAAGTAGCACACAATCTAAAGTTTTGTTTCATTGATACATCATATGCTTCCATACCTTCATGCCACTATAAGTTCAACTCATCAATCAATGAATGCATCTATACATCAATCAAAACTTTTGGATTGTGAGGACCTGGGATAATGCAAGTTAGAAATATATACTGACTCGTCATTCACAATTTAGGCGGGAGATTATAAGGAGTCACAAACACTGGCCAACATGAATATGGTGTAGCTGAGACAGAAAATGTAGTGAATCTATCAGTAGATAACCCCAACCTAATATTTCTTGGTTCACTAGCAAAATCCGGGTACACACTATCAAAATACTTCCATGCTTCTCCATGTGACGGATAACATATCACACTTGGTGGTCTTTTATTTTCATAGTGCCATCTCATAAGAAGGTAAGAGCTCATTGATGCATACAACCTCTTTAACCGTGATATAAGGGGTAAGTAATGCATCGACTTCACAGGAACCTTCTTATCTTTGGCATGTGTGACTTCCTTATAACGAGGCTGATTACAAAATTTGCAATGTTCTAAATTTGCATCTTCCTTATAGAATAACATGCAACCTTTCTTGCAACAATGAATCCTTTCTGATGAAAGTCCTAACTTAGAAATCAACTTCTTTGTTCTGTAGAAATCTTTGGGTAAGTCAAGTTTATTTGGGTTAAGTTCATTCATAAGTCTAATGTAGAATTCATGCCCTCTTGAGAAATAGAATAATTTGACTTAATACTCAGTAACTGAATGGCAACAGATAACTTAGAATGCACAGATCCTTCATACAATGGATGACTAGCTTCCTTTAACTTTTCATAAAAGTGCTTAGCCTCATCATTTGATCCAGTCTGAGCCCCTTAGTGTGTCCCAAAAGCATCCCTGACCATCTCTTTATATCGTGAACTTTCAATATTATTCTCTCTTATTGGACTTTCAACATAATTCTGAAAAGCAAAATTATTAGCAGTACTACTCTCTCCATGAGCTATCCACATAGTCTAATTTAACATAAAACCCTTCTTATAAAGAAGTAATGTAACAGCTTCTGGACTCAATAACTTGCAATACTTGCAATTCCAATAAGGACACCTAATTGTCCCTCAGTAAGAAAATCATCAAGCGTCATTGCTTTAGCAATAAATCTAGCTACCCCAGCTTTATATTCCTCCCTCAAACCTGCACGGTTAGAATAAAGTATATTATACATCCATGTACGGTCTTTATTTTTCATATACACAAAAAAGACAACAATAATAATAGAGAAGAGAAACAAAAACAAGCGAAACAAAACAATAACAGGTTTATTTAGAGATGCACCATTAATAAGAAATTTGTATGAATTGATGGGTCATTTATGGATCTCTAAATATAAGCAGCATTTTACCTCCAAGGCAACTTGTTGAACTTTGTGACACCAATCGATGAAACAAGAACAATTCTTGTTAGTGATCTAGGTAATGCTGACACAAGGTTTCTCACACCTTCCCAATCTACGCAAACAAATGCATATATGTCATGAGAAAGACTACTGCACTAAAACTTAGAAATTAGATTATAGGGACAGAGACATGATGAAGAACCCATCAAAATTGCTTTCAGTTTTATTAGATACAAAAGATAAGAACCCATTAAATGATGAAGGCTCTATATCCCGCAATATGCTATCAAAATTGTTTTCAATTTTATCACTTGAATGTTTTAGGTTCTACCATGAGAAAGGTATGGGAAACGATTAAAAAGGTAAATAAAAGTCTTAAAAAACTAAACACTAAGGAATCCAAGATGTAAGAACTGAGTTGGAAATACTGTAGGAGGACATGAGAAGTAATCAACATGCATCTAAACTATTAATAGATGAAAAAGATCTAAAGCAAAAATTTGAACACTGGTGCCTTTTAAAAGAGATTATTGCCCAGCAGAAGTCTAGAATAACATTGCTTAAGTTTGGTGATTCTATTACCAACTATTTATTTGCTAGTTTAAAAGGCAGGCAAGCCTATAAGAAGATCAGATACCTGGTCACTCTGCAAGGTCCATGTTCAGTATTCCATAGGATATACAAAAATGAAATCAGAGGGTTCTATACTACATTACTGGGAACTGCAGCTCAAACGCTACCAACTATAAATCCAAATATTTTGAAGCATGGGAAATACTTACTAGGTCTCAACAATTAAAGTTAATAAATCCTATTACTAGAGATGAAATTAAAGATGCATTTAAAGTTATAGATGGAGGTAAAAAAACTAAAATGTGAAATTGCATTTAAAGTATGAATGTCTGGTTCTTTAAGAAAGCATGGCCTATAATAAAGGATATTGAAATTGCATGGTTTAGTTAACTGCTATTTCTCGTAATTCTGTAAAACCATATGTTCATTCATTTTTGCATAAGCAGGTAAGTACGAACAAATGGTGAAGGCTGGAATTATTGATCTTGTGAAAGTAGTTAGAACAGCATTGGTTGATGCTGCCAGGTAAGGATCATAAAATGTTCCAGTAAAGCACTAAGGTAAATCTTTCACTTCTATTAACAGAAACTGAATATATACTTTAGTGTCTCTTTACTATTAACGACAACTGAGGCTGCTATTGTGGACCGTCAAGGAGAGATAAATCCACTTGCAAACCGCATGCCAAACATGGGCGATATGTACTGATAGAAGAAACACAGATGATACATTTGACAATCTTGTTGTGGCTATGAGGAAACAATTCCAAGGCAGATTATACTGACGGCCACTACGTTGATTTATTTTACTTACACCATAAACTATCTACACACAGCCTCTGGAATCTCTTTCTTCTTCATGTATTTCTCTAATTAATACTGAATCAAATTCTGTTGTGAGTTTATAAATTCAGAGTAATTAGCATATGTCAATGCTTAATCAATTGTTTTACTTTAACCATTTGGGATCACTCTTCCATCAAAGTCCTATTCTCAATTAAATAGGAATACCAGAAGAGGTAGAATATCTGAACTGCATAGGAACAAGCCTGATATTGTACAAAGTATAAGGGAGCACACCTGTCCAGCACTAACATCAACAATTGTTCGGGCTCCAACTTGATTTAAGACTAAACTGACCAACGCAGAAAGAGCTTCCACCTGCTTAGATAGTTGAGAAAATTAAACCCGTAGAAGGAATCGGTAAGATATACCGTCCATAAACGCTTGTACCACAAATGACACAACAATGAAGACTAGGGTCTGCTCATCAATCAAAGATACTAAAAATATACCACAAATTTTTACCTCGAATCAGTGAAGATGTGAGTGAAGACCACGTCCAAAGGAATTTCTTGTACTAAAAATAGACCACGTCCAAAGGAATTTTTTGATTGACCTTCAATAACGTCGTTCAGTGAAATTGACCTTCAATACCGTCGTTCACCGTCGTCGTTACCTCTCCACCATCGCCAATTTTTGTGAGAGAATGTTGTTAACACTCCACCGTCGCCAATTTTTGAGAGAGAACGTTGTTAGAGAGAGACAGGGCTTAGAGTGAGAGAGAGACGGTTTAGAGTGAGACAGAGAATTGGGAAAGTAACTGTGGTGTGATTAGGTTATATTTTATATAAATTTTTGACTACTTCAGTCGGGTAGTAATTTAATATATTTAATTATTTAAATTTTTCGACTACAAGTCGGTTATATATATGATATATTTAATTATTTATTTATTTGTTTCGACTAAATCGATCGGTTAAATAGTAATATATTTATTTAGCTATTTACATTTCCGACTACAATAGTCGGAAATACATAATTAATAATTTATTTAAATAATTATTTAATTTTTGGATAAGGATCTGATTATATATTTAGTAATATATTTATTTAATTATTATATTTTCGACTACATTAGTCGGAAATACATATTTAATAATATATTTATTTAATTATATATATTTCCTACTACAGAAGTAGAAAATAGATATTTAATAATTTATTTAAATAATTACTTAATTTTTTAATAAGGGTCTGATATATATTTAGTAATATATGTATTCAATTATTTATATTTCTGACTACAGTAGTCAGGAATACAAATTTAATAATTTATTTAAATAATTATTTAATCTTTGTATAACCGTATAATTATATACTCCCTCCATTTCGAAATAAGTGAATTGTTGGGGTATTTAATGATGTTTCAAAATAAGTGAATCATTGAATTTTTTTTCAAATTTACTCTTATGATTTGACAACTAATTAACTTTTGAAAAGGTATTACAAGGTCAGTTTTTTCTTTTTTAGGGGTAAAAATAGAAAGTTGTGTTAAATTTATGTCTTTAATGCCTTTTTCTTAATCTGTGTGCTAAATTCCGACAATTCATTTATTATGAAATGGAGGGAGTATTTAATAATATCTTTATTTAATTATTTATATTTCTGACTACAGTAGTCAAAAATAAATATTTAATAATTTATCTAAATAATTATTCAATTTTTGTGTAAGGATCTGATTATATATTTAATAATATATTTATTTAATTATTTATATTTATGACAACAGTAGTCAAAAATAAATATTTAATAATTTATTTAATAATTAATTAATTTTCGTGTAAGGATCTTATTATATATTTAGTAATATATTTATTTAATTATTTTTATTTCTGACTGTAGTAGTCGGAATATACATTTTCCGTAGTTTATCGCCAAATATTTTGACTGTTGTAGTCACAAATAGTATCGGAATAATATTTTGTAAAAAAATAAAAAAGTAAATTTTTTGATTGAATTAATTGGAAAATTGCGACTACTTTTTTTCTGTCAGAAATTTCAGTCAAAAATTTGCAAATTTCTGGTAGTGTCTCCAACCAATGTGGAAGAATTAGTGAAATTTTCTTTAAAAAGAGTACACTTTTCAATTTGGTGAATCTCTTTTCAATTTGGTGAATCTCTTCTCCTCCACTATTTTTCTCCATTTTCCATTCACATATACATCATAAACCCAACAATCCTCCACATGAATGGAGAATGACTATCTTTTGAAGAAAGATACGGACAAACATGTGATCATTTAGCAAAGACTAATTGCATCTGGATAAGTAGGTTTTCCTTTGAACTTTTCATAGTAAACATGCATCGGATGCACTCAGTCAATCAGTAGATCTGATATCTTTGAACCGTCGAGCTTTAATGTACATCTAGACAATACATGTCACACAACCAGCCTTTTACTGTTCATGCTCCCTACCCTACCTATTGCCACTTGTCTATCACAGTGTATACATACTGGTGCCATTCTGCTTCTTCACCGGTTTTATCCAATACGATAAATTCAGATTCCATTGTAGAGGGAGCAATACATGTCTGTTTGGATGATTTCTAAGAGACCGATCTTCTACTGATAATAAATACATATCCACTTATGTATTTTACTTCGTTCAATCCGGTGATCAAATTTGCATCACTATATCTTTCAAGTACCGCAGGATATTTATTATAATGCAAAGCACATTCTTAAGAGTATTTAAGATATCCCAAAACTCTTTTCATTGCCATCTAATGAGTTTTGTTAGGATTACTCGTGTACCGACTCAACTTACTAATAGCGTATGTTATGTCTGGTCGTGTACAATTCATTATATACATTAAACATCCCAATACTCTTGCGTATTTCAATTGTGAGTCACTTTTACCTTCATTCTTTCGAAGTGTAAATCACACATCCAATGGAGTCTTGGCAATACCGAATTTCATATTTTTGTATTTGTCAAGTACATTTTTGATATAATAAGACTGTGACAATGCCAACCCTTATGGAGTTCTATGGATTCTTAATCCTAAGATCACATCCACAACTCCAAGGTCTTTCATATCAAACTTGCTCTCAAGCATTCGTTTCATTGCATTTATGTCAGAAAAGTCTCTGCTGATGATCTACATATCATCCATATATAAACAAACAATGACTTGGTGATTCAGAGTGTCTTTAATG
>NC_061116.1:181683202-181691299 GCF_002878395.1 Capsicum annuum
TGATCTGGATTAAAAAGTGTTTTCACATCTGAATTAGAAATTTAGATGATTTTGAACTGATTAACAACCTAGTGCATCACATATACATTTAGTTATACAACTTTCTTCTTGCATAATAATCCTGTTTCTTCACTGCTAATTGCACTATGTGGTAAAATCCCAGCTTAAACTGCCCAAATCTAGATGTGGGCAAGGAGGTGGCACTAGAAGCTACATGACATTATTGATTATGTTGAGGTTTTGGGAGTTAGAATCTTTGTCATTTATTAAGATTGATATTTTCTGCAATGAGTGATCAATTATAGACTATAGTGCAAGTGTAGAATATGTGGTGTGTTACAAAAAAATGATACCAATTTTTACCTATGTTATTATATTTTAAACAATATAGCTCAACCATTTTGCAGGAATATGAAAATGGGGGGAAAGAGCGCCCTTTTCTTGAGGTCTACGAAGAGATGCCTAGGAAGTAAAACAAGCATGGTACAAGAAGAGATTGGGTCAAATGCGTGCTAAGAATGCATATGTAAGATAATAACTTTTATATACATTGTTTTATTATTACTCAACTTTGCTTGTTTACATACTGAATAAATAATTTTTCTTTCAGAAAGAATTTCAAAAAAGCATAGAAAAGTGGCGTCAAACCCAACCTACTTCAGAGGATGGTACCATGGTCCAACCATCACCTGCAGATATGACTAATATGTGGACATCTGTAGTAGGTAGTCCAAAGAAAGGTAGAACCTACAGGACAGGGTTTCTCCAATCCTGGAGTAGTCCTTCGTTGTTTCCCAGTTCCTCTTCTACTTTGCAAACTATGGAAGAAATGGAAGCGATAAAAAATCAAATTGTCGAATTGACACAAAAATGTCTAGCTAACTATGCTAAGTTTGCTAAATTTAAGGAGTTGGTTAAGAAGCACATGCCGTAAGTATTTCATTATGAGAAAGATAGTTGATCTGATGATAATTAGATTGTAGTTATTGTTATTGTTTTCGGTTGTGACATTTAGATGTTTAAACTATTTGATTTGATATTTGTTTTGAATGTTTTAAAGTGTTTGTATTTATAAATTTTTATCGTGCTAGATCCTATAGTGAAAAATACATTAGTTATATTGTTTATAATCTGAAAGCAGTGTAAGCTAATGCAATATAATAATTATTAAATAATTATTTATTAAATAAAAATAATTAAATAATTATTTATTAAATTTTCGACTACAGTAGTCGAAAAAAATATAATTATTGTATAATTGCTCTACTGATGGAGTGGGATGAAAAGAGATATTGCAGAGTTTGTGGCTAAGTGCTCTACATGTCAGCAGGTTATGATAGAACATCAGAAGCATAGTGGGCCCATGCAGGAGTTCAATATTCTCACTTAGAAGTAGGAAGAAGTGAACATGGACTTTGTACCGGGTTTTCCTCGAACTCGTCATCAGCAGGATTCAGTTTGGGTCATTATAGACAGGATGACCAAATCAGCTCATTTTCTTCTAGTCCATACCTCTTATTCAGCTGAGGATTACGCCAAACTCTACATCAGAGAGTTGGTCAGATTGTACGGTGTTCTGCTATCTATTATCTCAGAAAGAGGTACCCAGTTCACCTTTCACTTTTGAAAAGCATTCCAAAAGGGTTTTTTTACCTAAGTTCATCTCAGTACAACCTTCCAACCTCAAATAGATGGTCAAGCTACCATTCAGACTCTAGAAGATATGTTGCGAGCGTGTGCAATTGATTTCAAGAAAAGTTGGGATGATCACTTACCTTTGATTGAGTTTGGATACAACAACAACTATTATTCCAGTGTTCGGATGGCTCCATTCGAATCTCTCTATGGTAGGAGATGCAGATCTTTAGTCAGTTGGTTTGAAGTTAGTGAGGCTTCAATTAAAGGGCCAGACTTAGTATTAGATGCCTTAAAAAATCCAGTTGATCAGAGAAAGACTCCGGGCTGCTCAGAGCCGAAATAAGTCTTATGCAGATGTGCGTAGAAAGGATCTCGAGTTCAAGATTGATGACTATGTCTATCTAAAGATTTCTCCCATGAAGGGAGCAAAGAGGTTCAGCAAGAAGGCAAAGCTCAGTTCCCGATATATCGGTCCCTTCAAAATTCTCAGTCGTTTTGGCAAGGTAGCTTATGAGCTCGAGTTTCCTTCAGATCTAGCCTCAGTTCATCCAGTATTTAATATATCTTTGCTCCATAAGTGCATAGGTAACCCAGCAGTTGTAGTCCCTATTTAGAGCATAGATATTCAGAACAACCTCTCTTTCAAAGATATTTCGGTCGAAATTCTTGACTATCAAAACCGCAGACTGAGGAATAAAAAAATCCCGCTAGTTAAAGTTCCTTAGTGGAATCAGTCTGTTGAGGGAGATACTTGAGAAGAAGAAGTAGATATGCGGACCAAGTATCCTCACCTCTTCTCCGCAAACTAAGACTCAGCCCAAGGTAGTAGCTTTTCTTAAAGCTTATTCAGTTTTATGTTCAAGTTCCATTTACAAACCAGTTTCATGCTCGGATTCCCATTTTAAACTTGGTATCCATTTACCATTGCATATTCAATCATATGATCATGCATCAAATCAGTCATGTGTTCATGCATCAGACATGCATTCTCCTATGAATCTCAGAAATTTCAGTCATGTAGTCATGTTTTAGTTGCTTATGTCTAGTATATACTTCATTTTATCATTTCTCCTATCTCAATCAGTCTCATTCGAGGACTAATATTCCCAAGGGGGAGATATTGTAATACCTCGTAATTCTACCTAGCTTAAATTCATCCCAAGGATATCAAAGACTTTTTTTAAATATGAATCCACTTTCATACATGTGTTATTTTCAATATTTTTACTTTTTATCATATGGTAAATTGAAGAAGCTTTCCATCGATACCAAATTCGCCTAAATCTGATAACCGGGTAAGAAGTTACGGTGATTTAAAGTTTCAGTCGTAAAATACCATCATTTCAGCCAGTGGCGCGTCACGCCATAAGCCAAAATGACTTTTGTTAGTTTCTAGTAAGACTCCACGATTACACTGCATCATGGAGGGCTCCTAAATCCCAATTGTCCTTTTTCCAGTGAATCTCCATAATGTCTCAGCGTCGCGCCAAACTTCCAGGTCGCAAACAAAGTGGCAACACGATAGCTCAGCGTCGCACCATCTCCCAATTTCTCAATTGTCAAAATCCAGTGACACGGTGCGATAGCGTCGCGTCGCGCTAGGTGCCCATTTTCAAAAATTTCAACGAACATTAAAAGTTTTGTCCAGGGCTAAAATAGTCTTTTCCCAAAGTCTTAACACGTCTAGGTACGGGATTTAATCCCTAAAAATGTTTTGAATTACTATTATTCATCTTTTCCTCAATATCAAGAACATTCTCTCTGAAGGAAACAAAACCCTAGCCCTTGAGAATCAAGGCCAATCTCAAGAAATCCATCTAAGAACTCCAAGAACCTTCAAGGTTTCCTTTCTCAGGTATGCATAGTGTTCATTCATGGATTTCTTTCGTCCATAAAACCCAAGAATCAAGTTTTAAACTATGAATTATGATATTCATGCTATGTGTTGATTATCTTCATGTGGTTGTTGTTATTGTATGATTCCCAAGTTGGGATCTTTACATGTTTTTATGAAAATATGTTAGCATGTGAGTTGAAAACCATGAATTTTAGTTGGTTATGATATTTTAATTTGATGATTATGCCATTCCCTAAGTCATGCACCCTAAGTGTTTGACAAAATACCTAAGAGACTAGAAATTATGTAATATGACTCAATTGTGACTTAAGTGAAGGATTCATGTTTTACCCTTATGTTCAAAGAACTCCCATGCTATAAATGTGCCTTGTAAATATTTGTTGGATTGCTCATGAATTACCCTTATGAATTTATACTACATTTACATGCAATTCCATTCATGTACAAGACTATGATAACCATGTGCTTCATGAAATCCCCAAACTAATGTATTATAAATTGTTGATGTTGGTCATGTATTCAAGAAGTATCATGCCTTGTCAATTTCCTTCTATCGAGTCCTGAGGTACTTGTACCCAAAAATTTAGCGGTACTTGTACCCGATAATTTAGCGGTGTGCCTAGAGCCAGTATCATGTTTTCACGATATCCTCAGTTAATCCATGTCCAGTAGAATTCAGTCAGTCATGTGACTCAGGAAAATTCAGTAATCCCAGTAGTATTCCATCAGTCAACGGAACTCCATGAACTCAGTCAAGTTCAGTTTAGTTAATCATGTTCAGTTTCTATTCAAATGGGAGTAGGAGTTAGCACCGAGTAGCCCAAGGATGGGAACTCACCTGTTATTAGAGGGTGTGATTCTTAGAAGCAATCTTTGCGCTCCAGAACTACGTAGCCAGCGTATGTTGAGACATCATAACCTATTGTATGATGGTAGATAAGGCGGCTTAACCTATTATATGAGGGTCCTACTGTTCTCATTAGAGTAACCTATTATATAAGGGTCACTCATAGCTTATTGGTGGCACGGTATTGACACCCTTCTAATTGAGGTTACAGATTGGACCCCAACTCAGCCATAATGGCGTATTAGGGGTATGTCGGTTAGATGACTACTTTCCACAGTTATAGTTTCAGTCTCAGTCTCAGTAATAGAACTCAGATAATTCTTCAAATTTTAGGACGGTCAAATACAGTCAACTCATAATAGTATGGAACTCAGCTAATTCCATCAGAACCTAGACTGTCAGCTACAGTTACTCAGTACCAGTTATTTCAGTTATACAGTTATCAGTATCTTATGTTATCGGTACTCAGACTCAGTAATCATATTATCATGAATTCAGTCACAGTCACTTATTCATGCATGTATTCTCACATTCATGTTATACAGTCAGTTAGCATTGTTCATGCATTGAACCCTTTGCATTCAGCCTACCTCACATGTATATCAGTACATTCAATCGCACTAACGCATTTGCGCTATGGTGTTTTATAACATAGGTTCAGAAGAACGAGCTCCAAAGCATCAGTAGCATTCCAGATTTCAGCAGCCAGGCTTAGAAGTGAGTCCTCATCCTTCGGGGACATGATCATTACTTTATTTCTTCATTACTTAGTTTATTTCAATAGTTGGAGTTAGTTGGGGACATGTCCCATCAACTCCTTATTCAGACAGTTAGAGGCTTCTCAGACTATCATGATTAGACAGTTATTTTAGTTGTTTTGGGTATTTCATACCCCACCCAGATGTTATATTTTATCAGGTATTATGTCTCAATTTTGAACTTTATGGCCTTTTAGCCTCTATTTCCGCATTTAAAAAGGATATTATGCAGTATTCAGGTACAAATATCAGTCATGGATTAGCTTGTGGTCCTTCGAGGTGATAAGCACCATGTAGCATTTCGGATACCAGATTCGGGGCGTTACAATTATTTATTAAATTTTTGACTACCCCAGTCAGAAAATTTATAATTATTAAATAATTATTTATTAAATTTTCAATTAGAGTAGTCAAATTATTTAAAATTATTAAATAAATATTTATTAAATATCATACTATATTTTCGACTAAAGTAGTCAGAAATTTTCAACTACTGTAGTCGAAAATATTTTTCGACTACCATGAAACAGTCGGAAAGTAGTCGGAACTACCTTATTTTTCGACCACATTCCGACTATATTTGTCGTCGAAAAAATGATGTTTTCTAGTAGTGAGAAGAGAACTTATAAGTGTTTATAATGAGGAAAACTAACTCCACATGGATAGTGAGGCAAAAACAAGGTGGTGCCTTACGTCGTCGTCGTCGTCGCTCGCTCGGCTTCGGCTTCGGCTTTGATTTTGGACTTGGATTTGGATTTGGATTTGGCAAATGATCGATCAATGAGATCTATCTTTTCAGATGAATTTTATTTGAAACTTGTGTTACAAGTGAAAAACTTAATCCAAAAATATGATATAATTATTTTTTTCGAAGTGCGGGTATATTTTTTACGCCAAAACGCATGCGTAATGCATCACGAAGGGATGCGATCCTTCGAGGGAAAAGGTACACTGTGTCACGTTGTAGGGTGAGTTACGAGCGCAGATGCAGCGTAGGTATGCGACCTGTGGTTGTAGATGTAGTGCAGAAGCTTCTAGAATTTGCAAAACATCACCTGCAGCCGCAGATCAGGCACAGGTCCAGCACAGATTGGGCACAGGTGATGTGACTGTACTGAATAAATGCCTTTCTACTGAACCAATGCATCCTTTTTGAAAGGACACATTAAAGGCTAAAAATACCTGATATATTCCTCAAGTATAGACATGATTTTTGATAGCAAAAACACTCTTCTTCTATACAAAAACTCTATGTGATCATTAAGTTGTTGAGTGCTTCGACGAATCCAATTATTTGAGGTACTACTATAGTTGAATTAAAAGCCATTTTATCCTAGGAGGAAGATTCCATAACCTCATGTATAGTGAGGGGAATTATTTCTTAAGGACACCCCGTGAAGTCGGGGGACTTGGCCTTAAAAATTTTGTTTCATCTCATTTCTGCAATTTAACACACTTCTTGGATAGATTATTCATAATCTTGGGTTGAAGGTGTTAAGGAACTTCATAAGTGTTCTTGTCTTAGACTTGAACTTGTGTTGAAGTTGTTGTTGCCTATATACATATTCTTGTACCCGAAAATATTGAAAATAACAATCTTAAGAAATAAACTTTCAGAATCTGTATTGCTTTTTTTTTTGGAGATTAAAGCTTTAAGCTTTCTACTCCGTTTGAACTTAACTAGTGATTTGAAGACATAAAATCTTCATCACAAGTTAAAGATCACTCGGTTGACCATTGAAAGTCATAAAAACTTCATCGTTAAACTAGAAACAAGAGGTGTTTAAAGTTGCTGCAACTTTTTAATAAGTATTTCGATATACTAAAGGTACTGTCCTGTGGTGAAACAAAAATAATGACTAATAGTCAAGTGCATGATGTTGGAACGATTATGGCGGAAACTAATATTGCCACGATGAGTCATACAAATGCTCTGCAAGCTATGGCACCGGTGGAAAATCCAAAAAGTTCACGGGTATTGACTTTAAGAGATGGTAGCAGAAAATATTTTTCTTCCACATAACTCTTTATCTTCAAAGGTTCACATTTGAGGAAGCTCTGTAGGTGCTCGAGGGAACCTTAGAACAAGAGAGCTTTGTGATTGTGGAGGCTTGAAAACACTCAGATTTTCTTTGCAGAAATTAATCTTGAGTGGTCTCCAAGATGACCTTTACAATGTGTACAGTGGAACAAAGACAGTAAAAGTGTTATGGGGAGCGCTAGAATGGAAGTACAAGACAGAGGATGCCGAAACTAGCAAGTTCTTCGTTGCGAGATTCCTGGGGTATAAAATGATAGACAACAAGTCTGTTGTTTCCCAAGTATAGGAACTGCAAGTGATCATCTACGATCTCCTTGCGGAAGGTATGATTTTTTCAAATACCTTTGTTGAACAGTTTAAACATGTTCTTAGTATTCACATAACCTTTGTTGTAGGTTTAATCGTGAATGAAGCATTTTAAGTAGCAGCAATAATAAAAAAACTACAACCTATGTGGAAGGACTTCAAGAACTATTTGAAACACAAACATAAGGAGATGTCCGTCGAGAATTCGATTGTACAACTGTGCATTGAAGAAGATAATAATGTTGCAGAAAGAAAGTCAAGAGGAAATTCAGCAATGAATAGAGCATACATTGTAGAAGATGACCCAAACAACTCTAAAAAGCGAAAGAAAGCTGGAAATGAAAGCAATCAACCCAAGAAAAAGTTTAAGGAAAAGTGCTTCAACTATGGAAAGATTGGCTATAAGTCAACGGATTTTCGTGCCCCTAAGAAAGGCAAGAAAAAGGATCAAGCAAATTTGGCTGAGTCTAAGAAAGAAACGGATGATCTGTGTGCTATGCTTTCCGAATGCAACTTGGTGGAAAATCCTCGTGGATGGTGGATGGATTCTGGTACCACCTACCATATTTATGCTAATAAGGAGTTGTTTTTGACATTCGTTGTGGCTCAAGTAGAAGAAAAGATCTACATGTCAAACTCCGCTACTGCA
>NC_061116.1:181694299-181700473 GCF_002878395.1 Capsicum annuum
ATGTCATCTGTTGCAATAGATATTGTTATCTGTTTGAAATTCTCCAATAGTTCAGTTGTTTGTTGCAACGGATTTCATTGTAATTAATTTAGGATGAACTAGAGATGAAAGAATAATCTCCTCATTAACTTAATGTTAAGATTAATAATAGTACCTACATCAATCTAGGTGGAACGGGGGATGAATGAATGAGCTCACAGGGTCAATTACAAATTCAATTGAGTCATTTCATTTGCATGGTGTTAGTATTGCGTTCATCCCGACCCAAGTCGTCGATCGATCACTCTGAGTTAAAGTGTGTTCTCATTAACTTAATGTTAAAATTATTAATAGTACCTACATTGATCTAGGTGGAATTAGGAATGGATGAATGAGCACAAAGGGTTAACTACAACTTCAATTGAGTTTTTTGGCAATTGCATAATGAGACGGTACTGCATTCCTCCCGACAACAGTCATCGATCGATCACTCTGAGACAAACCAATTCTTACTACCTCGTATGTTCAACTAATACCTTAATTGAATAATCTGGGACTAGGGGCGAGTTCTCATAGGGTCAACTACAACTCTAATTGAGTCTTTTGGCAAATGCATCATGAGACGGGGCTGCGTTCCTCCCGACAAGAGTCATCGATTGATCACTCTAAGCCGAACTGATTCTTACTACCTCATATGTCCAACTAATACCTTAATTGATTAATCTAGGACTAGGGTGAGTTCTCATAATGTCAACTACAATAGATAACAATGCCTATTTGATAATTTACAACAGATGGGTAATCTATTGCAACATATGACTCAATTTATTTGATAATTTACAACAGATGGGTAATATATTGCAAAAGATGACTTAATATGTTTGATAGTTTACAAAAGATGTGCAATATGTTGCAACAGATTACATAATCTGTTTAATTTTATCCAACCAAAAAGACATCTGTTGCAACAGGTTGAGCATTTGTTTATATATAATTCAACTGAGTTCATATGTTAGACTAATACCTTAATTGAATATGAGTTCTCATAGGGTCAACTACAACTTCAATTGAGTCTTTTTTCAATTGTATGATGAAACAGTACTACGTTCCTCCCGACCAGAGTCGGCGATCGATCACTCTGAGCCGAACCAATTCTGACTACCTCATATGATAGATTAATACCTTAATTGATTAATCTAGGACTAGGGAACTAATACCTTGATTGAATAATCTGGGACTAGGGGTGAGTTCTCATAGGGTAAACTATCGATTA
This sequence comes from Capsicum annuum, assembly GCF_002878395.1. Classification (NCBI taxonomy): domain Eukaryota; kingdom Viridiplantae; phylum Streptophyta; class Magnoliopsida; order Solanales; family Solanaceae; genus Capsicum; species Capsicum annuum. Next base: position 181,695,552 of record NC_061116.1, read on the forward strand.
ATCTAGGACTAGGAGTGAGTTCTCATAGGGTCAGCCACAACAGATGGCAATGCCTATTTGATAATTCAAAACATATGGGTAATCTATTGCGACATATGATAATCCATTTGATAATTTACAACAGATGGGTAATCTGTCGCAATAGATGACTTAATCTATTTGATAATTTACATCAGATTCGTAATCTGTTGTTACCTAATCTGATTGATAATTTATAACAGATGAGAAATCAGACGCAACATGTTGAACATTTGTTTTTTATAATTTCAATTGAGTTCATATGTTAGAATCCTAAATTGATTAATATAGGACCAGGGGTAAGTTTTCACAGGGTCACCTCCTAGAGTACTCGGTCAACTACAACTTCAATTGTTTTTATATGATTTTAAAAATTACGCATATATTTTACGATTTTAAAAATAATTAAGATCATTTCAGACCAAATTAACATTTTCAAAACTACTTGTCATTTTTTTTCCAAAATACAAATCAACCCATACAAAATGTTTCATCATTTTAAATCTCAAGGTCTAGCTCTTTCTCTCTCATTCTCACTCAACAATATAGTACAGACAACAACTACTTAACAAATTTGGTCAACCCTCTACAACAAATCATTTTTCTTCTCATTTTCAACCACATAGGTGTTATTTTTGACATCATTCTTGCTTGTATCAGTTATTTTCTTTGTCTTCGTAGGCAACGGAGTTTGAGAAGAGCTCTATATTTATTTTTTTTTCTAAAAAATAAGGGCTTTTAAGTTAATGATGAAAAATAAAACTTTTATTTGTATTATCTTCGAGAATTGTTTTATAATTTTGAGTTTTGATGGTAAAATCATAGGAAGAATTTGAGAAATCTCTAGTTTCCATCGCAGTGTTCCGTTGACTATTGTGGTATAGTTGGATGGTGTTGGTGGTAGTGGTGGTGGTGTTTGTGGTCGCCGTGGTGGCACCGGTGGTGGAATTGGTTGGTGGTGTTTATAGTGGTGTCGGTATTTGTGGTGTTTGTTTGTTTGTTGGCATTGGTTGGTGGTGTTTGTGGTGGTAGCTGTTGGTGTGTCGGTATTCGTGGTGTTTGTAATGTATTTTTTAAAATCTATGCATACATCAACTGTAATGTAATTTTTTTTTCTTTGTCGGTAGGTAAAACATGTCTCCCAAAAGAAAATAAAGTGAAAGTGGATCAATGTCTGACCACTAAAAGAAAAAGGATACAGTACAGAGGGATTCGAAGGAGCTTTGTGAACAATCTCAGTCAGGGAAAAGTGAAGCTGAGGAGAGATGTGAAAACAACATTGAGAGAGGTGGACAAGTGTCCGTAGATGGTGATAAAGAAAATCAAAGTGAGAAAGAAGAGGAATTGGAGAGTCAGAAAGAGAAAGAGGACCACATTATACGGCTTTCCTTGGGCTTTCATGGTAAAATTAATCACTAATTTTACTCATCCATTAATTTATATTGAATATAGTTATTATGATTTTTTTTTCTTGCTTCCTGTTTACACTTTTTAGGCTTGGGCATTTGAAGTCATTCCTCCCCTCTAAAAGCAGTTAATGGATTACCCGGATGAGGTTTCTCATCCAAAGATGTTTAGGTGGCTAGCTACAAAGAGCAACACCAATATTAAGGAGACTGATCTCTTTAACCCTTCGGATAATGCAGTACGTCTTGTTCAAGTAAAATAATTCTACTCAAAGATAAGAAAGATATTGAACAGATGTTATATCTGGTGCATGAGATGTTATATATGATGCACCAGATGGGACATCTGTTGCGACAAGGTATATCTTGCATCAGATTACCCATCTGTGGCTTTGGTTCTCTTAACCCGACTCCTAAAATATTAACCATCTACTGCAAATTATGCAACAGATGTTTAATCTGATAACATATCATTCATCTATTGAGACGTACAGATCATCTATTGCATAACAGATTACCCATCTTGTGCAGCTGTTACAACAGATGATTGATATTTTGCATCAGATTATCCATGTGTTGCTCTGTTTCTCTGAACCAGACTCAAACGGATTTTAACCATATATTACAAACTATGCAACAAATGGGTCTTTTTTTTAAATGTAGCCCAACTGTGAAAATTATTATATTATATGACTTAAATGCATCTATCTTTTTTTTCTTTTTTATAGGTTATGCATCCATGGATCGTGCCTACTGAGGAGGAGTCGGTGATGACTTCTTATATTACTCTTGGTCATGATGATACTATTGCAAATGGAGTTAATAAAAAAGGAATTAGCTGGAGCAACAGCCATAAAAAGAGCAGTTAGGCAAGGTCAGCCTAATGTTGAGGCTCTTTATGACCAACCTTTTACTAAGGAAGATCCGGGTGCTTCTTCTGGTGGAGTTGTTGGTGTTGGTGGCAGGCAAGCTGATGCTGCTACCAAAGAATAAATATGTTTGAAAAAACCCCTTTTCACCTTTACACAGGTCCCTCTTACCCCTCTTCACCCTCGTGTTCTCGTTGCGAATGCGATGAGTGCAAGGACAGACAGGATAAACTCTTTGAAAAAGTAGAGGCTATCTATAAATCTATCGAGAAATTCAAATCCAAGAGGTGTGTCATACCATCCAACAAGGTGAGGGAGCCACACACTCCTACAACATTGGTTAAGAGAAAAAAAAGAGCAATTAGAGATGTACTCTCCGCTCGAAAATCAAAAGAAATTGCAATTCCTCCCTCTCCAAAAACTGTTAAAGTTCAGGGGCCAGTAAGAAGGTGGACATATATGTGGAACTTAGCGCCGAAGAGAAGAGGGATCTGCGACAGGCCAAGAATGCCAAGCCAGGCACACTAGATTACCCCGGGCCTCCCTTTTTCCCCCCAAGACTTCCAGATTATGACTGATATCCGTATGTCGTATGAGGACAAGGAAAGTTTACTTTTCCTAATCTAGCCCTTCTAATCTGCCCCATGAAGAAGAAGCTACGCAACAGATTTCACATCTGTTACAACAGCTGGGTATACTGGTGCAACTGGTTGTGGTTCTGTTGCAACTTATTATCCATCTGTTGCATAAGTTGCATTGGATTATTGATTCAGAGAACCCTATTCAACAGATGGACCATCCGTTGCATCTTTACAATTACTAACCTATTTAAAAATTGACTTCTTATCTCAAAGCATGTTGACATAATTCTCTACCTCATGAGGAAAAGGCAATTAACGTACCAGGAAGTTTATGACGCTGTTGAGAGGATAATGGATGTCGACTTCTGCAAGAAGCTCAAGGATAGGTACGATCAAATCAATGGAGAGGTGTCAGCCCTTGGCGTGGGACTTGATTTCCTAGTTCCTACGCTGGTCTTGGATGAAGAATAAACGTTAAGAAATATTAGATGGGATAGGCCAAATCCATACGGCAAGAGCTGGATCGAGGGAAAAAGGATTCTTGCAGTCATTAGCGTGAATGACATGCATTATCGGGCTGTTGAGATACTACTCGAGGAGGGAAAGATCAATGTTTATGACTCCAACGTACCTCTCATCGATGATTTTGATCTTTTTCTCCTCGTGGAGCCACTGATGGTGTTGTTTTCTATCTTGTTGAGGGAGAGTAAACTGATGAATCATTTGCCAAAGGAAGTGTTGATGAAGAAATTATGGGATTTTGAAGGTCGAAATAGGGGAATGATTCTTCCAAAAGATGATGCCGCTAAAGCGAGCAGCTCGCACGCTCTTGCACACATCGAATATTTGCTGACTGGCACAAAAATAGCCGAGCCAATGACCTTTCTGTGCGACAACGCTATAGCAAACCTGCAAGAGGTCTAGGCTTATGGGGTACTAACTGGATGCTTGAAGCCTGTGTATATAAAAAAGCCTGTGAAATAGAAATTTTTAATTTCAAGTCACCCTTCACTTTATTACATGTACATGTAGTGGCAATAATTTTTATAATGCAATCGATTAGATTGTCAATCTGGTGCAACAGTGGGAAGACCTGTTTGAATAATCTAAAAATCTAATAATCTAAGTCTAATATGTTGCAATAATGGGAAAACCTGTTTGATAATTTCTATGAATAATCTAATAATCTAAGTCTAATATGTTGCAACAGTGGGAAGACCTATTTAATAATTTCCACAGATGACCTAAATTTTACAACATATGCCTAAATCTTTTTGATATTTTCCAACAGTTACACTTGAATATCCATGTGCTCGTCGAAAACAAACCAGTAGCAAATACACACACCACCATGAAAATTTTAGCAATTAGGCTTCAATATTCATATGCCCAACAACACCAAACCAGTAGTAATAACGGCGACAATGTAGTATCTTCTTGCTCAATTTTGTTTCTCTTTAGAAGCCTTGACTTTATTCAACAAACCCCAGATTACACGATTTTCTTGTGAAGGTTGTCTTTCTTCATACCAATCAAAGTAATCGCATCCACCCAATTTCTATAAAAAAAAAAAAAAAAAGAGAACACAATTACAAAATAATTACAAGTCAATAATTAATCAATTAATTAAATAAACAAAATATTACCTTTGAAATCTTACAAGTAAAAAACCTACGACCCGGATTTTGTTGAGTCCAAGAAGTCTTTAACAGAGCTTCATGACCACACTAAAAATATCAAAAATCTTTATCACGAAAAATAGTGGAAGATGCGCTCGACATTGTCAAGGTTAGTTAGAAAAAATAAAAGTAATAATTTGAAGAATTTGGATAGATAAAAGAAGATGATGATGAAGAAGAAGATTTGGGAATTTAGGGTTAAATTTTAAGAGGAAGATGAATATATAAGACAATGGGGGGGAAATGATCGTTGGGGGCCAAGTGACGGCAAGTCAGCGAAATGTGCCAGGACTGACACTAACACATTTGATGTCTATTTTATTTTACGTCTTTAAAATGAACATGTCTACTTGATGCCTATTTTATTTT
>NC_061116.1:181700573-181706048 GCF_002878395.1 Capsicum annuum
AGGGTTAAATTTTAAGAGGAAGATGAATATATAAGACAATGGGGGGGGAAATGATCGTTGGGGGCCAAGTGACGGCAAGTCAGCGAAATGTGCCAGGACTGACACTAACACATTTGATGTCTATTTTATTTTACGTCTTTAAAATGAACATGTCTACTTGATGCCTATTTTATTTTAGGTGTTTGAACTGAACACCTTCGATGGGTTGCACCTTTTTAATTTCAATTCACTTTAACCTTTTTAAACGTAGTGTCAATTTTGTATGTCCAACAAAAGTTGAATTTTTATAATGCAACAGATTCTCCATCCATTGTAACAGTTATCCTACCTGTTCTGATATATAGTTTATCTGTTGCAATAGATTGGTCATCTGTTGCATTATCTAGATGTTTTTATCTAAAGTCCATCTGTTGCAACAGTGGGAAGACATGTTTGATAAATTCCAACAGATAACCTACCTGTTGCAACATATGTATAAATCTGTTTGATTATTCCAATAGATGTGTAGTCTGTTGCAACAGATAAAGTCCATCTATTTCAACATATGTCTAAATCTATTATCTTTTTCAATAGATGTGCCATTTATTGAATTATCTTGATGTTTTTATCTAAAGTCCATCTGTTGCAACAGTGGAAAGACCTATTTGATAAATTCTAACAGATCACCTATCCGTTGCAACATATGTCTAAATCTGTTCGAATTTTCCAATAGATGTGTCATCTGTTGCAACAGATACATTATCTATTGCAATATTTGAATCTAGTATTCCTTTTCAATTAATAGTTCAAATCTAAGGAATAAATAAAATTTGTAGACAAAATAAAATAAATTGAAGCCTTTATAAATTAGCTAAAATAAGTCAACGAATAAATGAAATATAAAAAAATTATTATGGGTACAGATCTCAACAAATACATCAACAACAATTTAAGTATACTGCCAAGGATTGCTTTGACAGGCTCAAGCTATAAAGATCTACTCAGTATGGACAAGTTGTTCTTCATCCGGTGCTACGGAATTCGGCTTTATTCGTCGTGGATCTTCATTGTCGCTTGCATACGGTTTTTGCGCTTTCTGTTATTCGTATTTTTATAAAAGAGTAGTATATTTTCAATGTTGTTCAGCAGCAGCTTCTTCTACATCCACCTGGAAAGCCAGAATTAGTCAATGCTAATCATGAAGATACAACAAAATGGAAAAAGATAACTTATCTCTTCTAGCAAATCAAACAAGTCTCCCTCCCATTTTAAATTGTCCCAAACATATTATATTTTTGTTGCAATAATGAATCAACTGTTGGGACAAATTTCTACATGAGGAAGACCCTATGTGATAATTTCCAATAAATGAACTATCCGTTGCAACATATGAATCATTTGTTACAGCAGATAGGTCGTCTGTTGGTACAAATAAAAGTTGTACGAAGAGCTGTTTGATTTGATAAAATAGAAGATACATATGTTGCACCAGATAAAGTATCTGGTGCAACAGGTTAGTCAACTATTGCAATAGATATATATATCTGTTTGATAATTTTCAGCAGATGTGTCATCTGTTGAAACAGATATGTGTTTGTTTGTTTTGTCAGTTGGAAGACATATAATATATTCACCTTCTTCATCTCGTACTGCTCTTCTTTGGACATTGTATGTTTCTCAGTGAAATACGAAAACAGAGGATTTGTAATTTCACTTTTTTGGATGCCTGATAATGCCTTGGAAATCACTCTCCTTCTCCTCTTACCCTTAATCTCTAATGGAGCGGATATAAATAAAATCCTCTTTGATGGAATGAGACCCCTCTTAGATGTCCATTCCTTTACAGAAGTAGTTAATACATTAATAGCATTAATCACTAAATCATGTTTTGCCCTGCAGTCTTGACATTTGCATGCAGAACATTCGCTGGGAGAGGCAAAATCTGTATAACCAGTATGATCATACTCATAATGGTTTACTTTAAATACTGTAAGAGGAGCATCATTACCACCAATAGCAACACCACTACCACCACCAATAGCTCCATCAACAACAACAAGCCCACCCTCCAAAATTATTTTTCTTGTAATGGTTGTTGCTCCAAACAATTCCATTTTTGTTGTGTCGATGACCTTAGGGTAAAATATAGTTTGCACAAATCGTAAAGCAAGAAAAATGGCATCTTCAACTCTTCATTGGTCGAAACAGAGACGGATGCACATTCTAACATAAATCATTACATATATTAGAATGATGATTAGATCATTAAAAAAACATTAATTAAAAGAAAAATTAACTATAATTATACTTACTGCATCCTTCGGGGGGTTGAAGAGATCAAGAAATTTTACATTTTTATGAGTTTTGGCCGACAATCATCTCAAGATTCTTGGACAGGAAACTCCTTCCTGGTAGTTCACTTGTTGTCTCAAATAAGGAATGGCTTCAAATGCCCAAGCCTATAAAATAACACCAACAAATCAAAACCATTATTGAGCGAAAAAAATGAATGATATCATAATAAAAGAAGAAACATTTACCATGAAAGCCCATGGGAAGCCATATAAGTTGACTGTCTTTGGCGCTAACGGAGTCAACAAATATTTGACAGTTATTTTAAAGCTTTCATACCCCCATGGATAGCTGTTAAACGCCTCAAGATCCTCGGAGAGCTTTATTAAACCGAGGCTTATGTTGTTGTTAACGTCTCTCGCCCAAAGAATATTATGTACAAACCAAACCAAGCACAATGACTGTTTGTGCTTCTTTGAAAGTCCTTTACCTTTCAACACTTCTATCAAATTTTTTGAAGCTTGGACCAACAATGGACACCAGGTCATCACGATCACACGACTTGCCTTTGCCTTTTTTGGGTGTGCGGGGTGCTTTTTTAGGGTTAGAATAGGTATAACTTGAGAAGAAGGAAAACATTTTAGTCCAGTAACTATGGCAAACTCCTTCTAACCAAAATAAACAAGCATGCCATAGTAATTTATCCACACCTCATCCATCTTATCTTTGTTTTTATACATAAACCTACGTTTGAGAAGTTCATATACCATTTTCATTTAGAGACAAGCATTGTTATCCTCCGGCAAATCAAGATATTTCCCAAAGCAGTTGTCCCTAAAATAAGTATCCAATTTTTGTTCTTTAAGTATTTTTTTGAAGGAATCAAAAGATTTACCCATGGATGACTTAACCACAAAATCACCCGTTAAATCTGCGGCACCATCGCACTGCATTCTCACAGGATAACAATCAATGTTGAAGGCTTTGACCAGATCTTCGGTGGAAGGGCTATTAGCATCTGCATCATCTCTTTTGAAACATTCCTCCTCCCCGTGTTCATCATATTCTGCTACCGATTGAGATAATGCTTGTAAAGCAAGCTCATAGAGTAGTGGATAAGCCTAGTTGCTTTACTTGTTCCTTTACTTAGACTTGATTTGGTTTCTATTCTTTTGGGAACCATATTATCTAAAATTAATATATAAAATAATATATTATTGTTGATTAATGCATCGTTACAAAAGGATAACAGTAAATCAAACAAGCAAAACAGTAAAATAACAGTTACAACAGATCACCGATCTATTACACCAGGTAGTACATCTATTGCAGCATATAACCAAACTGTTGCAGCGGATGAGTAATCTATTGCAACAATACAAAATATACCATTTATCTTTTAAGACAAATGAATGGTCTGTTCAACAGATCACACAACTATTATAACATCATTTGTTGCAATATATGAGTGATCTGTTGGAACAGTTAAATAATTCATAGCAACGGCTGAGTAATCTGTTGTGATAATACAAAACATATCACTCATCTGTTGAGAAAAATGAATGATCTATGCAACAGGTCACACATCTGTTGCAACACATGGGTGATCTGTTGGAACAATTATCAACAGTTAATATTGTTTAGATTTCTTCCAACATAGAGTCGTCTATCGCGGCAGATGAATGATCAGTTGGAAAAATCAAGTCTTGAACTTTTCCTGTAAGAAGAGTTGGTAGGATTTTATCCAACAGGAGGTTCATCTGTTACATCAGATCATTAATCTGATGGTTCTTCCATTGCACCAGATGATTAATTAGTTGCATCAAATTTTTTATCCAAAGCTTAATTTGTTGCAACATATGGTAAAGTTGTTGCATCAGATTATTAATCTGTTGCATCAAAATTGTAATCTGATGGTTTCTCTGGTGCATCAGATGGTTGATCTGTTGTATCATATGATGAATCTGTTGCATTTATGGTTAATATATTGCACCAGATGGGTAATCTGTCGGAGGAAATAGTAGAACAATTTTGTTAAACAAAAAATAGCAATTTCACCATTTTTACCAAGAACAAGAACATAATAAATCAAACCAAATTGTCCTTTTATTTTTATAAACACAAACAATAAAAATCAAACTTTAAACAAATGCAACAAACAACAAAATATCATAATTCACTTCGAAAAGAGAAGAGAAGAGATAAATACCAGAAATTAGGGTTTTATTCAGACCGCATTTCAAATTAGTGCAACAAATATTAAAATTGTTAACTAATACTATAAGAGAAGTTGGCTCAAGTTCCTCGTTTTCTTCAAAAGTAAAAAGGCCATAAATTTTTACCTGTGAAAGAAGAAAAGGACCGATGAAGAATTCGAAGTTGTTGTGGCTGGAGAGCAAGACTGTCATGTCGATTGAAGTCGAAAAGAAACTGGAATCCCAACTATTTATAGTCAGATATTAAAGTTACTGAGGATTGAAATAAGAAATTTACAGAACAGTTGGTTGGGATAGAATTGAGAGAAGTTGTCGAGAGAGGGATGAGAGACAGGTTGATTGAATTTAAGAGGGGAACTCGAAGCCCAACTATTTGTCATTGGGGGTTGAAGGGAGAAATTTTGCAAAACAGTTGGTTGGAAAAGAGTTGAGAGAAGATGTCGAGAGAGAGGAGAGAGTGGTTGATTTGGATTGAAAAGGGTGTAGGTTGGGTTGATTTGTATTTTTGAAAATATTAGAAAGTTTTAAAAATATTAATCAAGTCCACAATTAACTTGATCAAGGTTCCTAATAATGTTTTACCCTATCTGTTGGTCAGTGTCACCAATCCTTTATTTAAGACTTAAAAGACACCTATTCTTCAATTTTCTCTAGTAACTAACATGAAAAAAAATCGAATCTTAGTTGTAACCACAAATTCTACATGATGTATTTTAATTTACAAGAATCTTCAAGTTTGACCTAATTGTTGTTAGGAAAATTTAAAAGTTTGTATAATTGAAATAATAGGTTTGTTAATTTGTAGAAATTAAAGAGAAATTATATATATATATATATATATATATATATATTGGGTTATTGATTTATCCAATAACCTAATAAGAAAAAATCAAACTGAACCAACAACCCAATAATTTTTTTAAAAAAACCCATTAAAAAACTGTTAACCCAATAACAATAAATCAATAACATTTTTATCGATTCGATT
>NC_061116.1:181706148-181711432 GCF_002878395.1 Capsicum annuum
TTAACCCAATAACAATAAATCAATAACATTTTTATCGATTCGATTTATCATTCGGTTCGATTTTTGCATACCCCTAGCGGGAGAGTTAAAGTTAAAGATGAGAGAGAAGGGGTTTTTTTATTTAATATTGAAAGAAGTGGAGAGTGTTAGGTGTAGTTTATTTAATTCTCAAAGTTTTAAAAATGATGAAAAAGTCACTTGGTCCACGTGTGGACCCCACTTTTTCAATTTTTTGAACCCTAACCCTAAAAATTATTGGGAATTTTTCATAAGTAGAAAACTTATAGCTATAATTAGAATTTTTATAGAAACTATTTCATAATTACAAAAAATAGCAAGTTGTATTTTGTATTTTATATTTTATAAAAGTGTTACTACTAAAATACATATACAACAAGATTTATTGCCCTTCTTTTACTCAAATCAATTGAGTTAAATAAGGAAGTAGTAAATTCTCTTTTCATAAATTATTGCAGTAGATTCTTTTTCCATAAATTCCTCTTATTTCAATAAGTAGATTCCTTTTCCAAATCAAACTCAAATATAAAAGATTATTATCGTCATGATCTTCAAAAATTTAAATAACTTTCACTCTCTTTCACTCTCCTATATCTCTAACCTTTTTTTCTTCTTAGTTTTTTTTATCGTTTTATTTTTTATTTTGATTTCTTTTTTCTTTCCACTTTATTTTCTCTCTTTTATTTCTCTTGTTTTTTTCTTTTTCATTATTTATTTATTTTTTTCTTTTTCATTTTCTTTTTTTTCCTTTCTCATATTTCTTTTTCTTTTCCTATTTTTATTTTTTTCTATTTTTTTTATTTTTTCCGATTTTATTTTTACACTTCTATTTCTAACATCTATTTGTCTTTCTTTTTTCCCCTCTTTTTTCACTTTTTTTCAGATTTTTTTTGTTTTTTGTCTTTTTCTATTTATTTTTTAAAATATTTTACTCTTCTATCTTTATCTTCTATTTTTAAAAGACAAATTTTTATATCACTTATACATATTCAAAAAATATGCAAAATAAATTGACATACAGATCTGCATATGTATTGACAGTACAAAACATACATATGTATCTGCATATGTATTCATAGAAATACATATATGACTCGTATGTATATATAAGCATATAGGACACAAAATTTCTATAACAAAAAGGACAACTATATACATATACTTTTATGTAATAAAAAAAATAGATGATACATATTTTAAACAGTAAAAATACAAATACGCATATATGTTACTATAGACATGGAAATTTTGTGGACTCTACAAAAAGAGTTCAATTTTTGTTAGAGTTCTTGGGGGCTACTTTTTCCTAAATCTAGCTTGGTGGCTACTCTACTTAAACCCTAAATTACGCCTATATAAAGGGGGGGAAATATCCCTTTAAAGAGGTATCTCCAAGATCCCAAATATTCCACAAATTTATGAGATATTCATAAATCTCGAATATCTCTAGATAATTATAAGCTCATGGAATATCACAAAGGGATCAAAACCCTATCTTCTTGATAATCAAATAAATCAAGAAGATCGACAAATCCTCCTCTCATGGAGATCAAATTCAAATATTCCTATGTTCGAGAAATACACCACTAATGACCCTCGAATTACGGAGAAATTCATTTCCAAATCTTTCTACATTCGAGAAATATGCTATTGACGGCCTTCGAATTAAGAAAAAAATCAAGAGAGAAGAATCAGGGGAGGAACAGATTTAAACCCACATCGTTTATCAATAAAAAATTATTGTTTCTTCATATTTTTATTTGTGGTTAAGATTTATTTTTCATGAATTAAATTATGTTGCAAACAGTTACCCTTTAAAAAGACATAGAACAATTCAAAGACAAATCCAACCCTGTAAAAAAATTCATATAAATATGCAATTGTATATACAAAAAGGACAACTATGTACATATACATATAGGTAATCAAAAGATACATGATACATATCTTAAACAGTAAAAAATACAAATAAGTACATATGTTACCCTCTAAAATGACATAGAACAGTTCAAACATAAATCTAACACCGTACAAAATACATGTAGCTCTGCATATGTATTTACAGAATACATACCTAATCCATATGTATATTCTTATTTTATATGAGTCACCTTTGTATTTTGCAAATAATATGAAGATATATAGTATGGTTATGTTTGTTACCGTTTAATATAAATATGACATGTATTTCATAAATACATATTAGAGTCATATTTATATTTTTTGTCTAGGAATATACAAATGGATCAGTCATGTATTCTGTAAATACATATGTAGAGTTATATGTATTTTTTTGTAATGTAATATATATTATGTAAAAGAAAACATATGCATACTATTTATGTTGTATGATATTTTTGTGAAAAGTAGATGTAATATAGGTTTATGTTATTATTTTATTCTATAGGTGTTGCGTGATCATATATTCATGGCAAGAGTACTTCCAAGGTTTGCACCACATATAGAATGTCACACAGTCAATGATATTGAAGAACGTACTAAGGCGATGTTATCAAAGGAGTAGTACACGATTTTTTGTCATAAGAATATTTTTGATGTCTACATGAACCAGTAGAAATATGTAGTTCAAGCGCAATTATGCAGATGTATTATGTCACAAAGGTACTGTAAATTTTTTGGCGGCATGTGCATGTATTTACATTTTGTATAGATAAATGCATATCTATATGTGTTTTTGTACGGTGTTGAATTTGTCTTTGAACCGTTCAATGTCATTCTAGATGGTAACATATGTATTTATTTATATTTTTTACTGTTTAACATATGTATCATGTATTTTTTTATTACCTATATGTATATGTATATAGTTGTCCTTCTAGTTATAGAGATTTTGCGTATTATATGTTTACTAGTTTAGGTGTACGTGTTTTGCACGTGTATATAATTAATTAACAATAAATGAATATCAAAAGAACAAATTATAGTGTGTACATTATATTATTAAGTTAAAAATTTTAAAATTCAACATTAATTTTAAGACGTAAAATGTACATAAAGAAGAACACAACAATGCACCATACATTTTCTAATGTCTTTTCTAATTATTATAGACATATGAAATATATAAAAATATACTTTAATCTTGTAGTTTTAAATATGTTGTATGTAAATTTACAAATACAGTATTTAAAAAAAGAAATTGAAATAGTTTAAAAAGTAAAATAAACAATTGGGATTCGTGTATCTCTTTCGTATGCTAAAAAAAAAGATATTTGTGTGCTAGCGTATGTACGTATATGGGAAGATATTTTCTTTGTGTAATTTCTTTTACACCGACCACTGATTGAGCCAACAAGTACTCTTTCTTTTGAGATATTTTTAGATAACATGAAGTTACTGGAAAGCAATAGTACACATAATTAAACACTTACCATGAGCCAGTACACATGAATTTATTGTTTCACTCATTCCTATTTTTTTCATATATTATATCTTTGATATTTTCTCCAGATCACTCAATAAAAACATAGTTCCTGACCATAATATAAGTTATTATTACTTTATTGTATTACACTTCAATTTCTTGACAACCTTAGAATTGAACAATAAGCTTCAAGTAACCTTTAATAGAGAGGGCTTAACCTCTAATATGAAACTTTTTAAAGTGGATTCAGATTCAGTCGAGCTCCAATGTAGATACTGAACACTTAAAATTATAATGCAAATAAATAAAAAAAAGAATATATATATATATACAAATTTACATCAAAATAAGAAAATATTCTCAAGTTTACCTAAAATAAAAGGAGCAATTCTTGAAATTGTTGATGGCCTCTTTATACCTATAACCAGTGATTAAAAAAATTTAATGATAAGCCAAACAACTAATAAATAAAAATCAAATCTACTAAAAACCTAATCCCATGAATAATCCTCACAACATAGTACACATAGTTTTCTAACCATAAATCACAGATAAAAAAATCTTTAATTAATAAGATAAATAATTATTATGAATTCAGAATAACCTATCAATTTTTCATAACAAAATGTGATGATCCAAATAATTTATCCAATTATAAATAAGTCAATTTCATTACTAACTATCATGAATTTCGAATGACCAATCAATTTCTCGTGATAAAATACGACGATTTAAATAATTTATTCAAAATTATAAATAAGTCAATTTCATTGCTAACTAGTATAAATTTCGAATAACCAACCAATTTCTTGTGAAAAAATGCGATGATTTAAATAATCTATTAAAAATTGTAAGTAATTCAATTTCAAATCATTAATTGTATATGAAATACTATAAACAAAACTCACAAAGAAATTTCTCAATTTATAATTTGTTTATCAAAAATACATCATTTTATTATTGTAAACTTTAAAATCAGTCTAAAATTTTAGAAAACATACCTCTGGACAAATTCAATTCAAGAACCTGCAATTTTGATAAAAATATGAATGATATATTTATGGTGAAAAACATAAGAGAAAGTAATAAGACAAACATTAAGATCTACTTTAAAAGGAAAATTAAAGAAAGAAAATATAGAAATACAGATCAGCATTAACAATAAAGTTCATGAATGAGATTGTGGAATAATATTTTTTATATATATAAAAGACCCTAAACCAAAAAAGAATTAAAAAAGTAAATATTGTCTAAACCAAAAAGTAATTAAAAAGGTAAATATTATAAATTCCAACACCTAAAAGAAAGTTAAAACATGAAAATATTTTAAAGTCTCCTACTTAGAAATTTTTTTTACGTAAATCACATAAAAAATGGAGTTTAAAATGGCAAACAGAAATAAAAAGCCATTTTTTTTATGAAAGTGGCATCTCTAGTTATAAAAATTGGCACGGACAAAAATATTTTAATAAAACAACTAAAAACTATACTAATAATAAAAAGAGATTCCGAATTTCTATTTTGGATCAGCTGCCTTTTAAAAAATTTAATAATTAAAATTTAGTATATTTATTTATTAGGGTTCCATATATATGCTACTGGTTATTTCTTTCCATACATTTCAAAAGTCCTTAATTTCTATCACATATACTTTAGGAGTGTTTAATTTATATTCATCTATTTTTAGGAGTCCTTAATTTGATTAAATAATAATATTTTTTTTAAAAAAGTAAAAAGATAATTTTGTCTATTGCGGAGACTTTTAATGAAGGGTAAAAAGTTCAAATCACTTTTCTAAGGTCTTTTACACTTTTAATATATTATAGACATATAAATATGAGTGAGATATGTATTTCTGCAAATACATATGCAGATATATAT
>NC_061116.1:181711532-181722508 GCF_002878395.1 Capsicum annuum
AAAAAAACTAACAAGAAAAAAAAAAGTTAGAGATATAAGAGAGTGAAAGAGAGAAAAAAACAGCAATGATGTTTTATTTCAAAATTTTGAAGATCATAAAGATAATTATCTTCAAAGATGAAAAATTAAAAAAAAATGAAAACGAAAATGAAAAAAATAAAGAAAAAATGAAAGAGGGAAAAAAAGAGAAATAGAAGAGAGAAAATAAAGTGGAAAAAATAAAAAAAGAAAAAGAAATTAAAATAAAAAATAAAATAATAAAAAAATAAGATGAAAAAAAGGGGTAGAAGATATGACTATATTTGGGAAGTGAAAAGAGAAAAAGGTAAAGTAGTGGGAGTAAAATAGACACTTGTCTAGTGAATGGACAAAATAATGTTTCTCTTGCTATAAACGGTAATTTTACAAAAGTATTGCTATTTATAATAATTATAGTTTTAAGTATACTACTTTCTGTATTTTTTCCAAGATTTAAATGAAAAGAAATTAAGTGGCTATTTGACAAAATAAGTTTGAAAAGTGGGCACAATCCCTATTCTTCCCATTATTCCATCTCGCTATACCGCCCGAAAGTTTGACCATTCTACGTTCAATTTTTTTTCTTTTTTTTTTTTCATATTAAGAGATTTCACCCTTCAATGATATATTATTACTATATTAGAAATGAGCTATAGTTTCAACATGCCTGCTTCTGTAGATTGCTTGCTCCGTAATTTTATTATATTATTTTTTATTAATTATTACTATAGGTCATTTATATATTAAAAATACAATACTATTTAATTTTAAAAGTAAAATAGACATTTATGACATATTTTCTTCAACTAATTCAATTATAATTTTACTAAATATCATCACTAATTAATTATTATAAGACATCTAAGTATTTAAAAATAATAATATTTAATAAAAAGGGTAAAATAGATGTAAAGTGATAATTAACTCTTGATGTTTTAAATTAACTTGACGTCTTATATTAGACCCACTTAAAAAAAAATTCACAAATATTTTTTATAACTTTGTTATACGCTTTTTACTAAATATCTCCCCAAATTAATTATTATAAGTTATCTAAGTATTAAAAAAAAAATATAGACAGAAAATGATAAATTAACTCTTGATGTTTTAATTGAGCAGGCTGCTTGCTCCGCGATTTTATTATTCACTCCTAATTAATTATTATAAGTTATTTATATATTAAAAAATAATAATATTTAATACAAAAAATAAAATAGACATTTATAACATGTCAACTTTAGCTGCTTCAATTATAATTTTACTAAATATCACCATTAATTAATTATTATAAGTCATCCTCTAAGTATTAAAAAATAATAATATTTAATAAAAAAGATAAAATAGATATAAAATGATAAATTAACTCTTAATGTTTTAAATTAACTTGACGTCCTATATGAGACCCACTTAAATTTTTTATCACATATCACTTTTTACTAAATACCTCCCCAAATTAATTATTATAAGTCATCTAAGTATTAAAAAATTAATAATATTTAATAAAAAAAAGTAATATAGACATAAAATGATAAATTAGCTCTTGATATTTTAAATTAACTTGGCGTCTTATATGAGGCTTACTTAAAAAAATTTCATAATTTTTTAATAGTAATTTTGCTATATAACGCTTTACTAAATATCTCCCCTAATTAATTATTATAAGTCATCTAATATTAAAAAATTAATAATATCTAATAAATGGGTAATATAGACATAAAATAATAAATTAACTTTTGATATTTTAAATTAACTTGACGTCTTATACGAGGCTCACTTAAATTTGGTTCACAAATATTTTTTTACAGTTATTTTGCTATATCACTTCTAATTAGTTGTTGTAAGTCACTTAAAGTATATTTGCTTCATTGCGTCAATTGTGATTTTACTAAATCACATCTAATTAAATATTATGGCCATCTACGTGTTGTCCCACTTAAATTGACATTTGTGATTTATTACCTCACTTATAAAGGATGATAAACAGATAACAGATCAACATGATTATTTGTGTTGTCTGGTTAGATATTTTCTTTTATATTTCTTTATTTTACTTTTCTTTTTAATCTTTTATATATTTGAGAATTACGTAAAAATATTATAAATCATAATAATTAGCAACATAAAATAATTAATCTAAATTTTATTACTGCCACATAAATTTGGATAGAAGAAAAAATACTATAAATCATAATAATTAATAATTTAAAATATTTTTAAAAAATATGTAAAAAACTTAGTTAACTCTCAAAATTATATCAATACCACACAAAATTAAACAGAGATGGTGATATATATTATTTAAAAGATTACGTAAAAAGTATGTAAGTCACAATAATTATTCTAAAAATATTCACATTGGACCCGTGCTGACATGGCGATATCACACCTAGTAGTCTTAATACATGACATTATGAATCAATGATACACCACGCATGACCTAAATTACCCCAGGCGAAGAAGAGACCCCCAAATTGTAGAAATGACACCATGGTAAATTTAATTTTAAAAGATATTTAATTACTAGAAACGATTATGGAATTTAATCAGTTTTGACAAATTTAAGTCATATCCAATTGCGTAATGGGAAGAACTAAAAAAAAAAAACCAAATCACCATTGTCCACTGACAACCATCACTGTTCACTACCTTCTAGAAGTACATTTTGTAAAAGACTAAAACAACACTAGTACAGAAAGAAACATGACATGTAGAAATAAAATAGAACTTATGCATCTTCCAATAGTATTTTGAATATTAATAATGCTGCGTCGTAAGAAGGGTATGCGTATCATCCGCTTATATGGCATTTGATGGCAAGTTTAGAACCTATAAACTTTAAATTCTGGCTCCACCTCTGTTGCAGGAGTAGTAAACTAGAGAAGGTGATGGTCATTCTCAAAGACGGTCATTTCTTTTTCAGTCAAGTGGACGGACACATGTATTCCTCCTATTGGGTTCAAGGTGTATATGTGAATGGAAAATGGAGGAAAATATTGGAGGAAAAAAGATTCACTAAATTGGAAAATGTACTCTTTTTAAAGGAAAGTTCGCTAATTCTCCCACATTAGTGGGAAAAGAGGACTTCTAAGTGTTTATAATGAGGAATACTAACTCCACATGGATAGTGAGGCAAGAAAAAGGTGGTGCCTCATGCCATCTTTGTCGCTCGCTCGGATTCGGAAAATAATCGATCGATGAGATTTATCTTTTTAGACGAATTTTATTTAAAACTTGCGTTACAAGTGGAAAACTTAATCCAAAAATCTGATATAATTATTTTTCTCCAAGTGCGGGCATATTTTTTATGCCATGCAAACGCATATGCAACGCATCACGAAGGGATGTGACCCTTCGAGGGAAAAAGCACACTGTTTCGCGCTGTAGGGTGACCTGCGGGCGCAGATGCAGCGCAGGTACGCGACCTGTAGGCGCAGATGTAGTGCAGAAGCTACTGTAATTTGCAAAACGTCACCTGCGGCCGTAGATCAGGCGCAGGTCCAGTACAAACTGGGTGCAGGTAACTTGACTATACTGAATAAGTGCCTTTCTGCTGAACTAATGCATCCTTTCTGAAAGGTCACATTAAAGGCTATAAATACTTGATATATTCATCAGGTATAGACATTATTTTTGACAACAAAAACACTTTCTTCTATATAAAAACTTTGTGTGATCAGTAAGCTATTAAGTGAGTTCGACGAATCTAATTACTTGAGAGACCGCAATAGTTGGATTGAAGGTCATTTTATCCTGGGAGGAAGATTCCATAACCTCGGGTACAGTGAAGGGAATTATTCCTTAAGGACACTTCGTGAAGTCGCGGGACTTGGCCTTAAAAATTCGATTTCATCTCATTTCTGAAATTTAACACACTTCTTGGATAGATTATTCATAATCTTGTGTTGAAGGTGTTAAGGAACTTCATAAGTGCTCTTGTATTAGATTTGAACTTGTGTTGAAGTTGTTATTGCCTATATACATATTATTGTACCCAAAAACATTGAAAATAACAATCTTAAGGAATAAACTTTCGGAATCTGTATTGCTTGTTTTCTAGAGATTAAAGCTTTAAGATTTCTACTCCGTCTGAACTTAACTAGTGATTTGAAGATAAAAAATCTTCATCACAAGTTAAAGATCACTCGGTTGACGATTAAAAGTCATAAAAACTTCATCATTAAACTAGAAACAAGAGGTGTTTAAAGTTTCTGCAAATTTTTAATAAGTATTTCGATATACTAAAGGTACTGACTTGTGGTGACAGGAAAATGATGACTGACAGTCAAGTACATAATGCTGGAACGACTATGGCGGCAACTAGTATTGCCACGACGAGTCGTACTAATACTCCGCAAGCTATGGCACCGACGGAGAAACTCGAAAAGTTCGCAGGTATTGACTTCAAGAGATGGCAGCAGAAAATGTTTTTCTACATCACAACTCTTTGTCTTCAAAGGTCACATTTGAGGAAGCTCTAGAGATGCCCGAGGGAACCTCTGAACAAGAGCACTTCATGATTGAGGAGGCTTGGAACACTCAGATTTCCTTTGTAGGAATTATATCTTGAGTGGTCTCCAAGGTGACCTTTACAATGTGTACAGTGGAACAAAGACAACAAAAGAGTTATGGAGAGCGCTAGAACGGAAGTACAAGACAGAGGATGCCGAAACTAAAAAGTTTTTCGTTGCAAAATTCCTGGAGTATAAAATGATAGACAATAAGTCTGTTGTTTCTCAAGTGCAGGAACTGCAAGTGATTATCCATAACCTCCTTGCGGAAGGTATGATTTTAACAAATACCTTTGTTGAACAGTTTAAACATGTTCTTACCATTCACATAATCATTGTTGCAGGTTTAATTCTGAATGAAGCATTTCAAGTAGCAACAATAATAAAGAAGCTACCACCTATATGGAAGGACTTCAAGAACTATTTGAAACACAAACGTAAGAAGATGTCCGCCGAGGATTTGATTGTACGACTGCACATAGAAGAAGATAATAAGGCTACAAAAAGAAAGTCAAGAGGAAATTCTGCAATGAATGGAGCAAAAATTGTAGAACACATATATTAATTCAACCAGGTAAAGAAAGTCCGAAAGGTGGTCTACTTCGATAATTGAATGAGGTGGAGCTTAAGTCAGCTATAACATATGTATTATTAAATTGTCCCGAGGTCCTACCTTTTTATAAGTGAGTATATTTATATTAAGGACAATCATTCAAGGTCTATCTAAGCTTTAACTAATGAAAGTCATAACTTTGTCGAACAACTACTTCGTGGCTTTACACGGGGATGTTTTGTTTATCCTATGTTTTCAGTGTGGTTTAGAGAATATGTAAGTGTAACTTAAATATTTAACACGATTTACACTTTTGTTCAATCTTATGTATATTTAAATTCTAACTATTTAAAAACTTTTTATAGGTTCATAATCCACTTAATTATGATCCAAATGGCTAATTTTTACGTGATATGGCTTGGGGGCCTAATGCTAAAGTCAAATTTTTTTCTAAGTACTCTGTCAATGGGTATAGATTTCATACAAAAGAGTTCTCTAAAGGAAACAAAACCAACAATAGTTGGCTTTGGGTAAAAGGTGATGGCGGTGTTGATTATTATAGTGTGCTTCACGAGATTTTAGAAATCGATTATCATGTTGGTTGGCCAAAGAAAAAATTGGTTCTCTTTCAGTGTAAGTGGTATGATCCTACGCCTAGGTTAGGCACAAAGGTGCACCCTCAGTACAAAATAGTCGAAATTAAGCGTACAAAGGAGTATGGACTCTATGATCCATTTGTCATTGTACAAAATATGAAACAAGTGTATTACGCTCCTTATCCTTAGTGTAAGAATAAATCTTCTTGGCGGGTAATTATATAAACAAAGCCTGTGGGTTGAGTTAAAGTAGAGGATGCATTGGATGTAGCATATCAGAATGACATTTCAAGTGTTGAAGAAAGGGTGGATGATGAATTAGTAGGTAAGTTACAACATAATGAAGGCCTATATGAAGAATTTTATCCTTCTGAACTTGAATTGAATGTTCATGATTATGGAGAAGGAACATCTGGGGCAAATGACGAGGAAGATCCAACTGATGAAAATAAAATAAGCAAGGAAGAGTTACTTGATGAAAATAAAACGAGTGATGAGGAAGAACAATGAATGAATATGAAACAAGTGATGAGGAAGAATAGATGAAAAACTATGAAACAAGCGACGAGGATTGAGTTGTTATTAATAGTAGTAATGTGTTGTAACAAGGTCTTGAATTGTATTTTAGCTGCTGCTGTTTGCTATTTTCCTTAACAATATAGAGTCTTTTCTTTGTTAACATTTGTAATGTCAATAAGAACATTTCTGGTTGTTTTATTAAATAGCAGTGATAAAACTATAAATAGCAGTGATAAAACTACTTGCATTACACTATGTGGAGGTTTTTTGTTGCTGTTGTTGTAATATTCTAGGATTATTATGCAATCACTGCAGATAGTGTTAGATTTTCAGCCCTTGTGGTTTTATTTTTGTTTGGAAGAGTGTAGGCATTTATATTTTGTGTGTGTTCATTGACAATGTAATATGTGGATTAAGATTTTTATTCATAAGCAGTGAAATAGGATGGTCTATGTGAGTGTAATCACGACTTTGTGGGATGAAATTGTTTCAGCCAGCAAGCAGCAATAACAATAGGGATGAACGGGGATACTTTGGAATGGGGTCAACAATGCTTGTTTTTTCAAAGTGATTATTTTGGTACATACATCAGTGTAGATTTTTGTTCATAATCTATATATATACACACACATCCACTCATTGTCGTAACTTTTGGAGTTATCATGGTCGTGCATGTTAAAGTAATATTTGCACTAAGTAGTTCCATTATGCTAGGGTAAATGTTTGCATAACTTTTGTTGTCAGTATGCAGTCGTATGTTTATTAATTTTACATGACAATCACCTGAGCATATTCATAAGCTGTGACTGGAAGAATTGATGATCACACCTACATGTTGTCTTTGTGATTGAGACTTCATTTTTATTGTTGCATAATACTTGGTTTGAGAATTTGCCTGTGCATAGAAAATTGGTGTTATAATGTTCTTCAACATAATTTAATTAAAAAAATGGTTTGTCAACTAATCGTAGAAGTTACATCTTAACAGCACTGGAAAGCAATTAGATTTCATTGCAATTATTTTTCCAAAACCTCTATACAGAGAAAGCCTACCCTTTTGTTTTTTACTTTGAGAAAGCCTAACCATGCATTACACTATTTCTTAACTATGTACCCTATTTATTATCTTTATAATCATCAAATAAATAAACCTTCATCTCCTATGTAAACTGAGCAGTTGTAAGGAATTCCATCACCCAAATGATAAATTCCTTTTATGTCACTGTGACATGTACCATTTCCATCTTGAACATTGAAGATTCTAATTGTATGTCTTCTCTGTTTTAGCATCTGTCGGCAAAATTTGTTGTTCATATCCCCTAGTTTCAACGATTGACATTTGCATTTCTGTTGTAGGTATACATATCTAGCTTTGTTTCATTCCTGTATCTCTTTTGCCTTCTCTAATTCCTCCTGTATCAGTTGTGAATTAAGAGGGTCTTGTTGCAGTTGTTTCTAGGAGTCAATCAGATGTTCTTGTGCTTGATCAGCCTTCTTCTCTAACATAGACTAACTCCATTTGGTGGTTTCTTTCTTTTACTAGGTGGTTAATAAAGAAAATCAATGGCATCAAAAGGTCATGGTAATGGACGGCGTAAGAAAGGTAAGAAAGGACCTGATAATCTTCCCACACGTCAATATACAACACCGCCACCACCATTTGTTACCATAACTCTTCAACCATCTACTATAAATATTCCTCCTCCTCTAAGGGCAACTATTTCAGAACCAAATGCATTTTTCATACCCCCACTGACCCACCAGTTCCAGCTCTCTTCTTCCCATAATAATCTGCATAGTAGCTCTTCATCTGTACCTTTAACATCATCCACACCTAGTCTTTCTTGATTGAGAATTGAAGGTCCTAGCACATCAACATCGCCATCCATTGATAGTACTACATCGTCTAATGCTACAACAGCTGCTTCTTTGATTTTGAAATTTAAAAAGGTAGAAGAATATGATGGCAATGGAAGGCCAATTATTGCCCCTGATGGTAATGGGTAAGTAAACCTTATGTTTTTTTGAAATTTTTAAAATTTTTGAAAGCTAAGATAATTTAATATAATTTTATTGCAGGTTCATTCCAGCATATAGCGGCGGACATATGGTAATAGAAGTAGTTAAACCATTTTACACGGAACCGTGGGGTATTTGGAATGACATTCAACTCGACGTCAAAATTCTTATGTGGAACTAGTTTGTGGTATAATCAAAATCAAAGAATTTACTATTTCAGTATGCTATCAATAATGAATTTACCTTTGTATCCGTCAACTCATTTCATGACTTTATATTAAACTATTTTGCAGATAAAGTGTTCATGGAATTTTTGTCATGAAAATAAAATACAATGTATTTTCAAGTTGAAAGCAGCTCAACGGATCAAAGAACACGTGTATGAGGTCCAGCGGAACTTGGAAAAAATTGGTTGGTTGAATGTTGATGTGTGGGTCCGATTCTTGAAAAAATAGAATACTCCTGAATATAGGGCAAGGAGGGAACGGGAAAAGGTAAATAGAGTATCTCAAATGGGTGGCTCATTGCACACTGGAGGTTCGATGAGTTTTGCTACGCACCGAGGAAGACTGGTAATATTAGCTTAAATTTCTGATTTATTCGATTTAGTTCAATGTTCTAAACCATGACATAGTGAAGCTGTGTGGGGATCTTTCGATTCACTATTGTTGTTATCTTCTTGTTGTTTTTCATCTTGAAGTTTAGTGAAGCTGTGTGTGGCCTATTTTGATTCACAAGCATTATTGTTGACATTTTGTTGCTCTTGTTGTTGCTTGTTTCTTTTGTTGTGAACTTGATCTTGTATCATACTGCCTGATGGTTTTAGAAAGTAAGAAGAAGAGAATTAGTGGTTTAGTTAGAGAGGTGATGACTTAATTAGAAGTAATGAACAAAGTATATATAGTAACACTCTAAGTATAAGGCAGTCGTTGGTGTGGAGCTATCAACGTAGCTGGCAACAGACAAAGAAACAAAGTTTGAATAATGGAATTAAGTAATTGAAATAGTCTGAATCTCAATGTAGCTGGAGGGCAGTGCCATCTGAAAGAAGACTGTAAGCCTTTTTGTATTTCAACTCTTGAAAGTTATGGAACTATATTGCTAGTGAATGAATAAAAGTCAGGAGGTTGCACCGCGTAGATAGAAGGTTATTTATAGATAAACACCCTTGGAGCATCATTTGAGAATCTCGCCCCTATTAAGTTCATTATCCACACTTCACTTTAGTTAGTAACGGCTGGTGAAGATCTCAGTCCCTTCTACAACCATTGGACTCTTAAGCTTATCTCGACCTTTATCTTGTTAGGTCACAGTTTAGTGCTTGTTCCCTTACTTTCAGAACAATGCAAACTGTGCTAATATGATACCGGCCTCTTGTATCTTGACTATTACTCTTACCGGTTACATTCTAACAATAGCATTTAAAGTGTTATTAAATTTTGTTGATTCTCAAGAACCTTGTGTTTTTAGTTCACTTTAAATGTATTACATAAATTGGGACGCTAAATATCTTTATCAAAATTAAATACACACTTCTTCAACCCTGGTAGATTTTCCAATTTATATTTTTGACCCATTACCATGGTTGGCTGTGAAACACGCCAAGTGAATGATGCCTAACATTCTCGTTTAATGAAGTATTCCATCTCTTCTTTGCCATGGAAATTAATACTCAGCCGCAAACTCTTTCCAATAGGCAGTGGAGTTTTCCTAATTGACATGATAAATCAATCAAAAATAAGACACATGAACATGTTCTATGAGGTATTTTTTTACAACGAGAAACAAACAATGTCACTAATATGACATCGTTCGTGCTAATGATGCAAGTTTTGCTTTAACCGTCTAGAACACAAGACACAATCATAGCGAAGCTTCATCCTTGATACAGACTCCATGCTTTGTTGTTCAAATGGGCTCACTACATTGGTAGCAGATGCTGCAACAACTGTTGTTACTTTAGGTTCTACTACAGAACTAAGGTCTGTAACTAACGACTGGGGTTTTGTATATGCAGAAGATCTTATCTTTGCTACAGTTGTTGCAGAACCTGCTACTGTAGAATATTCTCTTACTTAATGTTTAGCCGCAGTTTCTTTTGCATTTGTGATAAAGCAATAGGATCCTGAATGAATGATCCTGAAACTCCAAGGCCTTGACCATTAGGAAAGTTACCTGTAACTGTTTTCATTCTAGTTGTTCCTTATTTTGATGTTGGGAAATTTGAATATGTTAAGGTTTTGTCTCAGTTCTGTTCTATAATTTTCCAGTCGAGAATCAATAAGGACTTCGATTTCAATTGCATTTTCTATTCCCCGGTTACAAAATCTAGTAAGCAAAAATTTATCTGATAGTTTGATTTGAAGTCGATTTTATAAAAATAATACAATTTCCTTATTGAATTTGTTGGGACGTTACTTAGATTAGCTTGTGGTTAGTTGGGGAAGATGGTTTCATACTATTTACAAACATTGTATATGGGTTTTCTTCGTTAAAGGGTATGCTTGGCTGTTTGGGGTTTACTTAAGACTTAATTTGGGTTAAGTATGGTTCCTTTCATTTGTAGCCTGTCGCTACCTAATATATATTTGGATACTTTGACGGGCTTCTAGTTGAACTGATTGACGACCTGTCACATTATATATTCATATAAATATAACATTCTTAATTTCATCTTGCATAATATTTTTGTGTGTTCATTGTTAACTGCACTCTATGATCTGGATTAAAAAGTGTTTTCACATCTGAATTAGAAATTTAGAT
>NC_061116.1:181725508-181743526 GCF_002878395.1 Capsicum annuum
CCCTCCTTACTCAATCGTTCGTTTTACTACACACTATTTATTCCTCGCTCTTGTTACACCTTCAACTACTTTCTCTTCAAGGACTTGATAGCTTTTTCCTGTCTCTGGTAAGTTTTTTTCTTGATTTTTGTGTAAATATACGTTGTATTACATTACATTCGAATTCTTTCTTTTCTTTACTTTTATGTTTACGTGTGTGTTTTATCAACTTATGCATTTTTTAGATATGGCTAATCTTGTGTGGGATGTCGCTATTTTACGAGACGCCATGAGGGAACTGCAGAAGGAGGTTCATGACCTATATTGGGAGTTGGCCGCCGTCAGAGTAAGGATGCTGCGGGAGATCCGCAGGCTGCGGAGGGCGCTGCTGCTGCCCTTTAAAGATTGGCCGGCTGTCCATACAAATAATAATGATGTTAATAATAATGATAATAATAATTAAGCCTTTTTTTCTGTTATCTATTTATTTTGTTTGTTTGTTTTATAAAAAATTATGTTTGATGCACTTGACTTTTTATTTTTTATTTAATTTTGTGCTGTATATTTCTATTTCTTAACGAATGACATGTCTACAATTAAGGAATAATTTGATTCCAGTATCAATAGCAAGAACATATGAGTTATTCGTTAGGTTTTGTGTGTGACAGGAGCTGTATTTTATTGTTCGAAACATATTAGTAATCTGATGAAATAGATTATTTATCTGATGAAACAGATTACTAATCTGGTGCAACAGAATACCCATCTATTCGATTCATAATCATATTACGGGCACCTAGAACCCTTAAACATGAATCCAACATAAGTCTACTGTTACAACAAAACATTTATCTGGTGTCACAGATAATGAATCTGTTTAAACAGATTGCTCTTGTATTGCATTCATGTTTGCGTGCAAACTATTGTTGAAAAAACAACACACTAGCAGTTACCCAGATTCAACTAAAAAACATAATCTGACTTACCAAAGTCTCCTCTCAAGTAAATTTCAAAGTTGAAAGTGATTTACGAAATAAAATTTGACATAAGAATTTGGTCAAAGAGCAGCAGTTAGGGTAACAACAACAACAACAACAACAATGGTTAACAAGAAAAATATAAAGTTGATAATGAAGTATAAGATAATGATAATGAATTAGAAGATGATGAATAAAGCAGCAACAACAATGAACAACAAATATCGCGAAGAGAGAGAAAATAACAACGGATGAGGAGAGAGAAAAAATGCCTTTTTTCCCTTCGTTCCCCGTTATATATTAACTAACATTTGAATCAAAGTGTAAATTTAAAAACTTGTGGGTTATTTTGAAAATTTTCAAACTTTCTTAAACCATAATGAAGTAATTGTCACCTCTACTCAATTATTAAGACTTGTTTCACCTACACCTCATTTTAAAACTCTTTTGTCACCTGTGGCCCAAACCCCCTAGTTACTACTATTTTTATTTTATGAGTATTTTCTTATCGGTTAAACTGAAAATCAAATCGATAAGGACTAAAAATAGATAGACCAAAAATTGATAAAAAATATCTTATTGGTTTGGTTAATGGTTTAACATATATAAAAAGCGAAAACTGATAAATCAAACCGATAATATATAAAATTGAACTGAATCGACCAATGCACACCCCTATCTCCCACTACTCCCAAGAATTTTCTCCCAAATGTTATTTTTAATATTCCTTTTTCTCCAGAGGAAAGGGCTCATTTTTGCATTGCAAGGTAAGTTAAATCAAGTTCGATTATTTGTAGATCCATTTTATCGATTTTTATTGTTAACTGTTTCGTAGGGATGTAGTATAGGAATTTTTTTTCGAATCTGGCTGATTCAATAGTTAAAATATGGAAATTTTATAGGTAATTAGTTTGATTCCATAGCAATGGTTGAGTTTTAATTTGGTAGTTTCGATAGAATTTTTCGCTAAAAATTTATGAGTTTTAATTTATGAGTTATTTTGGCTATTTGAATCGAGCAGTGTCCTGTTTCTGTAGACTTGTGGTCTATGAATTAACAATGTCCTAGAATGAAATAAATTTTTAGGTGTATGAAATTCTTTTAAAATATGATTGATTAAATAGTGAAAATTGAAAAATTAATAGTTAATTAGTTTGATTTGTAGCAATAGTTGAATTTTGATACCGCATATTTGATTGAAATTTTTTGTTCATCACGCTGGTATGCCAATTAAATATGGTAAAAAATAGTCTAGGGGGATCATAGGACCTCCGCAAAGTTCAGGATGTGTAACTGCAAATTTTGCTTTAGTACAATTATTTTTCGCACCTTTTTTCCTAGTTTGAAATGAAACATATGACTGAATCATTAAATTTTATCTAGGAAATTGCACATTCATGCAAAGATTTGAGCATTTAAATCAATAACAAAATTACTTTAATAATCATTCTACTTTTGCACTAAACTAGCTGAGGGAAGTATGATTAATAGACTCACACCTCTCCTCTTTAAGAAACTTCATAGGGGATTAAAGGCACTACCACAAATATGCATAAAGGAAAGGAGGGCCACAAAAGAACTCATCATAGTGTTGGTGCATTAGAATTTAGAATAATACATAAATCTGAATGAGGATAAAATAGCTACAACACTTTTACAATCTGAATTCACACAAAAACTCGTCAAGGACAACCAATACAAAGAAGTGATAGAGCTTGTTCCTACTTTTGTCTTTTGTGCATACAAAAAGAGAAAAAAATAAAAGATAGAGAAGACACGTGTAATAATTGGCTTACAGGAGGAGTACTATCGAATGCCACCTATAATTTTAGGAGGTAAGGCTACATATCATGTAATCTAGAATATATGACTACATTGCTTTTGATATTTTATACAATTGACATAAGATACACTTGTAAAGAAGTGATAGAGCTTGTTTCTACTTTTGTCTTTTATGTATGAAAAAAGAGAGAAGACATAAAAGACAGAGAAGATACAGTTAGAATTATTTATTTTATGTTGACTTAACATTAAATTTTTATTACGTTAAAGTGAAACGGATTGATGTTATTAGTTGGTGGACAAGAAACAGGCCGTGTATTCATGTGGATTCCATATGTGCCTGTATCCATTTCATGTTATTGGTGTGGGCTGGAAATGGAGTAGGCCTGTAGTAGACCTGTGAGCCCATAATGGGGGTTGCACTAGGTTAAGGCTTTTAAGCCTATAAATATAAGGCTAGGTCCCCTGACCTGGATTTAACATAAGACGTATTCCCATAAGCTGCCAGCTGTCATAAGCAAAGGAGAGGATGACTCAGCCTAGTTCGTCTTCGGTTACGTGCTGCAATGGCGGACAAAGGTACACATATTTCCTCTCGCATATTTGTTACTTTATAGGTGTTCTTGATTTATGTGAACTTGTGGTGTGTTTCTCTATAAATCTAACACTTGGTATCAGAGCTTTTCACATAGATCTTGAACCCTATTTCTCAGTTCATGAAAAAATAATTGGAAATAATGATCGTGATACACTCCGTCTTAAACTTAGATATGAAACAATTTTTCTTTTCTTTTTGGTTGCTAACTTCATTTCGATTGTTGCACACTACTTTCTTTCATATTAAAAAAAAGGGTGTGCATATGATTAAGAGTCAGCCAATGGCCAAATCAATTAAATTTGGGAAAGTGGATGAAACCAAAATACCAAATCAATTGAATTTTTTTTTAAAAAAAATTGTGGCGTGCTTTTTGGATTCTAGGGGTTATTGTGTGGGTAATGGAACAGTTGTTTCCGTTTGATGTGGAAATTAATCTATGGAGTGATGTTAGTTTAAAAGAAAATTGTCTGGAGCTGTAATTGCAAAAAAAAATAAAAATAATTGTCTTCATTGACAAAGTTTTTCGCTGCTTTATACCTTGTCAAAAGTGTCTAAATATGTTTTAAAGTGTATTGGTAGTATTTACAAATTAAAATTATTTCGGAAGTTTTTCACTATCTTGAAAGGTGAAACATACTTTAAAAGACATGATGAGAAGTATGATGAGTAGATCTAACTTACGTGAGTTCGTCTGGGTGAAGGTATTAAAACATCTATGTACATTCTTAATCGTATCCCTAAAACCCCTTATGAGTTGTGAGCCAATAGAAAATCCAATTTAAATTATTTTTGAGTTTGGGGATGTCCTGGGAAGTAAAATATATAAAAATGAACTTAGAACCTTGCTTGTTTTTTCATTGGTTATCGACCTCATTCTAAAGGATACAGGTTCTACTGTCCTACAAGGCGAACCAGAATAGTTGAATCTTAAAATGCAAAATTTCTTGTATGTGAGACTATCCTAAACTCCATGGGCATAAATTTATCAATTAAACAAGCATTTAAGGTATTTAATTTCGTACATGAGATGGGTTTTGGAATTGTTGAAGAACATGCATTGTAAGCCCTATTTTATGATGAAATTTTATATAAACTATGAGGTTGTTTTTCCTAAACTTGAACTATTTTCATGTGTACATGTGTTATTAGTTTGAAAAGTTTATGAGAGCATGATTTGCATAATTACCTCTCTTGTTATGAAACCCATTGTCCTAACAATGTTATGGATTATTATTGTTTTATGAACGAATGAGAGGGGTTTTTTCCTTGATTTACAAATGCTCATATTTCCTAATAAAGAATTTGCATGTGAATGACCACCGTATAATAAACTATTAAAAAGGGAGTAGTTTGCATAAGTTTTCATGTGTTTTGAAATAAGAACTCCCTCATGTGATGTTTAAATATTTTGGGTGGTCATCAACATGCTTTTAAATAAAAAAGGGGTATGGATATGATGTGGTATGAAATAAATGACTTGAATTTGGAACTGTTACATAAAACTAAGCATTCATTGAACAAAATATTTTATATGAAAGATCTAGGAGAGGCATCATTTGTTCTGGGCATTGAGATTTGACTAGATAAATCTCATAATTTATTGGGGCTTTCACAAAAGGCCTATATTGACCTTATTTTGAAAAAAATTCAGATGAAAAATTATAAGTCATGTGGTAAAAGGTGATAAGTTAACCTTAGACTTGTGTCCCAAAAATGATCTTGAGAAAGATTCTATGAAAGATGTGCCTTATCCAAGTATTTTTTCCGCTGCATTTCTTCTTTATAGAGTGTTGATTTTATTTATTTTTTGATATTGGCTGAAGTAAAGTCGGCTAAACTAAAGTCATCTTAAGAATGTGTTCTGACGGCTATGTTATTAAAGATTCATTTATTTATTTAGTTCTATATGCTTAGATTAAATAATATAAAAGGTTATTTATTTTATAAAATTTAAAAAATTTAAGCTATTGTTTATAAAAGATGTCGAATTGTTATTTATTTATTTATTGATTCTATTTGAATTTTAACTAAATTAGATTTATAATATTTTTAATTGAGTGGATACTTACTGTGTCACATGAACAAATCAAGCAATGGCATGTCAAATCCCTAAGATTGAATTTGTTTTATAAATTAGGGTAAATAGTGTACACCAAAGTGACCTATTTGCTTTGTTTTATGAGACTTGTTTAATCTATTTTGAGGGATATCACTAAGTTAGAACATACAATGATCTGCCCAAAGGAGATTTATTTTGTGTTTTAAATTAGCATTGTGATGAGCCCCATTATGTGAAAATATTTTGATTTTAAATTTATCTGCCGAAAGAGGATACGTTTCTAATATTGAAGATATTTTCTTGCCCTGCCCAAAAGGGGGCTACGTGATGTTGCTGCAGGACTCATCATTGTGATAAGATTATTATTCTTATGTCTTGCTATTTTGATAAATTCATTCATGTTATGTTGTAAAAAGTTGCCATTTATTTGAACAATAACAATGCTGAAGTTGTGATTCTATCGGGCTCTAACTTTAAGCGATGGAAAGAAGATCTTGAATTTGCTTTGGGCATGGCTGACATAGATTAAGCCTTGCATGAGGATGAGCCTTTGGCTCTCACTGATTCTTCTATAAATGTTGAAAAAGAACTTTATGCTAAGTGGGAGTGATTTAATAGGCTATGCATCTTTGCCTTTAGGAGGTCATTTTCTAAGCACCTTAAAAGTGGCTTGCCTGAAACTACCAATGCCAAAAAGTTTCTTATCCAAGTGGAAGAAAGGTATCTTGTATCCAATAAGGCTGAGACTGAAGATAAAATGAATGAACTTTCAAGGATAAGGTATGACTTTACGGGGGGTGTTAGATATTACATACTTAAGTTGGTCCACATTTAGTCCAAACTGAAAACTCTTGAAATAACTCTTCCTGAAACTTACATTGTTCACTTTGCTCTTAGCTCTTTGCCTGCTGAGTTTAGCCAAATGAAAAATGCCTATAATACTCAGGATGAATCTTGGTTAATTACTGAGCTCATCTCCAAATGTTCTGTTGAATAAGGAAAAAAAATTAAAAGGGATAAGGGTGAGGTTGCTATGTTATCTTCTCATGATTCCAAAGCAAGCTCTTGCAAGGGACCTAGGAAGTTTGAAAGATCTAATAATCATATTTTTAAGGAGTCAAAAGAAGGTAATCATCTAGCTCTTGTATGTTTTGAGTCACACTTGGTACACTACTACAGAAATTAGGAAAACTGACCAGAAAAACCAACCACATGTGGTCGGTTTTCCTACATTTCCGACCACAAAATCGACCAAAATGCGCGGTCGGTAAAAGCGTGGTAGCTTTTTCAAAACCAACCACACGTGGTCAGTTTTTTAAATATATATATATATTTTTAAAATTCAATATTATTTTAAAAAAAAGAAAATAAAAATGAAAAGTAAAAACTTCAAATTAAACCGATCACAAGTGATCAGTTTTATTTTTAAATTAATTAATTAATTTTAATAAAACCGACCACGTGTGGTTGATTTTTTATTTAAATTAATTAATTAATTTTAAAAAACTGACCACATGTGGTCGGTATTTTTTATTTAAATTAATTATTCAATTTTTACAAAATCGACGATCATCGTCTTCGTCATCCACATCCTCAGCCACACACATAGGATCAGATTCCTCATCTGTGCTAATATCATCCAGTGGGCCTAAACCTTTTTCAGCCCGAACTGCATCATTAGGACTTGGAGGAATAATCCCTGCAGATCGAATAAAAGAGCTGAAGTGCTGCTGTAGTATCTTAACTTGTGATGTTGTTTCCTCCTCCTTCTGCTTAGCCTTCTCTCTCTGTGCACCAATCTCTTCGGTGAGTTTATAAATCATAGTTCTTAGTGATTCAATGATTTCTCTATCAACTAATGAGGTATAGGACGTCGGGACGAACGTAGACCTAACATTCTCACTATAACATTTTTCGTGGTATCCGTAGTATTGGCCTCTAACTGGAGGATCCACAGTTTCTCTCCATAACTCCCCCTCTACATCTTCAGGTATTGTGCCTGACTTTTAGGAGGCTGGGTACTACGATACTCATTAACGAGCTGCATATATTTGCCCTATAATCAAAGTAAAGTTAAAATTAATAGTAAGAAAATATTAAACTACTTGTACTTGAATAATATCAACTTTGAGAAAAAGATTCATAACAGGAAATTTGATTCTTACATGGGCAGCTTTTGCACGAGGATCAACCCAGACATCTTCATCAGTTGGGTTCTTTTTCTTCTTCACATGCGTCTCCTCGAATATCTCATCGTGTCTTATCTTCCTACCCATTTTTTCCTGCATATGATAAAATTATTAATATTCAAAGAATTAAAAATTTAAATAGAAACAAACAATTAAAACTGCAAAAGTTACATACCATTTTTCCTCCACAACAATCCTACTAATTTCACCCGCAGTATGTAGTGAGCCACCCTTGGATGATTCCCTGACTTTCTTTCCTTTCTCACTCAACAATTTGTATTCGTCGCTATTCTAATAGCGAATATAATCTTGCCACATGGGTTCCAGTATAAACCCTAGTCGTACCCTGTTTGTTCGGGCATAATCCAACAGAGCGTTGAATCTGGATCTAGCTCTTCTATAAAAATTTCTCCGTATAGTACTTTCATGCGTGTCATCCCACCAGTCATATTT
Source organism: Capsicum annuum (assembly GCF_002878395.1). Taxonomy (NCBI): domain Eukaryota; kingdom Viridiplantae; phylum Streptophyta; class Magnoliopsida; order Solanales; family Solanaceae; genus Capsicum; species Capsicum annuum. The sequence goes on from NC_061116.1 coordinate 181,733,546, forward strand.
CTACAACAAAAATAAAAATATTATATTCAATTTTTTGTTCTAATAATGTGTTAAGTAGTCGATCAGTTAAATCCTTACATGAAATTCTTTAAACATTATTTCTCTGTCATGTTATGAAACCTTTTGCCAACTAGTCCAATAGCCATTGAGGTTCTGAAAAATGCATTTAGTCGTAATTTTTTCAACTCCAGCATCGGGCCTAAGCCTACAACAAAAGATCAAACAATAATTCCATAGAGTATAATAATACAGTAAATAAAAAATGAATAATATTGTTAAATTTAGAAATCTTACCCTATACTATATGGAATAATATACCACCTCCGATAATCGTCTCTGTCTCCGGGCTGTGGAGTAAGTGCTGGTGGATGCACCGGCATGGGCGGATCTGAAGCACAGGATGGAGTACCTCCAAGATGAAGATCCGTCAACCCAATTGATCCAAAATAATCACTATGAGAACTTGGGTGATTGCTAGTAGAGGGTACTGACGATGGTAGATGTCCGGATGTGACAGCGGTCGTTCGATAGTACTGTGATGGCGGTGGCACGGTGATGCAAGCAAAATGAGTCATCGTAGACCCATGAAGTGGACCCACATGCGTAGGAGCAAGAACTGAATGCTGCGATGACTTGGAATATGAGGGTCGTGCTGGCGCATCAGCAAACCGACCCTCAGATATATGAATACATGCCGGTTCTCTATAAGGCGAAGGTTGTTTTTTCTTTTTTGTTTTTGTAGGATCAACTTTTTCCTTACCTTTGTCACCTCTAACTTCCATCTAAATTATGTAAAGTTAATAAGTAATTAGTCCTTACAAAATAAATATATAAGAAAAGATTCCAAGTAACTAATTTCAAGTTACTAATTCACATTTCAAAGCGCTCCAACAACACGAGATAGACAAGAATATTTCTATTACTATATAAATTATGGAAAAGTGAAAACAACAATCTTATGCAGCATATTACATACCAATCTTAAACAAGAAACATAAGGGTAAATAGTAAAATGCATAAAGACATTAATACATAATAAATACAACCTACACAAACAAATCCTCTTCTCCTAAAGATTCTCCACTAAACCATTCACCCTCTTCAAAAGTTTCCTCATCTCCTACCCCCTCAGCCTCTTCTTCTGTAATATTAACTTCTTCAAATATATTTTTTGGGTGATTCAAAGTATCCACTAAGTCAATCACCACTAGCCGATGATCAATCTGTATTTCATTTTGATATGCAGTCTCAAACACATTTTCAACTTCCACCCATCCTATAGGCTTTGTTTTGATTACAACCCTCCAATCAGATTTATCACTGTGCAACGGATAAGGAACATAATACACTTGTTTAGCATTTTTCTCTAGAATAAAGGGATCGTAAACAGGATACGACCTATATATTGTGCTTTATTTCAATGATGTTATGCTCCTTATGTACTCTTGTTCCTCTTGTGGTTGGATCAAACCACTTAAATCGAAAGTGGACAATTTTTTTTATTGGGAAACCAATATTCTCTAATTCTAAGATCTCGTGTATGATGCTAAAGTAATCAACATCATCATCACCCTTAACCCAAACACCACTATTGTTTGTTTTTCTTATTCTGGAGTGTTCTTCGGTGGAAAATTTAAACCTATTTATTGTATAATGGGACATTGTATGAGCTTCAACTAGTCCCAAAGAAATATCTCTCAAGAACTGATCTTATGCGGCTGTATTTGGTAACTGGTGTACCTAAAAATATTATACAGATATATATATATATATATGTATATATGTTAGTTGAAGAATGTATAAATGTTTAAAATTTGTAGAAATTTAGTACATTTACGAACCTCATATGTAAACCATATTGGAAAATATACACTTGATTTTCATGGAATTGAATCTTAAATAAACTGAAGATCCTACATGCAAAACATAATTAGTTTCCTTAAGGGAATAAGTAAATAAATAAGATAAGTTAATTTTTAATTTCCTTACTTCAGAGAGGGCTCAACTTCCGGGCAATTCAGCAAGACATGCAAAGTTGCTGATTTATACTCCCTGGTAGTGAGCTGGCAAAATATGATATTTTTAGCCTTACAACCAAATTGATTGAAAATTGATATCGGTTGCAAATAAGGCTCATTTTCATCGTCCTAATGACAATTCGGTCAGTTTCTTGAACAAGCAAATTCATCACGAAAGTAGTATGAACAAAATTGAGACGTTTCTCTTGCAAGATATGCCTCAACTATAGAGCCTTCCACCCTATATTTATTTTTAGGACCTCTTTTCAATTTTCCAATTGACCTGCACAATCTTAAGATTAGATGTTTACTATATTAAAAAACATACGTATGAATTTAAATATGTTGCAATTGCTTACCGTTTGAATAGATATATCCACCTAGTTTGAACTGGACTGCGTAGTCGAGCTTCGAGAACAAGGTGAATGGGAAGATGTTCCATCACATCGAAGAACCCTATCGGAAATATCTTTTCCAACTTGTTGGTGATAACAACAATATTACTTTCCATTCGCGCTAGATTTTCTTCTTTTAATATGGTGGCACATAAGTCTTTGAAGAACAAACTAATCTCTGCTATTGGTTTCCATATGTTTTTAGGTAAACCAATAAAAGCAATTGGAAGTAGTTGTTACATGAAAACATGACAATCATATCTTTTAATTCCATGCTAGATTCCTTGTGCCATATCAACCCTCTTTCCTAAATTTGAGTCATATCCATCGGGCATCTTTAAACTTTGGACCTACTCATATATTTGTCTCTTTTGGTCCAACTTGAATGTAAAACTAGCCTTGGGCTTAAGAACATTGTCATTGGGCCCCTTCTGTAAGTGTAATTCTCTGCACTTACAATATTCTGGTAAGTCAAGTCTGGCCTTAAGATTATCTTTTATCTTGCCGGTGACATTCATAACTGTGTTGAACAAGTTGTCAAAATAGTTTTTATCAGTATGCATGACATCAACATTATTTCAAAGTAAATTATCTGGCCAATATTTTAACTCCCAAAATATACTTTGCTTAGTCTAGTTATGCAAAATGCCATATCCATCAAGCCTATACAATGGTTCCTCGCTAAATTTAGGCAAATGCTGAACTATCTGCCAAATGTCATGACCAGATAACCTTGGAGGTGTACCATCATGTTCCATTTTATTCTTTCTGAATGCATTTTTGAGTCTCCTAAATTCATGATCAGATGGCAAGAAACAACGATGACAATCTAGCTATGAATTTTTCCTGCCATGTCTCAATGTGAAATATTTTGTTTTTTCAATGAAGTATGGAGAAGCCAACTTTCCAGCTGTCATCCACCCAGACAATATTCCATAAGTAGGAAAATCATTAACAATCCACATTAGATATGCACGCAGATTGAAATTCTGTTTAAGTGAGATGTTGATACGAGAATAATCACGGATATAGCCTTAAGAGAGTGTGTATTGGATCCAAGACTTGGTGTGTTCAATTGAAGAGACAAATAGGACCTAATTATGCACCCAAAACAGTCCAAGCACTACACTTGGGCTATACTTGATGGGTGCTATCACTTAAGGGCTTTTCGGTCATTTTTAGCTCCTATTTTGTAATAACTATATAAGTAACATATTAGGGTTTAATTACTTAGATTTTGAAGATGTTGTAAGTAATAAGACACCAAGAATCACAAGTCCTCTCTTCTCTTTAGGAGGCAACCCGAAACTAGGACAAGATCTAGAGTGGCATCATTAGTATTTTGTTTGCCTAGAAATGTAGGCGCTAGAGAGGTGGAATCTGATCTTTTGTCACATAAGAGATAGGTGAATCATTATGTGTGGTGTTAAGGGTCCAAGAGTGGAATAGGCTCTTGGGTATTTAAGATTATACCTTTGTGTAGTCTATCTATCTATCCTTTGTTTTCATTTTAATTTTGTAGTTTGTGTTCTTGTTATTTAAACTGTGTATTGTTGTTCTTTTTATAACATTGTTGTTGTTCTTCGTGTTCTTCATTTTTATGTCATTAATCTAGTTTTTTTCTGTTGAAATAGGTGCTAAACACCTTTTTATTATTCCATTCTCGTTATAGTTGAGGATTGGCCGAGACTAGATCTCCCAAAGGGGCTCTCGGGTTTGGCTAACTTGTGGACTATTTTGTGCATTTCTTATGTTTCCAAGTTTTTATTGTATCAGATGACCCAAGTTTCAACCCCCTCATGCCATAAAATTTGAAGTTCATCAATCAAAGGTTGCAAGTAGACATCTATTCTGCTTGTTGGATTACCCAGGCCAAGAACAACACAATTAAGAAATATATAACGACTAGCCATCAACATTTCAGAAGGATGATTTTACGGGGTAATAAATACATGCCAACATGAAGATGGCGTGACACCAACTGAAAAAGGAGAGAAGCCATCCGTACATAATCCCAAATGAATATTTTGTGGCTCAGCTGCAAAATCTAGATAAGTTGCATCAAAATGCTTCCAAGCCTCTCCATCAGATGGATGACACATGACACCAGTAGACCTTCTATTTTCATTGTGCCATCTCATATGAGGAGCTGAGTTGTTTGAAGCATACAACCTCTTCAATATTGGTATTAGAGGTAAATAATGCATCGCCTCAATAGCAATTTTATCTCCACTACAACCACGCTTCTATAGAGGGTGCTGACAAAACTTTCAGGACTCTAGGTTAGCATATTCCTTAAAGTATAACATGCAACCATTTTCACAACAATCAATTCTAATCGAGGAGAGATCTAACTTTGACACCGATCTTTTTGCCTTATAGAAAGAATCAGGAACCTCTAAGGCGGGGCCAACTAACTCTTTAATAAGGCCTATCATTAAGTCCATTCCTCCTTCAACAATATTCCAATCAGATTTAATACTTAATAATCTAACAGCAATAGGCAAATGAGGATGGGAACAACCATCAAACAAAGGATGACTAGCAACATGCAGTTGTTCATAAAAATGGCCTGCTTCTCTATTGGGAACATCTTCAACATTTTTCCTAAAGTCACCCCCGTGTTGCATCCCAAAAGCATCGTGGGCCATTTCTGTCATCCTAGTATCTTTATATTCATTATGACCTGCAGACCTACTACTTTCACCAACAACAAAATTATTTTTCTTAACATCACCATCAATAGTACACAATCTTAAAAAGTCCTCGTGAAACCCCCTTCTATAAAGATGTTCCTTCACAACTTTTTTTAAAAGATTTGAACCATCACATCTTACACAAGAACAATGAATAACCTGAAAATGTGACCAAGCATCAAGTGTCTTAGCATGTTCTACAAATCGTCTGACAACTTCAATAAATTCCACCCTAAGACCCATTCTATTATCATTATTCCGTTGATATAGCTATATTTAGGTTCCATCTACACAATCAATCAGATTCAACTAATTAGTTCAAGTCACAAAAGTTCACATTTCAAGTACCTAAATTCAAAATGAAAAAGTACCTAAATTTCAATTACCAAACTAAACCACATTCAAAACAAAAATTCACATTTCAAGTACCTACACTTAATCAATTTCAAGTCACTAAGTCACCTCCGAAGTCACCAAACTAAACTACATTCAAAATGATAAATTCACCTTCCAAATACCTACACATAATCAATTTCAAGTGACTAAGTCACCTCCTAAGTTACCAAACTAAACTACATTCAAAATAAAAATTCACATTTCAAGCACCTAAACTTGAACATTTTCAAGTCGCTAAGTCACCTCCCAAAAAAACAAACTAAACTACCTTCAAAATGATAAATTCACTCTCACATGTTAGTAGAATAAACCACTTTCAAAATAAAAATTCACCTTTCAACTATCTATACTTAAATCAATTTCATGTGACTAAGTCACCTCACATTACCACATTCCATCACATTCAAAACAAAAATTCAAAATTCAAGTACCTACACTTAATCAATTTCTAGTGAATAAGTCACCTCACATGTTACCAAACTAAACAACATTTAAAATAGAAATTCACCTTTCAACTACCTACACTTAATCAATTTCAAGTGACTAAATCATCTCACATGTTAGTAGAATAAACTACTTTCAAAACAAAATTTCATATTTCAACTATCTACACTTAATCAATTTCAAGTCACTAAGTCACCTCCCCAAAAAACAAACTAAACTACCTTCAAAATGATAAATTTAACTTTCAAGTACCTACACTTAATCAATTTCAAGTGACTAAGTCACCTCCCAAGTCACCACACTAAACTACATTCAAAACAAAAATTCACGTTTCAACTACTTACACTTAGTCAATTTCAAGTGACTAAGTCATCTCACATGTTACCAAGCTAAATCACATTCAAAAAAAAAATTCACATTTCAACTATCTACACTTAATCAATTTCAACTCACTAAGTCACCTCCCAATAAAACAAACTAAACTACCTTCAAAATGACAAATTCACCTTTCAAGTACCTACACTTAATTAATTTCAATTGACTAAGTTGCTCCCCAAGTCACCACACTAAACACATTCAAAACAAAAATTCATGTTTCAGCTACCTACACTTAGTCAATTTCAAGTGATTAAGTCATCTCATATGTTACCAAGCTAAACCACATTCAAAACAAAAATTCACATTTCAACTACCTAGACTTCAATATTTTGAAGTCACTCAGTCACCTCCCAAGTTACAAAGCTTAACAAAATTCAAAACGAAAAGTTTACATTTCAAGTACCTACACTTCAACATTTTCAAGTCACTAAGTCACCTCCCAAGTTACCAAACTAAACCACATTCAAAATGAAAAATTCACATTTCAAGTACCTACACTTCAACATTTTTAAGTCACTAAGTCACCTCCCAAGTTACCAAACTAAACTACATCCAAAATAAAAAATTCACATTTCAAGTACCTACACTTAATCACTTTTCAAGTCACTAAGTCACCACCCAAGTAACCAAACTATACTACATTCAAAAAGAAAAATTCACATTTCAAGTACTTACAGTTAATCACTTTCAAGTCACTAAGTCACCTCCCAAGTAACCAAACTAAAATTCACATTTCAAGTACTTACACTTAATCACTTTCAAGTCACTAAGTCACCTCCCAAGTAATCAAACTATACTATATTCAAAAAGAAAAATTCACATTTCAAGTACTTACACTTAATCACTTTCAAGTCACTAAGGCACCTCCCAAGTAACCAAGCTATACTACATTCAAAAAGAAAAATTCACATTTCCAGTACCTACACTTAATCACTTTTCAAGTCACTAAGTCACCTCCCAAGTTACCAAAGAAAACTACATTCAATACAAAAATTCAAAATAAAAGTTCACCTTCAAATAACTACACTTAATCACTTTCAAGTAACTTATTTATTTATAGTATAAGTCAAAAAATTGACCAAGTGTATAAAGCAAATAAGTAGAGGCATCACATGTCCCTCTCACACTATATAATCATCACAAAATTTCTATGACTTTCAAAGACTTCTACAGCAAACAATCCCACCTTAACACTACATTTAAAGACTTCATTATAAGAAAATAGAGATAAATCAACTTACCTTTGCTTGGCCTAAATTGAAGAGAAAGAGTCAGATGTCAACAACTTTACTCCAAAGCTCCCCTTCAAACTAATATACCTCCTTGCAACATAAACACTTGGCATCAGTTTTCTTTTCCTTGAACTAGTTGGCAGATTTATGAAAAACCCAATCTTTGAATTGAACAACCATAATCATTTACACTAGAATTAAGGTCAACAGAAAATATCAGCTAATGCACATTATAGGAACACACAAATCAGTAACAAGCCAACATAAAGTTCTTGTTTTTTTATGGTAAAGTAACCGAGAAGCAAAATATTACATTACACCATGTGCTTAATACCCAACAAATACAAAGAGCGAAACAAAATTAATAGTGAGAAAAATAATGTTGAAAAGCAAGAGTTCCCTCCTGATAACAGCTCAGGGCGAAGTTAATGGCAAAAACAAGCCTCTAAATTACATTACATTACACCTTGTTTTTAATACCCAACAAAGGCAAAGAAGATAGAAACTATACAAAATGCTGAAAAATAAGAACTCTTCCTTAGATTTAACAATTCCACTTCCGACAATCAAATGGGTGACTAAGACACTGGCTGTTCCTGCCGTGGGTGACTGAGACAGTGGATGAGATGATGGTTGTGGCTGAGATGGTGAGCTGTCATTGATAGTTGGGTACCGTCGATGTTGGGTGTCATCAAGATTATCAATTTTTAAATACTTAGACGACTCATAATAATTAATTATAGGTGATATAGTAAAATTACAGTTGAAGCAGCTGAAACAGCCATGTCATAAATGTCTATTTTTCTTTATAAATATTTATTTTATATTTATTAAATATTATTAATTTTTAACACGTAAATGTTATATAATAATTAATTAGGGGTGATATAATAAAATCACAGACCAAGTAGAAAACTGAAAGAAAGCATGTGACTTATACAACTATCAACGTAATTTTCAAATAATATCCCTTTATCCTAATCAATATGTCATCGTCGACGTTGTAATTTACTATTTTAAGTTATATGTTATGTAATTTATAATACTCTTCCTGTTCAAACTTTTGTGTTATTGATAGTGAATTTAGAATTTAAAAGTAATTTAAATTTTTAATTATTGTAATTTATAATATTTTTTTATTTGAATTTAAGCGACATTGATATAATTTCAAGAGTAACCAAATTTCACGATTGAAATAGCGAAACTAGCACGTCTTGAATGACTCATAATAACTAATTATAAGTGATACAGCAAAATTGCTATAAAAATATTTGTGAAAATTTTTTAAGTGGGCTTCACATAAGATGTCAAATTAATTTAAAACATCAAAATTATCTATTTTTAAATACTTAAATGACTCATAATAATTAATTATAGGTGACATAGTAAAATTATAATATGAAAACAGCTGAAATAGCCATGCCATAAATGTCTATTATACTTTATAAATATTTTTTTATTTTTTATTAAATATTATTAATTTTTAATAAGTAAATATCATATAATAATTAATTTGGGGTAATATAGTAACATCACAGAGCAAGTAGGTAGCTGGAAGCAGGCATGTCGACCGCCTGCTGCCTGCTTCCAGCCGCCCACTCACTTTTATATATAGTAGTAATATACCTCGTAATACTTGTCTTACATTATTACAACTTCAACAACATACGCGTGTCTACATTGACACAAAATAGTATATCTATTTCCTCAATAGTATGATATCAATGTATTATTCAAAATATTTTGATATATAGATTCAGTTATCTAGCTTTTGATTAGTACTGCTTACGTCACTACATGAGATATACGTATATATATAGACATATATTCAATTGTCTTTCGGCTTTCAAATGCATACTATAAACATCACATGCACAGACAATTTTACGACCCCATAATAATATACAATGTATTTCACATATACTCAGATGAATTATCGATTAGTTTATCTTATGTAATTAATATACCTTCACTATATAATATGTATATACTATAGATATACCTATACATACACACACATATACACACTATTGACTATATCAAGTTCTAAATACGTACTATATACATCGCATGCATACACGAGTATATTATCCAATAATATAATACGACGTATTTCATATACATACTCTGATGAGTGATCGATTAATTTGATTAGCTTACATTAATATAACTTCAACGTATAGTATAAATATTATTACTTCTGTTATTTCAAATCAAGGTATTCAATATGTTTGGATAGATTCTACTAGGTTTTGACTACATCGTTCATCAATCAATCACTAAATCATATATATATATATATATATATAAAGATATTTATATATATGAACTCTTGAATGCGTACTATATACATCACATTCACAAGTATATTCATGACCTTATAATAGAACACGTTCATTATATTCTGATGAATTATCGGTTA
>NC_061116.1:181743626-181757323 GCF_002878395.1 Capsicum annuum
ATATATATATATATACATATTTATTATACAAAGATTATGCATGTTTAACATTGTTTAACGTATATACAAAGGAAAATATTTATTTTATATATTGAAACGTAAGTAAAAGCTAAAGATTATGTTTAACATAATTTGTTTATTTTATTTGATATATTTTTTAGTGTAATTTTTTCACAAAATCTAAGATTGATTGATTTTTATTATTATTATTATATTGGTTATCAACTACGTGTGATCTGTGTAATTTTAAAAAATAATATATTAGATTACATTAAAAAAAATTTAATAAAGGCCGACCACAAGTGATCGGTTTCCTAAAAATTATTTACTTTTTTTATTTTTTTTAAATCCAAAACCGACCACAAGAGGTTGGTTTTTTAAAATTATTTTCTTTTTTTATTTTTAATTAAAAATCGACCACAAGTGGTCGATTTTTTAAAACTATTTTCTTTTTTTATTTTAATTAAAAACCGACTACAAGTGGTTGGTTTTTTAAAACTATTTTCTTTTTATTTTAATTAAAAACAGGTCACAAGTGGTCATTTTTTTTATTTGAAAAATAAATAATAATTAATATAAAAATTATTGGAATGATTATTTTGAAATTTTAAAATATAAAAGCGACTACATGTGGTCATTTTTTTTAAAAAAAATATTTTTTTTTAAAAAATAAAAAACTGACCACACTCTGTGGTCGGTTTTTTGCGGTCGAAAATCTTGATTTTTTTAGTAGTGGTAGATGAATCCATTAATTCTTGATGGTTTGATAGTGGAGCTACTGGACATGTGTAATACCCCGTACTTTTACCTAGCTTAAATTTGTTCCAAAAATATCAAAGACTTGCTTTAAAGATGAATACACTTTTATACATGTGGAATTTTCATGATTTTGATTTTTTGTTGTTGGGGAAATTGAATAAGCTTTCCATTGATACTAAATTCACCCAAATTCGGCACTCGGGCATAGAGTTAGAGCCATTTTAGTAAGACAGTGACCACCTAGTACTTTAGCGCATCGCGAAGCTAGCCAAAATGGCAATTGTCAAAAACCAGTGAGTCTCTGTAATATTGGCGCATTGCGCCAGGGCTTAATTTCAGAATTGTTAATTTTTAGTGCACCAACGCGATTCCACCGCATCACGGTGCCCTTCCAGTTCGCATCCAAGATGGCAACACGATACTACCGTATCGCTTCACCAACCAGTTTCCTAGTTGTCCAGTTTCCAGTGGGCTGGCGCGATTTCACCGCGTTGTGCCAGCATGTAAAATTGGAATTTTTTTTTTTAGGTTTTGTTATTTAATTTCAGGGACCATTTGGTAATTTTCTAAAGCCCCTAATCAGCCTAAATACGGGATTTATACCCTTAATAGCTAAAAGTCCTCATTTATTTTCACTATTTCCTCAAGAACAAAAGCATTCTCAAATTATCAAACCCTAGTCTTAAGAAATCAAGGTCAATCTCAAAAAATCCAACCAAGAACTTATCAATTAAGATATGTTAGATGTTCATTCATGGGTCCCTTTCACCCACGAAGTCCAAGAATCCTTTTTCAAAGTACAAAGATTGATGATTTATGATTTTCATGCTTGAAATAGATTCAATTCATGTTCATAATGCTAATTGGGTTCCAAATCATGTTTAATTATAAGTTTTCGTGGAATTGAAATGGTTATATATTGAATTGTATGAATTTTATGCTAAAACCCTAGAATAGAAATTGAGTATTATATCCATGATTACATGTGTTGGCCATTATTATGTGAAATAATTTGTGCTCGACATGTGTTTGATAAATGCCTATGTGAAGGAAATAGTGTCATTGTAACATAATATCATGTATACCCCAAACATGTACAAGTAGATGCCTTACAAGTGTTTGATAAAGTGTCTCTGAGAATGAAATAATGCCATTATAGCATACCAACATGTATTCCCCATTCATGTATAAGTTAATGCGTTACAAGTGGTTGTCGACATGTCTTAATGAGTGAATTATGAACAAGTGAACAATGTTATGTTATTCAAGATTATGCTATGCTTTACTTTTATACTATCGAGTCCTGGGGGTATTTAATACCCGACAATTTAGCTGATTACCTAGAGCCAGTGTCAGTTTCAAGATAATCCCAGTCATTCCATGATCAGTAGAATTTCGTCAGTTACAGAACTTAGAAAAACTCAGTAATCTCAGTATCTGTCCAGTCCAATTTCAGTAATCAGTTCATAAACTCAGTAACATTCAATCAAATAACATAATTCAGTAGTAATTCCATGAGTCAACGAAACCCAGTGAACTCAGTTAGATCAGTCAGGTAACATGATCAATAACAGATTCAGCCCAGTCTAGTACAGTCTAAGAATCAGTTCAGTGTCTATTCAGTTGGGAGTAGGATTCAGCACCGAGTGAGAGTAGGGATGACGACTTTCCCGTCAGTTAGGCTAAGTCGTTAGTAGCAGTTCCTGTACTCCAGAACTGCGTAGCCAGTGCAGGATGAGGAGTTACCCATCAGATTAAGGCTTGTCTACCTCTCAGGGATTACCCATCAGATTAGGCTTGACTTTCTCTTCAGGGTCACCCGTCAGATAGGCTTGTCAACAGTATTGTCTTTACCCGTGGCATGGTACTGACACCCTTCCAGTTGGGGTTACAGGTTAGACCCCACCTAATTTAGATTTGGGGTATGTCGGTAGATGATTACTTCCTACAGTCTCAGTTTCAGTCTTAGTCTTTAGAATAGAACTCAGTTCAGAATTTTAGAAATTAAGACTGTCAGATATAGTCACTCAGCTCAGTAAAGAACTCAGATAGTTCTATAGATTTAGGACTATTAGATACAGTCAATCAGTATCAGTATCAACTAATTCAGGGATCACCCGCTAGATAGGCCTTATCTTAGGGGTTACCCGTTAGATAAGCTCGACCCTACAATAGTTATCAGTAATCCAGTACTAGTAGATCTAGTTATCAGTATTACAGTATCAATAAACTCAGATAACAGTTAGACAGTATTCAAAACTCGGTATCCATTGTTAGTACGACCTCATTTATAGTTTATCAGTCATGGGTTAGGTTGTGGTCCTTCGGGATTATGAGTACCGTGTAGTGTCAAGGGTTCAAAATTCGAGCCATTACAACATGTTGTCATTTCCTTACAGGGATTCAAAAACAAAAGGAACCTAAGGAAAATGGAGTAAAAAATTAGAGTCATCACAAATATCTAAGTTGAAGTAGAGTTCATAGGAACTGTAGTTTTAGACTTAGAAACTGGTTATAAGCTTGTTCTTGAAAACACTCTTTATGTACAGTCTTTTAGACAAAATTTGATTTTCATTCCAGTTTTACACAGATTTGGTTATGATTTTAACTCTCCTAATGAAAAAGTTAATTTGCTTTTGAACTCCCGAGTTGTTGGTCATGGAATCCTTAACTTCTGATTTTGAATACAACTTTTTTATTTCTAAAATTGTTGGGTCTAAACGATCAATTTTAAATAAAAAAATCGGGCACGTTGTGGCATCGACGTTTAGGTCATATCTCTAAAGATAGAGTTGATAGGTTGGTTAAGTCTAACATTTTACCTCCTCTTGATTTTGGGGGCATAGGAACATGCATTGATTGTATTAGAGGAAAGTTGACTAAAAAAAAGAAAAAAAAGAATGCTTCTCATAGTTCTAGTTTGTTGGAAATCATTTATATTAACATAAGTGGTCCGTATTCTACTAAGTTATTTTATCATCCTCATTGATGAATTTTCTCGATATGGTTATGTTTTTATTATTAAAGAAAATCAAATTCTCTTGAAATGTTTAAAGTATTCAAAACTAAAGTAGAGAAACAACTGAAAAAGGTCATTAAGATAGTGAGGTCTGATCATGGGGGTGAGTACTATGGTAGATACACTGAGACTGGGAAACATATGAGACCCTTTGTCAAATATCTACAATATTGTGGCATCTAAGGATTCTTTTTTTGGATCATTATGGCATTGGTAGCCCATTTTGATCTTGAGCTACATAAGATGGATGTAAAGACAACTTTTTTTGAATGGTGATCTTAATGAAGAGGTTTACATGCAACAACCCCAAGGTTTTGTTGGTAAAGGCAGTGAGAATCTTATGTGTAAGTTGAAGAAATCTATCTATGGCTTGAAGTAAGCTTCTCGCTTCTCGATAGTGGTACTTAAAGTTTGAGGAAATTATTACTTCTATGGGATTTGTGGAGAACAAGATTGATCATGGCATCTATCTCATGATCAATGGGAGTAAGTTCATCATTCACACTTTAATATTGTTTTATTGTATTAAGGCTTTTTACCTTATGCGTAGGCTATGTCTTATATTAATTAGATCATATTGTTGTTTTATTGGATCTTTCTTTTGGAGACATATATGGTATATCATTCTACCTTGTGGATTTTTCTGGTTATTGCACCATGTAATATATTGCACATGTTGAACCTTAAAAATCAAGATTTTCTAGTGGAACACGTGTTATTTTAGTGCTCACACATGTTGTAACAGAAAATCGCGGTGACAATTTTTCTATGGTATGCATGTTGATTTTAAGCGTACATATTGATATGAAAAATCGTTTGAAGGACTAACAATGAAATAGCCTCGATTTGGAGTCCATGTTGACTATTTTTTGCTACACTACCACATCATTTTGTCTATGTCTACAAAACTTTAATGTTAGTAATTGTGGACTGGTCTTGTATTGTTGGTTGATGCAAGTACTGCTACAGTTCAATAGTGATGTTTTGCGTGATTGAACTATGTTGGAGATTACGTTCCACTACTAAATGTTTATGGCCATTGTCTATTCAACCGAGAGTTATTTTCATAAAAATAAGTTTTCTAAAACTTTTTGTTAAAAGTTAACATTTCCAAGTGGGAGAATGTTAGAATTATTTATTCTATTTTGACTTAACATTAATTTTTTATTACATTAAAATAAAACGGGGCCATGTATTCATGCGGATTCCATATGGGCCTGTATCCATTTCATGTTATTAGTCGTAACGCCCTGAGTCTGTACCCCGGAAGCTATATGGTGCTTACGACCCTGAAAGACCACAAGCTAACCCATGACTGATATCTACTGTGAGCACTGAATAATAATACTAAAATAAATGCGAAATTAGGCTGAATTGCCATAAGGTTCAAGATCTAAATACTGATAAGTATAACATCTAATAAAAATATCTGAAAACTAAACAGTGTCTAAACTGGTCTAGTCTGAAAGCCTCTAACTGAACTATCTAAATAGAGAGTTGATGGGATAAGCCTCCAACTAACTCCAACTAATGCAATACTGAAACTACTGAATTGTTGAAATAAAAGCATATCCTCGATAGATGAGGACTCACTACTAAATCTGCACTGCTGACTGATTGAATCTATCTAAGCGCGATCGAGAACCTAAGTGTTCGAACCTATGATATGAGACATAAACAGTATGTGGAATGTAAGGGTTCTTATGCATAAACAGTAACTGACTAAATAATATAGAGTAACTGAATATGAGAGTACATGGATAACTGAAACTGCTATAAATCCTGAGTATGTAATACTGTACACATACATATATATACTGTATCTAAGCTTTTCTAAAGCTAAGTACTGAGTTCTGATTACTGAGTAATTGATATCTGAAGTTACTGATACTGAGTGACTGTGTCTGACAGTCCTGATTCTGTAGAACTGAACTGAGCTCTAAATTGAGACTGAAACTAAGACTGTGAGAGGTAATTATCTAACCTACATGCCCCAAATCTGAGCTGATAGGGGTCCAACCTGTGACCCCAGTTGGAAGGGTGCTAATACCGTGCCACGGGTACTAACATTAGAAAACTAGGATGCCAAGCCTAACTGACGGGTGACACCTGGGCAGAGCCAAGCGTAATTTAACGGGTGACCCCTGGGAGGTATTCAAACCTAGTCTGGCGGGTGACTCTTCATCTTGCGCTAGCTACACAGTTCTGAAGTACAGGGACTGCTACTAACGACTCTGCCTCTCTGATGGGGAAGCCGTCATCCCTGCATTCGCTCGGTGCTAAATTCTACTCCCAACTGAAAGATATTGACTTTTAAACTGAACTAAATGGTACTGGCACTAAGCTTTACTGAGTTCAAAAACTGACTGAGTTTGCTGAATTCTGCTAACGGACTAAGTACTACTGATCGTGACATGACTGATACTATTTTGTAACTACTGTAGCTCTAGATAAACAACTAAATTTTTGGGTATTAAAAACCCCCAGGACTCGATAGCATGAGAAGTAAAGCATAACATGATCTTGAATAACATAACAATGTATAATTGTGCATAATTCATTCATAGAGGCAATTTATCGAACACTTGTAGGGCATAAGCTTGTACATAGACTAATATGTCATGATTGCATCATTTAATTCACATGGACATTCTATCAAACACTTGGAGAGTACTACTTAATTCACATAATCATGGATAACATATAAACATTGAAACTTCAATGCCCAAACATGCAATTTCATGGATTTAACATGCAATTCATAAAGTTTCCCATAAATACTATTCTATTTTCATGAATCTTATCATAATCATGGATTGAAAACAAAATTAACATCATAGACATGCGTACAATCAATTTCAAACATGGGAATTCACAATTCCATAAATTTGTAGTTTTAAAAAAGGATTCTTGGACTCCATGGGTGGAAGGTACCCATAGATGAACATCTAACATACCTGAGAGGATTAATCCTTGAAGGTTCTTGGTGAAATTTTTGATGATTAACCTTGATTCTTGAAGCTAGAGTTTTTGCCTCTTGAGAGAGAATGTTGTAATCCTTGAGAAAAGTAAGTGAATAACGGTATAACTGGGTTAATTAGGGTGGTGAGGAAAAAAAAGACTTTAATGCCCTCAAAATTAAAACTGGGAATTAGCTGAAAAATCCCGATCTGGGACCTTGGCATGAAGCGGCACTATCCGCGCCGTGTCACTGGAAATTGATAACTGGGAATGTGGCTGGTGGCGTGACGCGGTGGAATTGCGGAGCAATACTGGATGCAAATTTCACCCTTGGCGCGACGCGCCATGATTGCGTTGCCTTACTGGATTTTGACAATTGTGAATTAGGCTTATGGCGCGATGCGGTGGTATCGCGTTGGTTCACTGGAAAATGACTATTGCCATTTAGACGGTCTCCACGACGCGCTGAAGTACCAATTGGTACACTGTCTCAGAAAAACGGCTCTAACTTTTCGCCCGGGTATCGGATTTGGGCAAATTTTATATCATTGGAAAACTGACTGAATTTCCTACACATTGGTAAGCTCTAAACTAAAAATACTGAGTATTTAAAATTTTTTATTTAGAATGACTCGTGGACTGAGAGTTAATTTAAGCTAGGGAAATATGGGTATTACATTAGTGTGGGCTGGCAATAGTGTAGGCCTGTAGTAGACTTGTGAGCCCATAATAGGGGGTGTACTAGGTTAAGTCTTTTAAGACTATAAATATTAGGCTAGGTCCCCTCTCCTGGCTTTAACATAAGACGTATTCCTATAAGCTGCCAGCCGACATAAGCAAAGGAAAGGACGACTCAGCCTAGTTCGTTTTCGGTTACATGTTGCAATGGTGGACAAAGGAACACACCTTTCCTCTCTCATATTTGTTACTTTATTGGTGTTCTTGATTTATGTGAACCTGTGGTGTGTTTCTCTATAAATCTAACAGATACATATAATAGTGGGTTTACAGATGGAGTATTATCTAATGCCACCTAAAATTTTAGATGGTAAGGCTACATATCATGTAATATAGAATGACTACATTGCTTTTAATCTTTTATACAACTGATAAGAAGTAGATATGTTGAAATCAGTGCTTCTATGAAAAGATACTTCTTCAAACTAGAAAATATTTGTTATTTTGTTATTTGTTCTTTTATTCAATCTTGATCTTCGAGACTTTATAATATCCTCTCTTATTAATTTTAGATTTAATTCAATCTTAAAAAATAATTTAAAATATGAAAGTGATCAGATTATATTAATAATTAGCCATCCTTAGTTAAAAAAGTCACAAGGGCTTCTTCACGCATTTCTCTTCAATAGATGGAAACAACAAAATTCTGGTCTTTTTCCATCATCATATAGCATCATCACTACTCTTCTTTTTGTGGTCCTTAATTAAGGAAATCCTTTTTCCATCATCATATTCCAAAAAAATATTATTGGAAACAAGCTTCCATGGTTACCAAGACTACATTCATATTAATCTTCTCAAATCTCACTTATAAAATTACATTTCATACATTATTATTGCTGCCGCACCACGACATTTTGGTTTATATTGTAAGTATTTCAGTTCAGTTTTAGACTTCTCTTGTTCATACAGGAAGGGAAATAAATTAATGACAAAGTCGTCTTTAAAATTTACTTACATGACTTTCACCAGCGCAGCAACCTAAATGTTTATCAAATTAAATAATTTGTGTTCAACTAATTGTGTAGTTTTAGATTTCTTGCATGTGTGGCATGCTCAAAATATAATTTGTGCTTGTAAAGGAATCTTTTCGTCCAACTAATATTAGTAATATACATGTTTTTTAAGGCTCGTATGCTTATAAATAGCTTAGTAGTTAACTACTTGGGCAAAGAAAAACATAAATAAGAAAGGGTACGTCATAAAGAACATGGGGATTGCATCAGGATTGGTGTCAGTAATTTCCAAGAAAACCATCAAACCTTTCTCCCCCACCCCTAAAATTTGTCTAAATATCTCGAGATCTCCTTGTCAAAACTTTAGCTTCTTACTATCCATGGGCATGGCATCTAAAAGACAATGCCACCGTGGAATGTAACGATAATGGAGCTGAACTTTTTGAAGTTCAAGTAAATTCAACAATGGATGAAGTTCTTCATCACTCAGATTCAAGAATTAAGGATATAGTCACATTTCCTCAAGGCGTACCTTGGTCCCTAGATTGTATGGGTCCTCCTCGTCGGGCTTTAGCTACAGCCCAACTTAGCCATTTCGATTGTGGAGGAATAGCAATCAGTGTCTGCTTATCGCACAAGGTGGGAGACGAAGACAGTGGTTATAGATTTTTAAAGGATTGGGCAGCATTAACACGCGATTCAAATAACATTGTACTACCTCCCTACTTTGTCCAGGATTCCATACTACCATCACCGCCTAATCTTGGTCCTCTTGTTTCACGGGTGAGTACAAAAAAGCAAGAATGTGTAGAAAAGACTTGATTTCTCCCCCTTGAAGCTAAATGCCGTCAAAGCCTCAGTTAAATCTGAAGGAATACAACACCTTACGAGGAATGAGGTCGTGAATGCACTTGTTTACAAATATGCTGCTAACGCTGCTTCTTCATCTAGGTCTCATCAATTGGTTCTGTATTTGAATATTCGAGAAAGTATTTCACCTCAGCTACCACCAACCTCCATTGGGAATATGCTAACGGTCTTCTCCACACCAATACATAGAGGAGACCTCAAGATAGCAAAAGTAATTGCTAATATAAGAAAGTCCAGAGATAATAATACACGTAACAAAGAACATAATGAGTGGGTTTCAGAGATATTACATGCATATAGAACGGGAAAAGGGACATTCTAGAAAAGGAGTTGTGATGTGTATATTTCAACTAGCTTATGTAAGTACCCTTTCCAAGAAATAGATTTTGGATGGGAGAAACCTAGTAGACCACGAGTAGGAGGCCATTCAATAAGCAAGTATTTTGTGTTGATGAATGAATACTCATGATGGAGGAATACATGTATCCGTCCACTTGACTGAAAAAGAAATGGCCGTCATTGAGAATGACCATCACCTTCTCCAGTTTGCTACTCCTGCGACAGAGGTGGAGCCAGAATCTAGAGTTTATAGATCCTAAACTTTCCATCAAAAGCCATATATAACTTTTATCATTATTGGATGATACATATTTTATGAATCCATAACTTATACCCTCCCTCCACCCTGCTTATGACTCAACAGCATTAATATTCAAACTACTGTTGGAAGATGTATCAACAATAACAACAACAACAAACCCAGTTTATTCCCACATAGTGAGGTCTGGGGAGGGTAAGATGTACGTAATCCATACCACTACCTCCGGAGAAGTAGCAAGGCTGTTTCCGATAGTCCCCCGGCTCAAGACAGGGAATAATAATCAACTCCAAACAAAAAGATGACAATACATAAATACGCTAATTACAAAAGAATAGTGAACAGATGAATAGTAAATAAAGATGAGTAAGCAATCGTAATAGAGCTTGCAACAAGGTAGCAAAACAGGATTAATACACCCACCAAGTAAAGCCCTACCCTACCTACCCAACTTGGCACTAGCCTTCTAACCTAATACGTGTCCTCCAGATCTTCTGGTCTAGGGTCATGTTGGAAGATGTATCAGTTTCATTTAATTTCCAGATGTCATGTTTCTTTCTGTACTTGCGTTGTTTTAGTCTCTTACAAAATGTATTTCTAACAGGTACTGATGGTTGTCAGCGAACAACGATAATTTGGTTCTTGTTTTTTGATTCCTTCCCATTTCGCAATTGGATATGTCTTAAATTTGTCAAAACTAAACCATTTTACTCGTCCCAATTTGATATTACACATTAAGAAAAACAATTAATAATATGACTATTTTACTATAGTACCCTTATTAAATGTTTACATTTTAATTTAGAGAAAAACAATTAATACTAATGGTAAAAAATAAAAACAAAATCGTCATGCCTTGATTAATGAAAAATTACAAGTAAAATGATACTTAAATCAAATTAGAAAATTTGGAACGAGTAAAATGGGACAGACGGAGTATATTTTAAAATTAAATTTAAAATAAAATTTATCAACACGGGTCCAACATAAAATGTTTCATGAATAAGTATGATATGAAGATGTAATTCTCACAACCAATCACAGTGAGTATTTCCACAACCAACCATAAGATATATTTCCACAACCAACCACAATAATACATTTCCACAACCACATGAGCCAATATCCACTCATTATTTTTATTTCATCCATGAATTTTCACTGTTTCATATGCCAATAAGGTATGAATATAATCACAATACACCAATGGTACCACATTAAACATTTTAACAACAAAATACAAGTATTCACATGTATTCATGTAACACCCCGAATCTAGTACCCGAAATGCTACACGGTGCTCATGACCTCAAAGGACCACAAGCTAACCCATGACTGATATCTGTACCTATACACAATATAATATACTGTCTAAATGCAAAAACATGAACTGAAAGGCCATAAGGTTCAAAACTGATAAATCACCATAGAACATAACATCTAGGATGAGGTATAAATACCCAAAACAAAACTGTCTAAACATGATAGTTTGCAAAGCCTCTAACTGACTGAACTTTCTGAATAAGGAGTTGATGGGATATGTCCCCAACTAACTCCAACGAATAAATTAATTAATGAGATAATAAAGAAATAATCATGTCCTCGAAGGATAAGGACTCACTACTAACTGACTGCTGATATCTGGAATCTACTGATGCTCTGGAGCTCGTGCTTTAGAATCTATGGTATAAAACATCATAGCACAAATGCGTCCGTACTTTGAATGTACTAGTATACAGTGAGGTAGGCTAAATTCATGGGGTGCATATGCATGAACAATACTGGTTAACTAACTAATATGAATGTGAGAATACATGCATGAATACATAGTAACCATATCTGATATCGTGATAACATGAGTGACTATATCTAACAGTTCTGAATCTGGTGGAACTAGCTGAGTTCCGTACTATTCTGAGTTGACTGTATCTGACAGTCCTGAATTCTATAGAACTATCTTAGTTCTAATACTGAGATTGAATAATTGTATCTGACAGTCCTAAATTCTGTAACTGAAATTGTGGAAAGTAGTTATCTAACTGATATGCCCCTAATACGCCATTATGGCTGAGTTGGGGTCTAATCTGTAACCCCAATTAGAAGGGTGTCAATACTGCATCACTGGTAAGGATAATCTATGAGTAACCCTCATATAACAGGTAACTCTAGTGAGAATGGTGGGAACCCTCATTTAACAGGTTAAGCCACCTCATTTACCCTCATATAACAGGCTATGATGTCTCAACCTACGCTGGCTACGTAGTTATAGAATGCAAAGAGTGCTTCTAAGAATCACACCCTCATATAACAGGTGTATTCCCATCCTTGAGTTCACTCGATGCTAATTTCTACTCCCATCTGAATAGACACTAATCATACATTACTAAACTAAACTGGACTGAATTAAATAAGTTCTGTTAACTGAAGAAATAGTACTGATATTATTGAATTTCTGAGATTTCTTGAGTCACATGACTGACTGAGTTCTATGGATCATGGCTTGACTAAGGGCATCTGTAATACCCGTGCTTATTCCTAGCTAGAAATCATCTCAAGGATGCTAGTACTTGCTTTGAAATACAAATCTATGTTTTTACCAATGGTATTTTTGATATTTCTACTTTTTATCATATGGGAAATTGAGTTAGCTTTCTAACGATACTAATTTTGTCCAAATTCGACACCAGACGAGGAAGTTATGGATGTTTTACTCAGAACTGACCGAAATGCCCAGGTGCAATGTCCAAGTTGATGGACCACCAAACAAGTGACAGACCACCACTTTTACCATCACAGCCAAGACATTAGGGCGACGTTTTGGATAAGGATTGACGGACGAGTTGATGGACCATCAGATTTTTGATGGACCATCATCCAGGCCGTCAACTCTTATCCAGTGAACCTTATTTCTGGTCCACATATGACGGTCGAAATGATAGACCGTCAGTCGAGTCGCCACACGCCACGTTCAATTTATTTCTAGGATGTTTTAATAGGGATATTTTGGTCACTTACCACTCGCCTATATATACCCAAATGAGTCTAAATTCAGCTATTTTACTCATTATTATTTCATAAATAAAAACTAGAGTTTCTCTCTAACTTTAATCTCTAAGAACAAGACCCAATCTTCTTCAAAAATCAAAGGATTTCAAATCCTTCAAGTTAAAAAACATCAAGAACCTTGAGTCAGATATGCGTAGTGTTCATCTATGGATCCATTTTGTTCATAGAGCTGAAAAAACATGTTTTAAATATTTTGTGATTATCTTATTGTGATATGAGCATGTACATGTTGATGATTGTTGTTTAAGTTTCAAGATGATATCTAAAGGTGATTTCATAAAGTATATATGTTTGTTAGTTAAAACCCATGATCCTTATATGGCTTAATATGGTCAAATTCACGAACACACTTAAGCTAAAAGAATGCATGCAAAGTGTTTGATAATATGCCTAGATGATAGAATTCATGTCCCATGATTTAATAGTGCTTAAATGACAAGTTCATGCTCTATGCTTTACGATTTTCTATGAATTCCATGTGAGTGATATGCGTTGTTGTTGTGATATGGATTGACCATGATATTGAAGCTATGCAAGTATATACATGTTGTATGAATTTCCCTTCCATGTATAAGATGTTGAGAACTATTCTTAGTGTGAAATCCCCTACACATGATATGGTAAATTATGGACTCTACTCTTACAATCAAGTCAGTCATGTGTGTCAGTTTCCTTCCATTGAGTCCTGGGGGTACAAGTACCCCCAGGACTCAATGGAAGGAAACTGACA
>NC_061116.1:181757423-181921388 GCF_002878395.1 Capsicum annuum
TGTTTGATAATATGCCTAGATGATAGAATTCATGTCCCATGATTTAATAGTGCTTAAATGACAAGTTCATGCTCTATGCTTTACGATTTTCTATGAATTCCATGTGAGTGATATGCGTTGTTGTTGTGATATGGATTGACCATGATATTGAAGCTATGCAAGTATATACATGTTGTATGAATTTCCCTTCCATGTATAAGATGTTGAGAACTATTCTTAGTGTGAAATCCCCTACACATGATATGGTAAATTATGGACTCTACTCTTACAATCAAGTCAGTCATGTGTGTCAGTTTCCTTCCATTGAGTCCTGGGGGTACTTGTACCCAAAATATATAGCTATCTACCTAGAGCTATGTCATGTTATCACGATAATCTCAGTTGAGCCATGATCTATAGAACGCAGTTGGGCATGTGACTTAGGAAACCTCAAAAATCTCATGATCTCAGTTAATTCTCAAATAGTAGCACTAATCCGTCAGTCAACAGAAGTCAGTTACTCAGTTCATGTACCATCAGTTAAATCACGTTCAGTCTCTTCAGATGGGAGTAGAAGTTAGCATCGAATGAACCCAAGGATTGGAACTTACCTGTTAGTTTAGTGTGTGATTCTTAGTAATCATCTTTGTGTTCCAGAACTACGTAGCCAGCATAGGTTGAGACATCTTAACCTGTCAAATTAGGGTTGATGAGGTGGCTTAATCCATCTGTGTAGGGTTCTCACCATTCTTATTTTGAGTACCTGCCAGCTAAGGGTCACTCACAACTGTCCTACCAGCGGTGCGGTATTGACACCCTTAGAGTCGGGGTAGAGATTGGACCCCAACTTAGCTATATGCTTTATTCGGGCATGTCGGTCGAACAACTACCTCCCACAGTTTCAGTCCAAGTCTTAGTAAAAACACTCAGATAGTTCTTCAGATTTTAGTAAATTAGGACTGGCAGATACAGTCAATTCAGTTATAGAATGGAACACAGATAGTTCCATTAGATTCAGGACTATTAGACACAGTCATCTATGTTATAAGAATTTTAGTATTTTTCATGCTAGATATCGGTAGATCATGTATTAGTGTCCAGATCTAGATATCACGTAATCATGATCTCAGTTACTACGTATGCATATTTGCACTCTTACATTCATATCAGTTAGTCAGTTAGCATCGTTCATGCATGTAAACCCATTTTTGCATTTAGCCTACCTCACTCGTATACTTAGTACTCCCAGTTGTATTGATGTATTTGTGCTATAGTTCGTTCTTTCACGTTACACCATAGGTTCATAGATATGAGCTCCATATCAACAGTAGCAATAGCATTCCAGTTGCAGAGTTGCAGTGAGTACTCATCCATTTGAGGATGATATTATTTATTTCATTTATTATTTCAGTTCAATTTTGCTAGATGGAGTTAGTTGGATACATGTTCCTTCAACTCCTTATTCAGATAGTATTTAGAGGCTTTAAGTTTAGCTTAGATTTGATTCAGATTTTAGTTATTTTGGGTATTCGTTACCCCATATGGATGTTATGATTTGTCAGATACTCTATATAGTTGAACCTTATGGCGTATTGTTCATGTTTTCAAAATTATTAAATCATATATTGCAGTGTACAGGTACAAATATCAATCATGGATTAGATTGTGGTCTTTCAGGGTCATAAGCACCGTGTATAACTCTGGTTCAGAAAAATTGGGGTGTTACAAACTTGGTATCAGAGCTTAAGGTTCAATAGAGTCCTAGGAAGTCTGAAAGCTGCATCTAGTAAAGTCTTGTGCATAGGTGTTTTGTGCGCCACATTTATGTGCAAGAGGCTATAAGATGTTTTAGAAATAGTTTCCTTTATTTTGGTATTCATATCGTGCTAGTGAGCATAATCTCAAGTTAAACTCTCAGTCTAATCCGTTCTTCTCTTATTTTAGAATATGCCTCCAAGGGGAAGAAACTAGCCAGCTCCTCAGCCCAAAGATCCTTTGGACAAATATGTCTCTCATGCGGAGTTTAGGGTCGCATTCACCAAACTTGCTCAGTCTGTGGCTGCCCAAAATGAACGGCCACCAGTTATTCTGGCTAATCCATTGGCCAAATCAGCCACAGCTAGGATTTGGGACTTCACCTAAATAAACCCTCCATCTTTCTTTGGGTCTAAGTCTGATGAAGACCCTCAGGAATTCATTGACCAAGTATAGAAGGTCATAGATATCATGGGAGTTATTTCTTGTCAGAGTGCCGAGTTAGCCGCATACCAGTTACAGGATATTGCTCACACTTGGTACAAATAGTGGAAGTCCAAGAGGTTATAGGATGCAAGTCCGATAGTGTGGGAGGAATTTGTCATGACTTTCTTAGATAGATTCTTTCCCCAAGAGTTGAGGAAGGAAAAAGTTCTAGAGTTCATCAACCTCAGGTAGGGAAATATAATTGTTAAGGAGTAGTCTCTCAGATTTACTTAGCTAGCCAGATATGCCCCTCATGTGGTTGCAGACAACAGGGCTAAGATGAGCAAGTGGGGTGAATGATAGTGTGGTAAATGAGTGTAGGTTTGCGATGCTGAACAGTGATATGACTTTATCCAGGCTCATAAATCATGCTCAAAAAATAGAGGAGCATAAGATTAGGACTAGGGAGAGGCAGAACAAGAGAGTAAGGTCAAGCATTTTCAGTTTTGCTCAACCAAAATCAGAAGGAGGAAACTGTTTGCAGTTTCATCCTAAGCCAACAATTCTAGCTCCTTCCTCCGCCAGTGCCCCAGTGCCAAAATTCAAAGACGGCAGCAGAGATCTAGCACCAAGCTCTAAGTCTCAGGGTAGTATCAGCAGTGCCCAAACTAATCCCCTGTGTCAGACTTGTGGTAAGAACCACAAGGATACCTGTAAAGCTGGTAGTGATGTTTGTTTTGGTTGTGGCAAGCCAGGCCACTAGATTAGAGGGTGTCCATAGTCAGGTCTACAAGGTCAGTAGAATTGCTTCACATCCCAGTCTGGTCGCCCAAATTAACAGAGTGCCTCTTCTAGTGCTACTAGTAGGTAATTCCCAAACAGACTCTATGCTCTTCAGATCCAACAGGATCAGGAAAATTCTCCTAATGTCGTTACTGGTATGTTATAGATTTTCCATGTTCATGTTTACTCTTTGCTAGATCCAGGTGCATCTTTGTCTTTTGTTACTCCTTATATAGCAAGTGATTTTGAAATCAGTCCTAAAATTTTAGCAGAGCCCTTTTTAGTCTCTACCCCAGTGGGTAAAACCATCATAGGTCGGCGGGTATACAGGCACTGCCCGGTTATGATATTTAAAAAAGCCACATCAGCAGATTTAGCCAAATTAGAGATGATTAATTTTGATATCATTCTCGGCATGGATTGGATTCATTCCTGCTATGCTACAGTTGACTGCAGAACCAGGGTAGTTCAGTTTCAGTTCTCGAATGAGCCCGTCCTAGAGTGGAAGGGTAGTACTTCATCTTTTAGGGGTCAGCTTGTTTCCTACCTTCGGGCAAGGAAAATCATTTCTAAGGGGTGTATGTATCATCTCGTGCTTATTAAAGATCCCAATTTCGAATCTCCTAGTCTTGAATCAGTCCTAGTTGTAAATGAGTATTCAGACGTGTTTTCTGAAGATCTTCCAGGCATTTCTCCCAAAAGGGAAATAAACTTTGGCATTGATCTTCTTCCAGATACTCAACCTATTTCTATTCTGCCATATAGAATGGCACCAGCAGAACTTAAGGAACTGAAAGATTAGTTGAAGGATCTCTTAGATAAGGGATTTATTAGGCCCAGTGTATCCTCATGGGGTGCACCAGTCTTATTTGTGCACAAGAAAGATGGTTCTCTTAGGATGTGTATTGATTACCATCAGCTCAACAAAATTGCAGTTAAGAACAAAGATCCTTTTCCCAGAATAGATGACTTGTTTGACCAACTTTAGGGTACCAATTATTTCTCTAAAATAGACCTCAGATCAGGCTACCATCAGCTCAGAGTTGGAGAATATAACATCCTAAAGACAGCTTTCTGTACTCGGTATGGTCACTTCGAGTTTCTAGTTATGTCCTTTGGTCCTACCAATGCCCCAACCGCTTTCATAGACTTGATGAACCGTGTGTTAAAGCAGTACTTGGACATGTTCATCATACTCTTCATAGATGATATCCTAGTCTATTACCATACAGAGCGTGATCATTCAGACCATCTCAGGATTACTCTTCAGACTCTCAGAGATCACTAACTATTAGCCAAATTTAGTAAGTGTAAGTTTTGGCTAAGATCAGTAGCATTCCTTAGCCATATTATTTTCAGTGATGGCATTAGAGCAGATTCTCAGAAGACCGAAGCGATAAGAAACTGGCCTCGCCCTGTCTCTCCATCAGATATAAGGAGTTTCTTGGAATTAATGGGATAGTATAGAAGGTTTGCCAAGGGATTTTATTCTATTGCATTCCCCATGTCCGGATTGACTCAAAAGAAGGTCAAGTTTCAGTGGTTAGATCCTTGTGAGAAGAGTTTTCAAGAGTTGAAGACTAGACTTACCTCAACTTCAGTTCTAGCTCTTCCAGATGGTCCAGATGGTTTAGTGGTACATTGTGATATGTCCAGAGTGGGTTTAGGTTGTGTCCTCATACAACATGTTAAGGTCATAGCCTACGCCTCCAGACAGTCAAATCCCCATGAGAAAAATTATCCTACTCATGATCTTGAGTTAGCAGCCGTAGTATTTGCCTTAAAGATTTGGAGGCATTATGTATACGGAGTTCATGTAGATGTCTTCACAGATCATAAGAGTCTCCAATGTGTCTTTTCTCAGGAAGATCTCAATCCTCATCAGAGAAG
Source organism: Capsicum annuum (assembly GCF_002878395.1). Taxonomy (NCBI): domain Eukaryota; kingdom Viridiplantae; phylum Streptophyta; class Magnoliopsida; order Solanales; family Solanaceae; genus Capsicum; species Capsicum annuum. The sequence continues at coordinate 181,762,257 of NC_061116.1, forward strand.
GCGGTTAGAGCTTTTGAAAGATTATGACATGAGTGTCCTTTACCATTCGAGCAAGGCTAACATTATGGCTAACGCTCTCAGTAGACTCTCCATAGGTAGTGTTTCTCACATTGAGGACAACAAGAAGAAGATTGCTTAAGAAATCCATCAACTCGCCAAGATAGGTGTTCGCTTAGTCGATTATTTTGAGGGTGGTGTATATGTTCAAAGTAGTTCAGAGTCATCTCTAGTTTCTGAGGTAAAAGAAAAGCAAGACAGGGATCCTAGCCTTGGCAAGCTAAAAGAGTCAGTTCAGAATCAGAGAGTAAAGGTTTTCTCCCAAGGGAGAGATGGGGTTCTTCATTGTCAGGGTCGCCTGTGCATTCCAGGTATAGATAGGTTAAAGTAACGGATTCTTACAGAAGTGCATGGAGCACGATACTCTATTCATCCAGGGGCCACTAAGATGTACCGCGACCTGCGAGAAATATATTAGTTGAGTGGGATGAAGAGAGATATTGTAGAGTTTGCGGCTAAGTGCTCTACATGGCAGCAAGTTAAGATAGAGCATCAGAAGCCTAGTGGACCCATGCAGGAGTTTATCATTCCTACTTGGAAGTGGGAAGAAGTGAACATGGACTTCGTGATGGGTTTTCCTCGAACTCATCAGCAGCACGATTCAGTTTGGTTTATTGTAGACAGGATGACCAAGTCAGCTTATTTTCTTTAAGCTCATACCTCTTATTCAGTCGAGGATTATGCCAAACTCTATATCATGGAGTTGGTCATATTACACGGTGTTCCATTATATATTATTCCAGACAGAGGTACCCAATTCACCTTTTACTTCTAGAAAGCATTCCAAAAGGGTCTAGGTACCCAAGTCAATATCAGTATAGCCTTTCATCCTCAGACAGATAGTCAAGCAGAAAGGACCATTCAGACTCTTAAAGATATGCTAAGGGCGTGTGCAATTGATTTCAAGGGAAGTTAGGATTACCACTTGCCTTTGATTACGTTTACATACAACAATAGATATTATTCCAGTAATAAAATGGCTCCATTTAAAGCTCTCTATGGCAGGGAATATAGATCTCTAATTAGTTGGTTTGAAGTTAGTGAGGCCTCAGTCATAGGTCTTGACTTGGATTTTGACGCCTTAGAGAAAGTTCAATTGATCAGAGAGAGACTCCGGGCTGCTCAGAGCCCGCAGAAGTCTTATGCTGATGTTCATAGAATGGATCTCAAGTTTGAGGTCTATGACTATGTCTATCTCAAGATCTCTCCCATGAAGGGAGTGAAGAGGTTTGACAAGAAAGGGAAACTCAATCCCCGCTATATCGGTCCCTTCAGGATTCTAAGTCATTTAGGCAAGGCAGCTTATGAGCTCGAATTGCCTTCAGATTTAGCCTCAGTTCATTCGATTTTCCATGTATCCTTGCTCAAGAAGTGCGTAGGTGACCTAGCAGTTGTAGTCCCTATTCATAGCATTGATGTTTAGAACAGTCTATCTTATGAAGTGATTCCAGTTGAAATCTTAGACTATCAGACTCATCGATTAAGGAACAAAGAGGTCCCTCTAGTTAAGGTTCTTTTGTAAAATCATTCCATCGAGGGAGATACTTGGGAAGCCAAAGCAGATATGCGTACCAAGTATCCTTACTTCTTCTCCGCCAATTTAGATCAAGCTCAAGGTAATAGTTCGCCTTAAGCTTATTCAGTTTCATATTCATGTTCCCATTATAATATGGTATCTACTACCATTTCATAATCTGTCATGCATTTATGTATTAGTTCAGTTATAAAATCATGCATCAGCTATTCGTTCTCGTCTTGAGAAACTCAGTTTATCAGAACACTCAGTTATCAATGCATTACATGTGCATGAGTTCAATATATTTAGCATGTCATTCATGAAGTCATGTCTCAGACACTCATGTTCAGTTCATGTTTATTTATTATTTTCCCTCTTAGACAGTCTCATTCAAGGATGAATGTTCTTAAGGGGGAGATATTGTAATACTGGTGCTTATTCCTAGCTAGAAATCATCTCAAGGATGCTAGTACTTGCTTTGAAATACAAATCTATTTTTGTACCCATGGCATTTTTTAGATTTCTACTTTCTATCACGTGGAAAATTGAGTTAACTTTCTAACGATACCAATTTTGTCCAAATCCGACACTAGATGAGGAAGTTATGGATGTTTTACTCAGAACTGACCGAAATGCCTAGGTGCGACGTCCAAGTTGATAGACCACCGTACAAGTGATTGACCGCCACTTTTACCGTCACAGCCAAGGCAGTAGGGCCAAGTTCTGGATAAGGAATGATGGATGAGTTGATGGACCATTAGATTTTTTATGGACCGTCATCCAGGCCGTCAACTCTTATCCAGTGAACCCCATTTCTGGTTCACATATGACAGTCGAAAAGATGGATCATCAAGTTCCTGACGGACCATCATTCGGGTCATCACACACCACGTTCAGTTTACTTCCAGGCCATTTTAACAGGGATATTTTGGTCACTTACCACTCGCCTATATATACCCAGATGAGTCTGAATTCAGATATTTTGCTCATTATTATTTCACAAACAAAAACTAAGATTTCTCTCTAACTTTAATCTCTAAGAACAAGACCCAATCTTCTTCAAAAATCAAAGGATTTCAAATCCTTCAAGTTCAAAAACATCAAGAAACTTGAGTCAGGTATGCGTAGTGTTCATCTATGGATCCATTTCGTTCATAGAACTGAAGAACCATGTTTTAAATATTTTGTGATTGTCTTGTTGTGATATGAGCATGTACATGTTGATGATTGTTGTTTAAGTTTCAAGATGATATCTAAAGGTGATTTCATGAAGTATATGTGTTTGTTAGTTGAAACCCATGATCCTTATGTGGCTTAATATGGTGAAATTCATGAACACACTTAAGCTAAAAGAATGCATGCAAAGTGTTTGATAATATGCCTAGATGATAGAATTCATGTCCTATGATTTAATAGTGTTTAAATGACAAGTCCATGCTTTATGCTTTATGATTTCCAATGAATTCCATGTGAGTGATATATGTTGTTGTTGTGATATGGATTGACCATGATATTGAAGCTATGCAAGTATATACATGTTGTATGAATTTCCGTTCTATGTATAAGATGTTGAGAACAATGCTTAGTGTGTAATCCCCTACTCATGATATGGTAAATTATGGACTCTACTCTTACGATCAAGTCAGTCATGTGTATCAATTTCCTTCCATTGAGTCCTAGGGGTACTTGTACTCGAAAAATATAGCTGTGTACCAAAATCCATGTCATATTATCACGATAATCTCTGTCAAGCCAAGATATATAAAATTAAGTCGGGTATATGGCTCAGGAAACCTTAGAAATTTCATGATCTCAGTTAATTCTCAAATAGTAGCACTAATCCGTCAGTCAATGGAAGTCAGTTACTCAGTCTATGTACCATCAGTTAACTCACATTCAGTCTTTTTAGATGGGAGTAGAAGTTAGCACCGAGTGAACCCAAGGATGGGAACTCACCTGTCAGTTTAAGGTGTGATTCTTAGTAATCATTCTTGTGTTCCAGAACTCATAGCCAGCGTAGATTGAGACATCTTAACCTGTCAGATTAGGATTGATGAGGTGGATTAATCCATCAGTTTAGGGTTCCCACCGTTCTCATTTTGAGTACCTGCCAGCTAAGGGTCACTAATAGCTGTCCTTACCAGTGGTGCGGTATTGACACCCTTCCAGTCGGGGAAGAGATTGGAACCCAACTTAGCTATATTCATTATTGGGGCATGTCGTTCAAACAACTGCCTCCCACAGTTTCAATTCCAATCTCAATAAAAGAACTCAAATAGTTCTTTAGAGTTTAGTATATTAGGACTGTCAAATATAGTCAATTCAGTTACAGAACGGAACACAGATAGTTCCATTAGATCCAGATCTAGATATCATGTAATCACAATCTCAGTTACTACGTATGCATAGTTGCACTCTTACGTTCATATCAGTCAGTCAGTTAGCATCGTTCATGCATGTAAACCCTTTTCGCATTTAGCCTACCTCACTCGTATACTCAGTACTACCAGTTGTACTGAAGCATCAGTGCTATGGTTCTTTCTTTTAGGTTACACCATAGGTTCACAGATACGAGCTCCAGATCAGCAGTAGCATTCTAGTCGCAGAGTTGCAGTGAGTCATCATCCATTCGAGGACGATATTATTTATTTCATTTATTATTTCAGTTCAGTTTTGCTAGACGGAGTTTGTTGGAGACATGTTCCTTCAACTCCTTATTCAGACAGTATTTGGAGGATTTCAGATTTAGCTCAAATTTGATTCAGATTTCAGTTGTTTTGGGTATTCGTTACCCCATATGGATGTTATGATTTGTTATATATTCTATGCAGTTGAACCTTATGGCCTATTGTTCATGTTTTCCGCATTATTACGTCATATATTGTGGTGTACAGGTATAGATATTAGTCATGGGTTAGATTGTGGTCCTTTGGGGTCATAAGCACCGTGTAGCACTCTGGTTCAGAAAAATCGAGGCATTAAAGCATCGTGAAATCATGACACTAACTCTAGGCACACAACTATATTTTTTTGGGTACAAGTACCCCCAGGACTCAATGGAAAGAAACTGACAAGGCATGACATTCTTGAGTACATAACTAACATCAACAATCCATAATACAATAATTGAAGATATTTCATGGGCATTTGGTTATCATAGCTTGGTTCGTGAATAATATAGAATGTATACCTAGAATAATTTCATAAGGCTAACTCATGATCAATCCAACAAGCCAATTTCAATACATAAGAATAACATGAAAGTTATCTTGGATCACAATTTAGCTATAGTGCACAATTTCTATCTTCCTAAGCATTTTATCAAACACCTTGCATGCACCCTTAGGGCATAGACATAATCATCCAATTGACACATTATAAATTACTCAATCTATGGATTTCACTCACTTGCTAATGTAGTTTCATGAAAAACACATAAATATTCCAACTTAGGAATCATATAACAAGATAAAGATGGTTACAACCAACCCACAACATAAATATCATGATTCATAATTTAAAATTGGGTTCTTGAGCTTTATGGATGAAAGGAATCCATAAATCAGCACAATGCATACCTTAGTTCTTGGTTTAGCAAAGATTGATGGAGAGATTTTCTTGAAATTGAATCCCCAATTGAAGCCCTAGCTTGTTCTTGAGAGAAAATTGAGAGAAACTAGAATATTTTGGGTTCCAAATAGTTGAATCTTGTGTTAAAGGGCTTAAATAGGGGTGGGAAATTGACCTTTTTAACCCTGGACGCGTCTTTTAATTTCATTGAAAATTTTCCAAACTGGACCCCTGGCGCGACGTGGCACTGTTACATCGTGTCATTGGAATTTGAAGACTGGGAAATTAAGGGATGGCACGACACGGAGCCATTGCGTTTCCACTTCATTTACGACCTGGAAGTTTAGAGCGATGCACCACTATCACGTACCCCTACTGGAATTTAACAATTGTCATTTTCTCTTGTGACGCGGCGCGCCACTGACTAATGTGGTGTTGTTTTATGACGAAAACTTGAAATAGTCATAACTTCTTACCCGGTTATTGGGTTTGGATGAATCTTATATCAACAGAAAGCTTATTGAATTTTCCACATAACTAAAAGTGAAATTCTTAAAAAATCTCTATGGAATAAACATCATTCAATTTAGATGCTAATACTTGACATTCTTAGGACGAAATTAGTTAGAAAACTTTCGGTTGGGTACCAAGACCCTTTTAGAATTCTTTCCAGAAGTGAGAGGTGAGCTGGGTACCTCTGTCTGAGATTATAGATAACGGAACACCATGCAATCTGACCAACTCTTTGATGTAGAGTTTGGCATAATCCTCGGCTGAATAAGAGGTATAGACTGGAAAAAAATGAGTTGATTCAGTTATCCTATCTACAATGACCCAGATTGAATTATGCTGGCGACGAGTACGAGTCAAACCTGTCACAAAGTCCATGTTCACTTTTTCCCACTTCCAAGTAGGAATGGTGAACTCCTACATGGAACCACTAGGCTTTTGATCCTCTATCTTAACCTACTAACATGTAGAGCACTTAGCCACAAACTCTGTAACATCTCTTTTCATCCCACTCCACCAATAGATTTCCCATAAGTCACGGTACATCTTTGCTGCCCCTACATGAATAGAGTAGCGCACACCATGCACTTCTGTAAGAATTCACTGCCTTAAGTCATCTACTCCTGGAACACAGAGATAACCCTGACAATGCAAAACACCATCTCTTCCTTAGGAGAAAACCTTTATTTTCTGATCCTTGATTGACTCTTTTAACTTGACTAAACTGGGGTATCTATCTTGCTTTTCTTTCACCTCGGAAACTAGAAATGATTTTGAACTACTCTGAACCCATATGTCACCCTCTTTTGTATCGACTAAGAGAACTCCTAGTCGGGAAAGATGATGGGCTTCCTGAGCTAACTTCTTCTTACTATCCTCGACATAAGTAACACTACTTATAGACAATCTACTGAGAGCGTCGTCCACTAAATTGTCCTTGCTCGAATGATAAAGGACACTCATGTCATAATCTTTAAAGAGTTCTAACCACCTTCTCTGACGAAGATTGAGATCTTTCTAAGAAAAGATATACTAAAGGCTCTTATGATCTGTGAACACATCTACATGAACTCCGTATAGATATTGCCTCAAACTCTTCAAGGAAAATACTATGGCTACTAACTCAAGATCATGAATAGGATAATTCTTCTCATGGGGTTTAAGCTATCTGGAGGCGTAGGCTATGATCTTACCATGATGCATAAAGACACAACCCAAACCTACTCAGGATGTATCATAATACACTATGAAACCATCTGAACCATCTGGAAGAGCCAAAATTGGAGCTGAGGTGAGTCGAGTCTTCAACTCCTGAAAACTCTTCTCTCAAGGATCTGACCACTAAAAATTAACTTTATTCTGAGTCAATCTAGACATAGGGGATGCAATAGAAGAAAATTCCCCAACAAACCATCTGTAATAGCCAGCTAAACCAAAGAAACTCCTGATATCTGATAGAGAGACAAGTCTAGGCCAGCTTTTTACTGCTTTGGTCTTTTGATGATCTACTCTAATGCCATCACCGAAAATGATATGGCCAAGGAATGCTACTGACCTTAGCCAAAATTCGCACTTACTGAATTTGGCAAACAACTGATAATTTATGCGGGTCTGAAGTACAATTCTGAGATGGTCTGCATGATCATGCTTACTACAGAAATAGACCAAAATATCATATATGAAGACTATGACGAACAGGTCCAAGTACTGCTTGAACACACAGTTCATCATGTCCATGAAAGCTACTGGAGCATTAGTAAGACCAAAGGTCATGACTAAGAATTCAAAGTGACCATACCGAGTATGAAAGGCTATTTTCAGAATATCACATTCTCTGACTCTGAGCTGATGGTAGCCCGATCTAAGGTCTATCTTAGCAAAATAACTAGCACCCTGAAGTTGGTCAAATAAGTCATCAATTTTGGGAAGAAGATACTTGTTCTTGACCGTGACTTTATTGAGCTGATGGTACTCTATGCACATCCTGAGAGAACCATCTTTATTTCACACGAATAAGACTAGTGCACCCCATGGGGATATACTGGGTTTGATGAATCCCTTGTCTAAGAGATCCTTCAATTGCTCCTTCAATTCTCTGAGTTCCGCTGGTGTCATTCTATATGGCGGGATGGACATAGGCAGAGTATCTGGAAGAAAATTAATGCCAAAGTTTATTTCCCTTTTGGGAGGAATTCCAGAAAGATCTTTGGGAAAGACATCTGAATATTCTCTTACTACTGGGACTGATTCAAGACTGGGAGTTTTGGAACAAGTGTCTTTAACTCAAACAAGATGATAGATATATCCCTTAGATATCATTTTCCTTGCCCGAAGGTAGGAAATAAGTTAACCTCTGAAAGTGGATACACTACCCTTCCACTCTAGGATGGGTTCATTCGAAAACTGTAACTGGACTATTCTATTTTTACAGTCGACTGTGGCATAGTAGGAATGAAGCCAATCCATGCTGAGAATGACATGAAAATCAGTCATCTTAATTTGACTAAGTCTGCTGAAGTGACTTTCCAAAATATCCTAACTGGGCAGTTCCTATATACCCGCCGAGCTATGATGGTTTTACTCACTAGGGTAGAGACTGAAAAGGGCTCTACTAGAATTTCAGGACTGATTCCGAAATCGCATGCTATGTATGGAGTAACAAAAGACAAGGAAGAACCTAGATCTAGCAAAGCATAAACATGCACATAAATAATCTGTAATGTACCAGTAACCACATCAGGAGAATTTTCCTAATCTTGCCGGGACTGGAGAGCATAAAGTCTGTTTGGGCATTGCCCACTAGTAGCACTGGAAGTGGAACCCTGCTGGTTTAGGCGACTGGACTGAGCTGGGGAACGGTTCTGCTGACCCTGAGGACCTGGCTGAGGACAGTCTCTGACTCTGTGGCTTGGCTTACCAAATTCGAAACAAATACCACTGTCATCTTTACAAATACCCTGATGGTACTTTCCACAATTTTAGAAAATAGGATAGGTACGGATACCAGTAACACTGCCCTGAGACTTAGAGCCTGGCGCTCTATCTTTGTTACCATCCTTGAACTTAAGAGCTAGAGCGCTAGCTGAAGAAGGAGCTGGAACTGATGACTTAGGATGAAACTGAGAACGGTTTCCTTCTTGTAATTTAGGCTAAACAAAGTTAAAACTACCTGTCTTTGTTCTCTTATTCTGCTTCTCCTTCATCTTAATCTTTTGGTCTTCTATCTGCTGAGCATGAGTCATAAGCCTAGCTAAAGTCATGTCACTATTCAATATCACAGACCTACACTCATTGACCACACTATTATTTACCCCTAAAACAAACTTACTCATCTTGGCCCTGCTATCTACAACCATATGAGGAGCATATCTGGCTAATTGAGTAAACTTAAGGGAATACTCTTTCACCATCATGTTGCCCTGCCTGAGGTTGATAAATTCTAACACCTTAGATTTTCTCAGATCTTGGGGAAAGAATCTATCTAAGAACACAGTGACAAACTCCTACCTCTTAATAGGCCCTGTATCATCTAGCCTTTCTGACTTCCACTGCTTGTACTAAGTGTCAGCAACATCCTGCAACTAGTATAAAACTAGCTTATCACTCTCACAAGGAGTAACCCCCATGATGTCAGTAACCTTATGAACCTGATCGATGAATTCTTGAGGGACCTCATCTGAATTAGACTCGAGAAAGGATAGAGGATTCATTTGGGTAAAGTCCTGAATCCTGGATACAGCTGAATTGGCCATTGGATTGGCCGAAACGATAGCTGGTCATTCATTCTGAGTAGTAACTAACTGAGCAAGAGTAGTGAATGCAGCTCTAAACTTTACATGAGAAAGATATTCGCCCAAAGGTTCTTCGGGCTGAGGAGCTGACTGATTCTCATTTCTTTTTTCGAGGAGGCATGTTCTGTTGAAGAAAGGGAGAAACGGATTAGACTTAGAGAATGACTTAAGATTATGCTCACTGGCATGACATGAATACTGAAAGATGCAAAACTGTTCCTAAAATATCTTATAGCCTCCAGTACATAAATATGGCGTGCAACACACCTATGCACAAGACTCCACTAGATACGGCTTTCAGACATCCTAGGACTCTATTGAAACTTAGGCTCTGATACCAAGTTTGTAACACCCCAAATCTGGTGCCTAAAATGCTATACGGTGCTCATGACCCCGAAGGACCACAAGCTAACCCATGACTAATAACTGTACCTGTATACTGCATATATATTGTATAAATGTGGAAACATGAACTGAAAGGCCATAAGGTTCAAAACTGATAAATTACCATAGAACATAACATGTGGGATAGGGTATAAACACCCAAAACAAAACTGTCTAAACATGATAGACTGCAAAGCCTCTAACTGACTAAACTATCTGAATAAGGAGTTGATGGGACATGTCCCCAACTAACTCCAACTAATAAATTAATTAATGAGATAATAAAGAAATAATTATGTCCTCGAAGGATGAGGACTTACTACTTATTGACTGTTGATATCTGGAATCTACTGATGCTCTGGAGCTCGTGCTTTAGAATCTATGGTATAAAATACCATAGTGCAAATGCGTCAGTACTTTGAATGTACTGGTATGCATGTGAGGTAGGATAAATGCATGGGGTTTATATGCATGAACAATACTGGCTAACTGAATAATATGAACATGAGAATACATGCAAGAATACATAGTAACTATATCTGAGATCGTGATAACATAAGTGATTGTATCTGAAAGTCCCAAATCTGATGGAACTAGCTGATTTTCATACTATTCTGAGTTGATTGTATCTGACAGTCCTGAATTCTGTAGAACTATCTAAGTTTTAATACTGAGACTAAATGACTGTGTATGATAGTCCTAAATTCTGTAACTAAAACAGTGGGAAGTAGTTTATGGCTGAGTTAGGGTCCAATATGTAACCCCAATTGGAAGGCTGTTAATACCGCGCCACTAGTATGGACAATCTGTGAGTAACCCTCATATAATAGGTAACTCTACTAATAATGGTGGGAACCCTCACCACCTCATCTACCCTTATATAACAGGCTATGATGTCTCAACCTATGTTGGCTACGTAGTTCTGGAACACAAGAAGTGCTTCTAAGAATCACACCCTCATATAACAGGTGTGTTCCCTTCCTTGGGTTCTCTCGGTGCTAATTCTTACTCCAATATGAATAGACACTGATCATAGATTACTGAACTGAACTGGACTAAATTAACTAAGTTTTGTTGACTGATGGAATAGTACTGAGATTACTGAATTTTTGAGATTTCCTGAGTCACATAACTGACTGAATTCTATGGATCATGGCTTGACTGATGGCATCGTGAAATCATAACACTAACTCTAGGTAGACAACTATATTTTTTGGGTACAAGTACCCCCAGGACTCGATGGAAGAAAACTGACAAGGCATGACATTCTTGAATACACAACTAACATCAACAATCCATAATACAATAATTGAAGATATTTCATGGGCATTTGGTTATCATAGCTTGGTACGTGAATAAGATAGCATATATACATAGCATAATTTCATAAGGCTAACTCATGAGCGATCCAACAAACCAATTTCAATGCATCAGAATAACATGGAAGTCATTTTGGATCACAATTTAGCTATAGTGCACAATTTCTATGTTCCTAGGCATTTTATCAAACACCTTGCATGCACCCTTAGGGCATAGGCATAATCATCAAATTGACACATTATAAATAACTCAATTTATGGATTTCACTCACTTGCTAATGTAGTTTCATGAAAAACACATAAATATTCCAACTTGGGAATTATATAACAAGATAAACATTCACATGGTCACAACCAACCCACAACATAAATATCATGATTCGTAATTTAAAATAGGGTTCTTGAGCTTTATGGATGAAAGGAATCCATAAATCAATACAACACATACCTTAGTTCTTTGTTTAGCAAAGATTGACGGAGAGATTTTCTTGAAATTGAATCCCCAATTGAAACCCTAGCTTGTTCTTGAGAGAAAATTGAGTGAAACTAGTATAGTTTTGGTTCCAAATAGCTGAATCTCGTGTTAAAGGGCTTAAATAGGGGTGAGAAATTGACCCTTGTAACCCGGGATGCATCTTTTAATTTCAGTGAAAATTTCCCGAACTGGACCCCTGGCACGACGTGGCTCTATCGTGCCGTGTCACTGGAATTTGACGACTGAGAAATTAAGGGATGGCATGACGCGGAGCCATCGCGTTGCCACTTCATCTGCGACCTTAAAGGTTGGCGCGATGCGCCACTATCGCGGACCCCTACTAGAATTTGACAATTGTCATTTTCTTTTATGGCGCGGCGCACCACTGACTATTATGGCACTTTTTTATGACGAAAATTTGAAATAGTCATAACTTCTTACCTGGTTATCGGATTTAGACGAATCTTATATCGACAGAAAGCTTATTGAATTTCCCACATAACTAAAAGTGAAAATCTTAAAAATTCCCTATGAAATAAACATCATTCGATTTAGAAACTAATACTTGACATTCTTTGGATGAAATTAGCTAGAAAACTTCGGGGTATTACAATTCAAGGCTATCAATATCACATAGGACCCCACACGATTACACATATCACATATTTCGATAATTACATAACATATAGGCCCCCAGACGAGCAAAAAGCATAAATAGTCATTTTTATGATTAGTTGCCACCCTTAATATGCATTTTGTATCATCATTTACTACCCAACTCAGTCTGAAAGAGAAACCATAACCTACCTCGAAAGCCGAAATAAATCTGCTACACTTGAACCCACAACCTTAATTTTTACGAATGATCCCAAACTCTACTAAAAATATCAAATATGAAATCTATGCATCAAAACAAAACCAACGACATTCATATTGACCACTCTTGGTTCAAGGTAAAAACGGATCCCCAAAATGGGTTTCCGAAAAAAAAAAAAGCAAAATTGAAAATTTACTTCAAAAACATGTTCCCCATATTTTTAGGAACCTACAGCTGGAAACCCAAGTTAAATCGAGTAAAAAATGAGGTTCAAATCGAAGAAAAATCATTTTTGAGCTTTACCGGGTAAAATCTTTGAAATTCGTGTTAAAATCAAGAATCGAGTTGTTTTGAAGGTTAAATTGATGAAAAACTAGTTATTATAAGATAAAAATATTATTCAAGTGAAAAGGAGTGAAAATGGGGTTTAAATTCAAGCCCTAAGATTTTTGGAGTTTTGAGAAATTAATCAAAAAATTACTAAGAAAAGGGTGAATTCTTACCTTTAATCCATAATAAAACCAAGAAAAATGTGTTAATCTAGCTTTCCAAGCTCTCACAAGCTTTGCTTTCAAGCTCCCACAATATTTTAGGGTTTAACTCTCAAGAGCCAAGATGAAAATGAGCAAAATGGGTTAAAAAGGGGTGAAAATTTGCTATTTATGGCAGATTTTCTGCAATAGCTGCTGTTTTTTTAAGTCCACTCCGGACTTCAACGGGGTGCCCAAAATTCGTTCGGAGTCCGATACATACAAACTTTGCAACCATACTAAATTCGACATTTTGGATGCATTGGCGATATCAGATTTTCAAGAAAACATCGTTTTCACAAAGTTGACCCCCGAAACTCGAAATTATAATTTTCCAAACCGAGGGTCGAAATGAGATTTAAAAGCCATAAAATCATACCAAATATGCTAACACCCTAAAATTGATATTTTGGATCTGCTAGCGAAGTCGAATTTTCCATCCGAGTTCATTTGGATCAAATGTGACCCCACACCTATATTTTCAATTTTTCAACTTTCCGATCAATAGGTCGAAATGAGCTCAGGTGCACGGGATCCGAACTAAAGGTATACCTAGACTAAAATCAATATTCTGGAGCTGTTGGCACAGTCCGTTTAGCCATCCATCACACGGATCAAAAAATATCCATATAATTCTAAAATAAGGCTTTCAAAGCCATCAAAAACCACAATATTGCATAAATGCTACTAAAATGCATCAAAAACCATACCAATCACTCCCACACCCCAAAAATATCATAATACAACTACGGGGAGGGGTAAACAGTCAAATCACATAAAATTACAAATTTCACATATTTTATCAAATTTTTAGGTTTTTACATCATCTACCATTAAAAATCTAGTTTGTCCACGAACTAAGACAAAAGAAATACCTGAATCAACAAAGAGCTGGGGATAAGAACTATGTATAATAGAATCGACCTCCCAAGTAACTTCATCTACAAGTTGATGTTGCCACTGAACCTTAACGACAGGAATCACTCTAGAGCGCAACCACCTAACATCCCTTAGCCAAAATTAAAACCGGCTTCTCCACAAAGAACAACCGCTTATTTAACTGAACCGACTCCTAATGAAAGATAGGAGACTCATCTGGAATATAACGACGAAGCATAGAAACATGAAAAACTGGAGAAAAATTGATAGATCAAGGGGCAAAGACAACTCATAATCCATATCACCAATAGTCCGAAGAATCTCAAATGGACTAATATACCTGGGGCAAAGCTTGCTCCTCTTCCCAAACCTCATCATACCCTTCATGGGGGAAACTCGAAGGAAAATACGATCACCAACACCAAATCTTAAGGCATAAAGTCTACGATCAGCATAACACTTTTGCCTACTCTAAGCCACTCTAAGTCTATCCTAAATGACCCGAACCCTATCCAAAGACTCATGGAGAAAGTCCGTACCTCGAGGTCTCAGCTTAGAAACATCGAACCAACCTACTGGGGAGCGACAACACCTACCATACAATACCTCAAAATGAGCCATATCAATACTAGAATGGTAGCTATTACTATATGCAAACTCTGCTAAAGCCAAATACTGCTTCCACTGGCCACCAAAATCCACCGCGCATCCATAAAGCATATCCTCCAAAACTTGGATATTCCGCTCTAACTGGCCATCAGTCTGAGTATCGAACTTATCCTGAAAAGTCTTCCAAAGTGAGACGTGAACACAAAACCTCTATTTGAAATCAGTGGAGAAGCCAAGAATTTAGCAAAGGGTATGCAAATTTTCTTCCCAGTTATGCTAAGGGTGTGGAAAATTAAATATTTACTCATAATAGATAATATTTAACCTTTGTAGACCACATAATTACTCAACGAAGGGTGTTCATCTGACCACCCTTCGTTTAAGGTGGCTCTGGCCATGTCTGAAATAATGGTCACCGACGTACCATGCAGACACATAATCTAACAAATGAAGATATGGGCTAACCTTTCAGCACTGAATAAGACCTGAACTGGAGTATCAATCCGTAATGACCCAGACACTGTTAGAACTATGAGATGTATGAGGAAAAACAGTCATAAAGTCTATAGTGACCCATTCCCACTTCCCATCGGGAATGGGTAACCTCTAAAGAAATCAACCTGGCCTCATATGCTCGGCCTTCATTTGCTAACAACCTAGGCAATGAGCTATAAAATTCGCTATATCTCACTTCATACCACTCCACCAGTAGTGCTGCTTCAAATCACCGTACATCTTAGTTACACATAGATGGATAAAATATCTTGAATAATGGGCCTCCTCCAAGATCAACCTAATCCAATCACTACTCTTTGCACACAAACTCAACCCCCAATCCTCAAAACTCCATCTGAATCAAGTGAGTCTTCCTTAACCTCCCCATCAATATCTTATCTCGAATCAACCTCAATCCAATATCATCAAACTGATGAGCTCTAAACTATTTTATCAAAGAAGATCTAGCCTCTATAAATACCAAAACATGCCCTGGTATTGAAATATCAATCCTAACCATCAGGTTATCCAAAGACTGAACCTCTAAGGCCAACAGCCTCTCTTAAGTCAAAAGACGCACCAAGCTACCCATGTTAGTCGACTTCCAACTCAATTCATCCACAACCATATTAGCCTTGCCCTGATGGTAGAGAATAGTCAAGTCATAATCCTTAAGCAACTCAAGCCAATGGCGCTGCCTCATATAAAGATCTTGCTGGCAAAGAAGTACTGAAGGTTATGATGATCTGAGAAGATCTTACAATGGACTCCATAAAAGTAGTGCCTCCACAACTTTAAGGCAGAAATAACTACGTACAACTCCAAATCATAGGTAGGATAAATCCTCTCATGAGGCTTCAATCTTGACGAGATGAATACACAATTACCTTAACCTCCTGCATCAACACAACAACTAACCCAACACCTGAAGCATCATAAAAGAAAATAAAGCCCATGCCCTCCCTGGGCAAAGACAATATAGGAGCTGAAGTCAACAAATCCTTGAGTTTTTGGAAGCTCGCCTGATACAAGCATGAGGAGCATAAGGATTACAAGTTTTTGTTGAAGGTCTAAGTTTCAGATTTGTAAAGTGAATTGAAGACCTTTTTCAAAGCCTTGTCCAAGCTCGGGAATTACAAAAACTACAAGGTTATTTATGAAAATGGACGCGTTTGAGCTTGTTGTGAACGCGCCCAAGGGAGTGTACACCTTGAAATGTGAGGGATGGACTTAGGTGCTCAAAAATAGATCCAAGGCTTCCCCAAATACATTTCACACCTTTCACCCTCATTAAGGGCAAAGGAGTCCTTTTGCAATACCTTTTGTAATAGACTAGTTAAATATTTTCCTTAGTCTTATTCCTGAGTTAGCTTATTTTGAATGAATATTGTATCATTGAAACACTATTTTCCTCTCAAGAAGGAAGTAGAACACCAACTTTGAAAATCATAAGTGAAAGGTTCTACTTGTGTTGGGAAACGGCTAGAAACGTGAGTGCTTGAGTGAACTGAGTTCCTCTTGTTTTCGCGTAAGAACGTGGTGCTTGTTAATGTGATTCATAGAGGTTTTAGAGTTTGATACACTCTTTATTTGCTATATTTCATATTCTCTTTGTGTCAAGTTATCTATCTTCTTTATCTTTCAAGTTTGTGTTTGTTGTTTTCGCTAGTGTCTTGTATGTGTGGGCTATTTTTGTGAGATTGCGAACTGTTTTGTGCTTATTTAGATACTTTTTGGTATCATTTGGTATTAGATCCATCATTGATTTCGTTACCACAAGATCAATCTTGGGATAGTTCACTCAAATATCAAAAAAAAGTGTTGAAAAGGTGAAAAACTCTAAAAATAGTAATTTGTCCACGTTTTTGTGTTTAGGCCAAAATTTGAAGCCTAGTTTTCTTGTGATTTTTGTGTGTTTTGTGTGTTCCAGTGTTAGATATTTGTTTCCTAACATTAGAAGAGGTTTCCAAGGCCGAAAATCTCACAAAAAGAAGTTATTCTACAGGTTCGGTATCTTGGCCGAAGTATTGTTATTGTTTGGCCGAATTTGTGTCTAAATTTAGGTGTTATCTTTATTGGCTTAGTAGTTTTGTGTGTTATATTTTTGTTTTCCCTACCACACTTGAGTCTAAGGTCCAATATTTGAGTTTTGTTTATTATTGTTGAAGGGTTGGATAGTTTGGAATGTTGTTGTTATTCATAAGTGTTCTTGTTGTTGTTCATATTGTTCTTGAGATAAATATTGGGCAGAAGGCTTGTTTGATTTGAAAAAAAGGGAAGAGAGAGGCAAGGTCTTGTGTTTGTCTTGGAATTAGTTTCAAGACAACACCAAAGAGGCAAATAGATAAAGGGCCTCCCAAAAGGTTTACTTACCAAAAGGGTGTCAAACCTTTTTCAAAAAGAACCAAAAGGGGAAAGGGACAAACCAAAGCCAAAACAGTGTTTTTCCATTATGGTGCAAGTTGGTGAAAATCTTATTAACACCTTGACCTTTGGAAAAAGAGTTCCAATTCTTGCTTTTTTGTACTCCAAAAATTGAAAAAGCCTCACCAAACAATCAAGATTGAGTCATTCAAGTGGGACAACATCAAACTTAAACAAAAAAAACAATACCAAATGGCCAAAATAAAAAATTGTGGGCCACATCAACAACAAACTCTAGTCATAGGACCTTCCAAGTTTCTTTTCTTGTCTCTACTAGTTTTCTTTCTATCGACTCCTACACTAGTTGGCAACTAAGTAACAACCTACTAAGTTGTGAACAAGTTTTAGAGTACGTCTTCGTGTCGTCATTCTTTGTGGTTCTTTTCTCGTTTACAATTCGCAGTTGTTCTTGGTTCAAGTGTGTAAACTTCCTTGAGTCTTCAAAAGAAAAATCCATTCTAACTCAAGAGTAGACTCATTCCTAAGCACTCAAGGATTGATAGCCGGCTTACAACACTAAAGAACCAAGTAAGGAAGCCAGGTGTGAAGAATGTGTGAGCGTATTTTGAACTAACATTTGCTTGTTTTGTAGGTACAATTGCAAATGGAACGAAAAAATTCCAATGCTCCAACTGTGGACAATAATGTTATGAATGTCCTCTTATCTACTCTTGAAACTTTGGCTAGGATGAAGGAAAATGTTGAGAAATTGGGTTCGGATGTGGCCTCAACGAGTGAGAGGTTGGAGAGGGTTAAAATTCATAGTAGTTCTCGACCTCATACCCCTCAAAGTAGCTCACCTACTATTACTCCCGATACCTTGCACCAAAGATTGTATCCACCAAGTGATACAAACCAAGTCAATCTTTACTCCCAAAGCTAAGAACAAGGTGGACCTAGCCTTTCTTCACTCCACCAAGTTCCACAAGGAGGGATTGGAACCAAAATTCCATCCCTAAAACTTAATCCTCCACTCTAAAATACTCTAATTCAAAGAACCTACACTCCACTAAATCCAATGTCTCCTTCCCAAGCTACACTAACCTGAAAATACCCATCCAAGTAGAAAAAAGGGAAATTTAGGATCCAAGAAGAATAAGGACAAGCATCAAGATAGAGAGAAACTTAGTGGTGAGATACAATAATAATGTGAAGAAAAAAGGGCAAGGAAAAAGGAAACCGTGGGCAGTGAAGCAGGAAAGGGAAAAAATATGCTTGTGGGATTTGCCTACAAAGGATCTTTGATACTCACTAACCCATATGATAGAAATTTACCTAGCATTGATCCTTCTTATGTATAGGTTCAAGTTCATATGATATAAAAGAAGGATCAAAAAGGGGTTCCACACGATAACACGGGAAATGAGCTAGTGACACCCTTGGCCGAGAGCTCCTAACAAGTGGACTGTCATGGCATACACTGAGGTATAATTGCTACACTCTACACTTCCTTAGGCTTTAAATATTGTGATAATGATATTAGTATCCAATATGAAGTAGCTTCGGGTTTACATAGTGTAGGCATGAATCATTCCTTGGTAGTTCTCTTATTGCATATTTTGGTCAAATTGCTCTTAAGGATAGTTCACTACTTGATCATGTGAGTGATGTGATTCAAAATCCTCAAGTTAGTGTTCATTATTTTAATGTTGACCATGACATTTGACATATTCCTTTGAGCTTGTGAGATGCAAATCGTGCTACTAGTTTTGCTCAAGGTAATCATATGCTTGGAAAACTTTTGAATAAAGGTGTGCTTTCTCTTAAGAGAAGACTTCTAGGCCACAAATCTTTAGTCTTGGATGATAGCCTAGTAAAAAAATTGGTTAATATCAGCTTATACCCTTAGTTACACCATCCCTTTGATCCCGGAACACTAATGGGGTGGAAAAGAGATAGCCTCGGCTTATGCTTATCTTTCCTTGATGATTATCTTATCTCGATCCTTTGTAATTTTTAAATGAAGTGTTTCATGGTAAAAATTAAGGATTTCTAGTCGATTTTTAAAAAAGGGTACCCCCTCGGCAAGATGTCTTCACACTTGATTCCTTTCTATACTACCTCTTTACCTATAATGATAACCATGTTAATTTTGAATTTGTATTGTGTAGTGGTAAGAAGTTTGGTGGCTGGTTTTCTTGTTTGCATCATGGTGATATGTGGTTGAGATGGATCTTAAGATCAATAGTGGCACTATATTTTATGAGGTCCTTTGTAGAGGTAATGAAACAAATGTATTTTATAGCTCTTAAGATAAAGTTAGACTTACCTTTTGGGTATAGTAAAGACATTAAGACCATTGCAGTTTCCTTATCTCTTGATATTTGCCAAAGCCACTTCCTTTGTGCCATTCATGCTAAGCTTTTCATGTCACACACAAAGTACCCGTGGGTATATTCCAAATGTGACAACCTTGGCTTGATGACATATGTGATAGTTTCGGATTGCACTCTTCTTTCCTTGATGTTTATCTTAGACATGTACTTTGTGATACTTATGGTACGTGTTTCATGATCATAACAAACGATTGTTGGTTGTATTCCAAAAGTGTACCCCCATGACATGTCTATATAATTTGTGGTACTAATGCTAACCCTCCTATCATGAGGATTGTGTGCTTGTTTTCCCTCTCTTTAGTTTTGCAAGGTGTGAATTTGAGGACAAACTCCTTTCAAGATGGAGAGTTTGATATAAGCATGAGGAGCACAAGTATTACAAGTTTTTGTTGAAGGTCCAGGTTTTGGATTTGCAAAGTGAATTGAAGACCTTTTTCAAAGCCTTGTCTAAGCTCGGGAACTACAAAGACTACAAGGCATGTTTATGAAAATGGATGTGTTTGAGCTTGTTATGAATGTGCCTATGCCTTGACATGTAAGGGATGGATTTAGGTGCTCAAAAATACACCCAAGGCTTCTCCAAATACACTCCACACCCGCCACCCTCATCAAGGGCAAATGAGTCCTTTTCCAACATCTTTTGTAATAGACTATTTAAATATTTTCCTTAGTCTTGTTCCTGAGTTAGCTTATTTTGAATGAATATTGTAACATTGAAATACCATTTTCCTCTCAAGAAGTGAGTAGACACCAACTTTGAACATCACAAGTGAAAGGTTCCACTTGTGTTGTGAAACGGCTAGAAACGTGAGTGCTTGAGTGAACCGAGTTCCTCTTGTGTTCACGTAAGAACTTGGTTCTTGTTAATGTGATTTGTAGAGGTTTTAGAGTTTGATACACTCTTTAGTTGCTACATTTCGTATTCTCTTTGTGTCAAGTTATCTATCTTCTTTATATTTCAAGTTTGTGTTTGTTGTTTTCGTTTGGTGTCTTATATGTGTGGGCTATTTTTGCGAGATTGCGGACTGTTTTGTGCTCATTTAGATACCGTTTGGTCTCATCATCTCACAAGCATCAGACCACTAGATGAAATCTTTTTCTAAGTCAACTTGGTCAATGGAGTTGCAATGGATGAAAAACCCTCAACAAAACGCCAATAATACCTAGCTAAGACAACAAAACTTCGAATCTCAGTGGGCGAAGTAAGTTTAGCCCAGTCATGAACAGCTGCAACCTTGGCTAGATCAACCATAATACCTTCCTTAGTCACCACATGACCCAAGAAAGAAACAGACTCCAACCAAAACTCGCACTTAGAGAACTAAGCATACAACTTCTCATCCCTCAATCTCTAAAGCACAATCCACAAATGCTCTTCATGCTCAACCTCACTCTTGGAATAAACCAAGATATCATCTATAAATACCATAACAAAGGAGTCAAAATACAATTGAAACACTCAGTTCATTAACTCCATGAATGCAGCAGGGGAATTGGTCAACCTGAAGGACATGACCAAGAATTCATAATGACCATATCGACTTCGAAAAGCAGTTTTTTGAATATCCAAAGTCTAGTCTTCAACTGGTTATAACCGAACCTTAAATCAATCCTCGAAAATACTACAACACCCGAAGCTGATCAAACAAATCATCAATGTGAAAAAGAGGACACTTATTCTTAACCGTCACCTTATTCAACTGTTGATAATCAATTTACATATGTATAGACCCATCCTTTCTCTTCACAAACAAGCCAGGCGCACCCTAAAGTGAAACACTAGGTGGAATAAATCCCTTATTCAACAACTCCTATAACTGATCCTTCAGTTCCTTCAACTCTGTTGGTGCCTCCTATAAGGAAGAATAGAAATGGGCTCAGTGCCCGAATCAACATCAATAATAAAATCAATATCTCGATCCGAAGTCATACTAGGCAAGTCCGTAGGGAACACCTCCATAAACTCATGGACAACACGGATAGAATCCAAGGAAGGAGGCTGAACAACACTGGTGTCATGAATATGAGACAAGTAAGATAAATATCCCCTCTTAACTAATTTACAAGCCTGAACATAAGATATAATCCTCTCAAGATCCGAATGAAGTATACCCTTCTAAGCTATCCTTGGCACACCCGGTGAAGCTAGTTTCAAGGTCTTAGCAAAATAATCTAAGATAGTATGATAAGGAGCCAACCAATCCATACCATAAATAATCATCAAAATCAACCATATCTAACACAAGCAAGTCTACCAAAGTCTCATGCTAGCAAAAGTCATAACACAATATCGGTACACTCGATCCACCACTAAAGAATCACCTATTGGGGTAGATACACGAATAGGCATAGCAGGAGTCTCACTAACAGAATCAAAATCCAAAGCAAAATATAAAGACACATAGAAAAAAGTCCATCCGGGATCAAATAATATAGATGCAGGTCTGAAACAAATGGGAACGATACCTTTAGTCACAACATCAGAAACCTCTGCCTCAGGTCTGGCTGGTATAGCATAACACTGCCCACGACTATAAAATGGCTGAGTAGCCCCACAACCACCACTAAGGGATCTACTATTTCTACCTCTCGCACCTTTGGTAGAGCCCCTACCTCTCACAGCTGAAATAAGAGTAGCTCTAAACATATAACAAGAACAGTCCTTGGCCACATGGCCAATCTCATCACACACATAGAAACTTCTATGACTAGTCTAAATAAGAGAAAGTACAACGAGCCTAAACGGCCACCCTGAACTGCCAAACTAGAAGATCCACCAGCTGAACTCTATAAAATCACTTGCACTGGCTTACTATGGTATCCACGAGAACCTCTAAAATTTCTACCTCGATTGGTTAAGCTTATAAACTCACTAAAATGATGCACCCTCTTGGCGCCTCCTTGAGATACACTAATAATACCCGCTGTTATCGTAGTTTGATCTATAATACTCTAAAGAGTAGCTCCAAGAACAACCATCTGAGATGTAGCAAACTGAAGGGAGATAACCAAACCCTTCACAAACTTTTAAATCTTCTCAAACTCGGTGGAAATGCTATCATAGGAATATCTGGAGAGGGCATGAAAACATGCCTTATACTAAAAAACTGTCATGGAGCCCTTCTCCAAAAGGATCAAACTTATCTTGTATACAATCTCTCAAACTGAAAGGAACAAATCTCTATAGAAAGGCATCAACAAACTGATCCTATGACAACTCAGGAGCATCAACAAGCCTATAACCAACAAATGATATCTACTAATTTCTTACAGCATCTCTCAACTGATAGTAGTATAAGCTACACCATTCACGTAGAAAGAGTGAAACACAACTTAGAACACAAGGTATGAAAGAACTTCGTACGATAAAGAATAAAATAAGGGAAGTTTTCTAAAGACGTCTTATAGCCTCTCGAAGATAGATACGAATGTCTATGTACCGATCCGAGAGACTCTATTAGACATCTCGTTCTTACACCGTTGAGACCAATAAAACCTAGATACTCTAATACTAATTTGTCATGACCCAAAAATAAGGGTCATAATGGCACTTGTCGCGGCATACCTTGACAAATAAGCCTATCACCCAAACTGATACGAAAGGAGTAAAAGATAGAAATATCTCAAGTTAACGTTTCTAGAACGAAGTTGAACCATATAAGTAATCACAACAATGCAGAGAGAACTTATCCAAAATACCAATCATGCCCAAAACCAGGTGTCAATAGTGTAAGAACTACTAATCCAATCCAGGAGTCAAATACATTTCAGGAAAATAACCACAAAGGAATAATATATGTCTCCGAATACTAATAAAGACATAACTACTATAGAAAGATAGAGGTGAACTTCTAATGCATGAATGTCCAACCGCTACATTGGAAGCTCCAACAATCGCCCGAGTCAAGCAAGCTGAGGTGCACTCGAGCTAGGACCTGCACCGAAAGGGCACAGTAAGCATGAGTACGGTCCACTTGTACTCAGTAGGAATCATAGGCCGACCAAGCAAAGTAGTAAATAAAACATACAAAATATACACTAAGGGCACGTCACCTGCAATCAGAAAATGTCCCACAACGATAGCCCACACCGCTTGCACTAACAGTTCTAATATATCTCACATATATTACAACAACACACCAAGATATAGAACACACGTATACATTATGTCACATATAAATAGAATAAGAGAGAACATGTAGATACAAGATCATCAAATACAAGCAAAGGAAGGTAAGACAAATACATAGATGAAAAGTCAATAAGGTAATACAACACAACATAAACACAATAAATTAAGTGTAATGTATATGATTATGATGATGATGCATGAGGCCATCGCACAACCTCCGGGATCGTGCACAATACCCATATACACTTACGGAGGCAAGACTCCCAACGCAGGACCCATGGAGGGTTCGTCAACCCATGTACAATACGCATATCTCATATCTCCTTTCTAGCACATCTCTAGGAAAGGGTTTTATAAGGTGTTACAATATCTTTTAAAAAGGTGTTGCCAGTGTTTCTCAGATGTTGTCTTGGTGGTACCAATGTTTCATGAATAAGTATGATATAAAAATATAATGCTTACAAGCAATCACAATGAGTATTTCCACAACCAAGCACATGATATATTTCCACAACCAACTACAATGATACATTTCCACAACCATATGAGCCAATATCCACTCATTATTTATGTTTCATCCATGAATTTTCACATGTTTCATATGCCAATAAGGTATGAATATAATCACAATACACAAATGGTACTACATTAAGAATTTTAACAACACAATATAATTATTCACATGTATTCAAGGTTATCAATATCACATAGGACCCCACACGGTCACACATATCACATAATAACTCAATTTCGATAATTACATAACATATAGGCCCCCACATGAGCACAACACATAAATATCCATTTTTTATGATTAGTTCTCACCCTTAACATGCATTTTGTATCATCATTTACTATCCAGCCCAGTCTGAAAGAGTTAAGCCATAACTTACCTCAAAAGCCGAAACTGATCCGCTTACTTGAACTCACGACCTTAATTTTCAAGAATGATCTTGAACTCCACTAAAACTATCAAATATGAAATCTACGCATAAAAAAAAACCAACGACACCCATATTGACTACTTTTGGTTCGGGTTTAAAATGGACCCCCAAAATGAGTTTTCAAAAAAAAGGGTAAAATTGAAACGTTACTTCAAAAACATATTATCAATGTTTTTAGGAACCTACAGCTAAAAACCCAAGTTAAATCGAGTAAAAAATGAGGTTCAAATCAAAAAAAAAACATTTTTGAGCTTTACCCGGTAAAAGCTTTGAAATCCTGGTTAAAATCAAGAATCGGAGTTGTTTTAAAGGTTAACTTGATGAAAAACTAGTAATTATAAGATAAAAATATTATTCAAGTGAAAATGGGATTTAAAATCAAGCCCTAAGATTTTTGGGGTTTTGAGAAATTAATAAAGAAACTAAGAAAAGGGTGAATTCTTAACTTTAATCCGTAATAAAATCAAGAAAAATGTGTTAATCTAACTTTCCAAGCTATCACAAACTTTTCTTTTAAGCTGCCACAATATTTTAGGGTTTAACTACTAAGAGGTAAGATGAAAACGAGCAAAATGGGTTAAAAAGGGATGAAAATCTACTATTTATAGCAGATTTTTTGCAATAGCTGCTGGGTTTTTTTTTAAAGTCCACTACGGACTTCGACGGGGTGCTCGGGATTCTTTCAGAGTCCGATACATGCAAACGAACCATGCAATCATACTAAGTTCGACGTTCTGGGCCCATTGGCGATATCAGATTTTCAAGAAAATTCATTTTCACAAAGTTGATCCCCGAAATCCGAAATTATAATTTTCCAAATCGAGGGTATAAATGAGATTTAAAAGCCGTAAAATCATACCAAATATGCTAATACTCTAAAATCAATATTTTGGATCTGCTGATGAAGTCGAATTTTCTATCCGAGATTATTTCGATTAAATATGGGTCCCATACCCATATTTCCAATTTTTTAACTTTTCGATCAATAGGTCGAAATAAGCTCGGGAGCACCGGGACCCGAATCAAAGGTTTACCTAGCGTAAAATCAATATTTCGAAGCTGTTGGCGCAGTCTGTTCGTCCATCTATTGCACGGATCAAAAGATATCCACATAAGTCCAAAATAAGGCTCTTGAAGCCATCAAAGACCACAGTATTGCATAAATAATACTAAAATGCATCGAAAATCATGTCAATCACTCCCACACCTCAGAAAATTAGGGGTAAAATAGTCAAATCACATAAAATCATAAATTTCACATATTTCATCAAATTCTTAGGTCGTTACAGTTACCATGTGAAATAAAAACGTCAAAAAATAATCGTATAAGAAATGGGGGTCACCCTTTAAATTTAGAAAAAGTCAACCTTAAGAAAAGGGGCAAAAATAAAGTTGAGAGTTAAAAAGGAAAATTTGAGTTTATAATTACTTATTGGGAAAATATGATTTATACCCATCTAACTTACTTCGGTCTAGATTGATGGATGCTTAATTTTCTAACCTCAACTTCTTCATTATTTTTGTCAACATAATAAAATTCAATGTGTCTGTATATATATATATATATATATATATATATATATATATATCTTTTTTGTTTTCATTCAAGTCATTCTTTAGTGTCAAAATTTTCGCTCAGACAAAAATTATTTTCATTAAAATTGAAGCTTTGTAATCACTATTGTGTTATTTTGTTGTAGTTTACAGGTCGTAGATGAATTTACAGGTGATAGATGAATGTCGATCGGCTTTGAGAAATTTTTTTCAGTAAAGGTTAGGTTTAATTGTATTATTTTTGTATCTCTGTTTTGAGAATTTTTTTGGTGTAAAGGTAAAGTTTAGTTGTATTATTTCGATATCTCTATTGTCATATTATTTTGTTATAGTTTACAAGTGGTAGATGAGTGTTGGATGACTTTGAGAAAATTCTTGTGTAAAGGTTAGATTTAATTATATTATTTTGATGTCTCTATCATCGTATTGTTTTGTTGCAATTTATAGGTGGTAGATGAATGTCGATCGACTTTGAGAATTTTTTTTGGTAAAGATTAGGTTTAATTAAATAAATTCTCCAAAAGATGTTGAATTTAATTATGATATTCATCTTTATTATTTAAACAAATATCCTATTTAGTGTAATGTTTGAACTCAATAAAATCAGGTACACGCATGAGGCGCTTACACCTAGTTATCAGAAATATCAACAAAATCAAGTTCACTCCTGCAATTTTTGGAAAAATTACCTAATGTAAAACTGATTATGTTTCATAATTACTCCTAACAGAAAATATGGATTGAAACATGTATTCCTAATTTGTGTGTGCATAATGTGTATATGCTATCAATGTGTGTATATGTTGTATACGAAATATATTAGTGTATATTACATTATTATATTCAATGTATCAGTATATATATCTATCGATACTATATGCGCGCACACATACAATATACTAGTGGTCTGGCGCCCGTGCCCAATATTTATACTTTATTTTTTTAATTTATGTGTCCTACTGTTGCTTTTAGTTTTACTCCAAGAAAATGTCAAGTTTTATATTTTTAAAAAATAATTTGATTTTAGAACATTTAAGACAATACCTTTTTAAACTATAATTTTCGTCACATTTAAATTATTCACAGATATTACTATTGAAAAATACTTTATTTGTCTATTTTTAATTTATCATTTTGTATCTATTTCATCCTTGTTATTAAATAATATTTATTTTCTAATACTTAAATAAATTATAATAACTAATTAGAAGTGATATATTAAAATTACTATAAAAAATACTTGTAAAAATTTTAAAGTGTCCCCATATAAGACGTCAAATTAATTTAAAATAAAAAGAGTTATTTATTGTCTATTTTATATTTTTATTAAATATTAATAATTTACTAATACTATCAACTTCATCCTCACTTATATATTAGTAATAGATTTATCGTTTTGGATCTATTTTATTTTTTATATTAAATAATATTTATTTTTTAATACTTAAATATTTTATAATAACTTATTATAAGTGATATGATAAAATTACTATAAGAACTACCTGTGAAAATTTTTTAGGTCGGCCAATAGTAGACGTCAAATTAATTTAAAACATCAAGAGATAATTTATCATTTTGTATCTAGATTATCTGTTTTTGTTAAATACTAATAATTTTTTAATACTTAGATGACTTATTATAATTAATTAGGGGTGATATAGTAAAATACTAATAAAATACATCAGGTTAATTTAGAACATTAGGAAATAATTTATTATTTTTGCGTCTATTTGATCTTTTTATTAAATATTAATTTTCTAATACTTAGATGACCTCTAATTATTTATTAGGGGTGATATAGTAAAATCATGTTGAAGTAGCTAAAGCAAGTACGTTATGAAATAACTTATCATTTTGTGTCTATTTTATCCATTTTATTAAATATCATTAACATTTTAATACTTACATGTAATAATTAATTAAGGATAATATAGTAAAATCACGGTTGTAGCAGCTGAAGCTAACATATAATGAAACTATAAATTATTTTGTGTCTATTTTACCTTTGTATTAAATATTATTAATATTTTAATACTTAGATGACCTATAATAAATAATCAGGGGTTCTATAGTAAAATCAGCTGAAGCAGACACATCGTCCATGAGCTATTGAATTAAATAATTTATTATAACTAATTATAAGTGATATGATAAAATTATTATAAAAATACTTGTGAAATTTTTTTAGGTGGGTCAGGTTAAGATGTCAAGTTACTTTAAAACATCAAGAGACAATTTATCTTTTTTTTTTTTGTCTGTATTAGCTTTTTTATTAAATATTAATACATTCTTAATACTTAAATAACTAATTACAATTAATTAGGGGTGATATAGTAAAATCACAATTGAAATATGTCAAGTCAATTTAAAATATTATATAATAATTTATAATTTTGTGTCTGTTTGACCTTTTTTTAAAATTAAATATTATTAATTTTTTAACACTTAGATGATCAATAATAATTAATTTGGGGTGATATATTAATATCACGATTGAAGCAGCCGAAGCAGACACATCATGAAATAGTTTATCATTTTGTGTCTATCTTATTTTTTTAATTAAATATATTATCAATATTTTTATACTTAAATGATCTATAATAATTAATTAGGGATAATATAAAAAAATCACGATCGTAGCAGCCAAAGCAAATATATTATGCAATAATTTAATATTTTATGTCTATTTTACCTTTTTATTGAATATTATTAATCTTTTAATACTTAGATAACGTATAATAATTATTCAAGGATGTTATAGTAAAATTACAATTGAAGTAGCTAAAGCAGACACGTCATTCATGAGCTGCTTGCTTCAGCAAACACGTCGTCCATGAGCTTATCCTCACTTATAGTATAGTAATAGATATGCCACGTTTTAAAAGAAATACTGCAATGTTTTGAAGAAAAAATAGAGTTTTTAACTAATATTTTGAAGAAAAAATAGATTTTTTAACTAATATGCACTGATGGCGTAAACTTTTTTTAATACTGTTAGGTATTTTTACCTGCAATAACCTGTTGTTCTCTTATATTAAAACTAAATAGAGAAGCCCGTGATGAAGTTGTAATTTGTAGTCGTCAGTTTGCATACTATACGTGGAAATGAACAAATAGAAACTTTTTATAGTAAGTACAAATAAAATCACATTAAAAGAAACAAAACACGAAGAGCCAATTTGAAAAGTTCACAGAATACATGGTATTGATCAACTGTGTTTAAGTTTGACTTAAATTCATCATGCACTGCTTCTGAATGAAAAGCAAAAAAGTGACATATATTATCTATAAAACGTATTGGAAAAGTTATGGCAGAAATCAAAACAGAAACAGAAGTGACCTTTTCCTATCTACACCATCCATTTCTTTCCCAAAACGTTGTTGCGCGATCACACTTCATTAAATTATTCACCTAACAAAAACTACAAGCTAATGATAAGCCAAGTTCTTCTAGCAAATAAGGATTATCAACTTTTCGACGACGTCAATCCACTGGTGAAGTAAAAGCATGAAGAATCAACTGAATCAAGTCATCGATCCTCGGAACACAAATGTGATTATCAAATCTCAAAACACCCTTAAAATCTATGGTGTTCCTCTCGGATACAACACTCAATACCTGATCACGAAGGAAGCAAAACTTACTATCCTCAAACTGATGATCTCAGCACAATTGTTGTGTTTTATATGTTCTAGATTTGAATGTTAATTTCTCGCTTGATCATTATCCATCAGCATGTGTTGATAAATTAGGTGTTTCATAAGCTGCATCCATTTCAGTTGAAACATCTTCGAGTAAGAAACCTCCTTGTAATCACAAAAATTCAAAAGATAAATAGAAGGCCATATATTTACATATATCCAATCTTATATCCGAAAGGTTCTATGAGAAGATAAAGGTACAGGTAAAATTAGTGCCATTAACAACTATCAGACTAGCTTCACACTTACCAAAACAAAATGAGAAGTCACATCAAGTTAATTTTCAAAACTCTAGTGTTTTGTGCAATTTTACCAGTAAAATCTCCCAAATCCCTCTCATTCTCTTCAAAAAGGCCA
This sequence comes from Capsicum annuum, assembly GCF_002878395.1. Classification (NCBI taxonomy): domain Eukaryota; kingdom Viridiplantae; phylum Streptophyta; class Magnoliopsida; order Solanales; family Solanaceae; genus Capsicum; species Capsicum annuum. Next base: position 181,792,658 of record NC_061116.1, read on the forward strand.
CTTAGATTAGTCATGACCTTTAGTAGTAAATACATATTAATACAACAGTTTGTTAAGGCATAAATATCCGCAAAAAATGCACGTAGAAAGAACTTACTAAATTTAGAGTTACCTTTAGCTTGATTGTCTACTTCCAAAGCTACATCAGCAAAAAGCTTTTGCAATAAGTTACACCTCTGCGAGGGTGAAGTCAATGGATGGACCCTAGTTTCAAAAAATCGACATAATTCAATCAAATCAATTACTTAAATGAAAAAAAATCAAAATTATAATTGAAAAAAAATGAAACGAAACACATATACATACACGTTGAGGCTTCTTTTCAATCTCTTATGTAAGAGCTATTAGATAAGCATAACTTTGAGCTGTTGAGACCATAGACGCTATCATTGATCTCGTTTAATTTCTCTAAAACACACGAAGAGCATTGGAAGAAAATAGAGTAAATACAGAAAATGTCATATATGCAATTGAATTTTTCTAGATTATGAATTCAATTGATTATTGTACGACAAGATTTTACATTTGCAATAACATTAATGATAGTTCATTAATGTTTACTCAAGTTTTTTAGCCACAATTTACATATAACATCATCCTAGTGCCAAATGGACTTCCACTCTAGTAAATAGACATAGGTGCTCCAAAGAAATGAAAATATATCCATACAGAAAAACAAGCAAGTATAATTTGAAGAAAGGCAAAAAGCATAACTAAAATACGAATTATTCTCAACTGATATATGACAACAAAATTGTGGTTGGAAGAGACTGCTTAGTTGGAGAATTTCCACAAACACCTAGTGGGCATAAGTTGACCCAAACAATAAATTTCCAAATCACACAGAGAAGTACCACCATCAATTTTTAAATATGACCCAAAGAAAATTTCGACACTCAGTTTTTCCAATCGCACATAGAAAATCAACAAAATTGAGAGCCAATGAAAAGAGCCACACAAAACAACAAACTTGACATTGAATTACTTTAGATTTAACTCAAACATCCCTCAAGCCCAAATTACATAAAACATAATACATCATTATTCTGAACCAAAATTGAAGAAATCTATATAGGATTGGCACTAAGAAACGAACAACTTACAGATTTTGAAGAGTTGTTCACTTTAAATTGAATTAGTTTTCTTGATTGTTGCTGAGCTACGCAAAGATAAGAATTGCACAAAAAGTATGTGCTTTTTTCATGGTTTTATGTGGAGCAACCCTAACAAATTAAGCTACTTCACTATGATATAATTGGCATAAAAGACCTTTTGTGGGTAAGCTAGCACAAAGACGAACACCTGCGTGCTTTAAGCCAATACTACATATAACCTCACAGTTTATTTTCCCCTAAATTATTTGGACATTCAAACAATAAATTTGCAAATACAAGTAAAATAAGCCTTATGATTTGGAAGAGAAACAAAGAAAATAAAGAATGAGTCACAATTTTTTTCACCCGCAGTTCGCACAAAGAAACAATAGTTCCACTGAATAAGCTTAAATTAAAGCCAAAAGAATCATAATTAAGCACACAAAGAGGGGAAAAGAACCTAAAAATAGAAAAGAACTGTAACAACCCACGTTTTCAAGCTAGAAAATTTAACCGTTGTTCCTATGTATACAGACTTGAACCTAATTAATTTATGTATATGTATGTGTGATTATCAAATCTATGGTGTGGAAATATCTTTGTATATGAATCTAGGTCATATAAATGTCCTAACTCAAGGACGAGTTGAGGACTCCTCTATCGATAGAGTTTTGACGGATGAACCAACTAGGATCTATTTTAGATGAGTGTATCTCCTAGAATATATTGATTCATGTGCCTTACTATATATCAAATAAAAGGACTTTGAGTCTTCTTTCCAATGCATCTAGTTTCACCTTAATCTGATATCGAAGTGGAAAGTTATTCCCATTTTACCTCAGCATGTCCATCTATTATCAAGGTGATGACTAGAGGTGATAAGCTGTCAACTAGTTGACAAGCTATCAACCTCGTCGTCAGCCTTAACCAAAAGAACCAATATCACTGAAAGAGTTGACAACTAGGTTGAAAAGCTGTCAATTAGTTGACAAGACATCAACCAAGTATTCAACCATAACCAGAACATGAAGAGGAGTTGACAACTAGGTTGACAAGTGTCAACTAGTTGACAAGCCATCAACTAAAGAAATTCCAAAAATTTTATCAGTTTCCTGAGGGTATTTTGGTCTTTTCCTCACCTCAAAACCTATCCCCATGACTTAAAACATCCAATAAGTGTTATTAGCCATATCTAATCAGTTTTAAACATCGCATTATCCTCACCACTCTCAAGAGAAAGAAGGATTAGGGTTTCCTCCAAGGCTCATAAGAAGGATTAGGGTTTCCCCCAAGGCTCATACTCCCAAGACTAGATTGCAAGCTATTTCAAATTTTTGTTCATTAAAAAGGTACATGGGGCTATCCTAAACTCCATGGGCATAAATTTATTGTTCAAACAAGCTTTTAAATCCGTTTTATGATAAAATCTTGTATAAACTATGAGGTTGTTTTTCTGAAACTTGGTTTGTTTTCATGTGTACATGTGTGTAAGTTTGAGAAGTTATATGAGAGTAATATTTACATATTTCCTTCTCTTGTTATAAAACCCATTGTTTTAACAATGTTATGGGTTGTTTATACAGATGGTTAAAAGTTGAGTTTAAATGTTTTGCCAATGTTTATGGATGGTTATTGTTTTATGAACAAATTGAGAGGGGTTATTCATTGTTTTATAAATGCTCATGTTTCCTAATAAAGGACTTGTATGTGATTAATGAAAGAGATAACCATACTTTGTCAAAGTATTGAAAAGAAGAGTATTTTGCATGAGTTTCAGATGTTTTGAAATAAGGACTCTTTTGTGATGTTTGAATTATTTAGGTGGTTATTAATATTCTTTTAAGTAAGAAGAGCTATGGATATGATGTGGTATGATATGAATGACTTGCTAGTCTGGGTATGACGATACCCAGTGATGATATGCTCTTAACATAAAAAACTTTGAGTGTTTTTTTAATATGCATAAAGCATGGTTTTAAATAACTAAAAATGCCCATAAAGAGAGTTGGATGGTTACCCAAAGAAGGAATTTGAGTGTAAGGGCTCTTTGCTAGAAATTGAGTTTTGTCGATTTGGGAGATATGATTGGCTATGGCCAATGCATACTTGCCCCTGAGGCACTGGTATACTAGAATAGTATTTAAGACTCCAATCCTTGGGGCAAACTTGAATTGGGGGCTTAGCCGTCGAGTCAAGGGAGAATTCCATATAGACCATGGGATCGTAGAAATGTAGGGTGTACCATCTAGCTTAGAAATAAAAATAAAGAGTCAGGTTTTTATTACAAGAAAGTGTTTCAAAGTTCTGCAAATTATGCCCATGTGTTTTCATTTATTATATACTAAACTGCTTTATAAAATACTCTCACTTATGTTGTGCATAATATACATTATTTTTGGGTTGTTCTACTACCAGTACTTTCGAGTATTGACCCCCTATATTTCAGGTTCTGAGACCCCATCCCGTGGTCACGCTAATTAGTAGATTGTTATTAGACAATTGGAGTTGGTGAGCCTCCCTTACTTCAAAAGGCATCTTTTGCCATATATTGGTTTATTTTGATTTTAGTTTATGGTTCGACTGGGGGCCTTATTCTGTTTTAGACAGATTATTGATTTAGTTCAGTAGAGACTTACTAGACTTGTTCAAAATGGATTTGGGTTTTGATTATGGGCTTATGTCCCTAATTGTTAAGTTAGAATAATGGAATAACCATGTTTTCAGTTTATCTTCCGCATTATTTTAACACATGAGTTATGCTTATGATTACATGCTAAGTGGTTCTCTCGAGCCTTTGTAGTTCGGGATGCTCATCGCGGCCAAGGCCTCGACTCAGGTCGTGACAAAAATAGTTGAGAAAATGCGGATATCCTTGGTAAGGGAAAATAATAGGTAAGAAGATGAACTTATGGCCAACGGTGTTGTACACAACGAAGTGTAATACTTCGTATTAGTCTGAGCTCAGTTCAGCCTATAGTGCATGTATAAAAGGCTTAGAACATGATAATTTAGCTAAGTGTTGGGGACTTAGTTTTATTTTTGGCCTCTTAACTTCGATGATTTTTAAAGTGATCTTCCTGACCCCGAGACGATGATTTCTAAGTTATTTAATGTTCAGAGGTGTAAATAGCATGTCTTGAGGAAGTTTTAGATTTTTTCGGATGAGATTTGGGTCGTGTTTAGATTTTGAAAATAGCAAGTCATCGCGATAGCATCACGACGTGGCCATTATAGCGATGGATGGCTCATCACATTGTGGTACCTCTTTAATCCACATTTCAGTTGTGAATTTAAATCCTAGAAGAGCAATCTTGTCATTTACCATTGCCCCAATCCATGAAAACATGGGATTTATCATCAATTACAACATTATATGCCCAATTTCCTCAATTCCTCTCTAAAATAAACCCTAGACATCACCCAAATTCATTAAGTTCAATCATTATTCCTTCAAGAAAATTCAAGAATTCAAGCTTCACCACCCAAAAACTATCAAGAAAGTTAATCCTCTTGCAAGATCAAAGCTTTAAGGTATGTTAGATGTTCCTCCATAGGCCCTTTTCACCCATGGAGTTCAAGAAACTATTTTTACGCTTTAAACATTTTTACGCTTTAAACCATGAATTTACATATTTATAATAATTTATTTTCATGAAGCTTTTATGAATTTCGATTATACATGATGTTTTGCAAGTGATTTTAGTTTGAAAGTAGCCCTTACACGTTTGAAGCATGAAATTCTATGTTAAATCCCCAGTGTATGGTTTTAGTGTTGTGATTATGTTATTACCACATGTTTCAATCATCCCCATGCTTAAGTTCATGAATTTCAAGTGTTTGATGAAATGCCTAAGTGGTTGGATTTTGAACAATGAGTAATTATTATGCTTTGAAGCTTTATTATGTTTCTACTGTTAATGTTATTGAGTCATGTGGGTTATGAATACTCAAAACTTAGTTGTTTACTTAGTCTTCATATTTTTAGAATGGTTTTAGATATATTAGAGTATTATCAGTTCAGCCAGTGATCATATCAGTAAGCTTAGATTAGTCCAGTAATCAGAGTCAGTCCAATTGAGAGTAGGATTTAGCACCGAGCAAACCCAGGGATGGAGGCTCACCTGTGAGTTGAAAGTGTGACCATTAGTAGCAGTCTCTGTGTTCCAAAACTACATAGCCAGTGTCGGTTGAGATGTTAACCTTCCAGTTGAGGGTTGACATATATCTCACTAGAGCACCTACAAGTAGAGGGTGACTCTTTAGTTCTTCAGGACTTCATTTTAGTGGATCCACACAACCAGTGTTAGTACCCATGGAACGGTACTCATACCCTTCCAATTGGGGTCACAGGTTAGACCCCAATTAGCTCATATTGAGGCATGTCGATTAGATGATACCTCCCACAGTCTCAGTCCAGTCTCAATTCAGAAGTCAATTCAGATTTGCTTGACCATAGCATACAGTTTATCAGTTAAATCAGTACTTAGATTTCAGTATTTTAGTTTACAGACCTATTTCAGTGTCATGTTATATGCTTGGTCACGTATTCTTAAATTTTACAGCTTTCGTGCAGACTATGCATCAGTTATCTCATGCTATTTATTCAGCCAGTTATTATTCATACACATGAGCCCATGTATATCAGCTTAACCTCATTTAGCATACTAGTACATTTAAAGTACTGACCGCATACTTGTTTCTTGCGCTATGATGTCTCATATCATAGGTTCGGACGCTCAGGTTCCCGGCCGTACTTAGACATTCCAGTGCATCAACAGCAGTAGCAGTGGTGAGTCCTCATATTTCGAGGAACAATTTTATTTATTTCAGTATTTTACTTCAGTTAGACAGTTGGAGTTAGTTGGGGCCTTTCCCTTCAACTCTTATTTAGTCAGTTTAGAGGCTTTCAGATACTTTCAGATAGTTTAGTTAGTTTTTTCATTATTTTACCAGTTTTCATACGGTTGTTTTCAGAGACTTGTTTCTAGGCTTATAATTTTAGAGATATTTTTTTGATTAAAACCTTATGGCATATTCCGTTGTTTTCGCATAAGTTCATTACCCGTATATTATTCAGTGCTCACAGCAGGTTCCAGCTCATTGGCTTGGGTCATTACATGAAGCCAAAAGTATTGATATGGAAAAGCCACCAAGAATCGTCAAGTGAAAACACTATAATGCCCCCGGCTGAAGCATGAAAAGACTGAAATAGCCCTGTGAGGAAGCATATATGACAACCGTCTCATGTGTGCTTAAATCACATTTATATATAGTAGTATTTTTTAAATCTATCTTAAAACATACTTCTCTCATCTTACCTCTCTTTCTCCTTCTAAATCTTCGAATATGATTCTTAGATTTCAGAACATTCTTTTTTGTCCCTCTTTTCCGGCGATTGAGCGGAAATGGTATTAATGAATCATACATACAAAATTAATTTTTATAACAAATTGTTTCGCTTCTTTCTTAGATCCTACTTCAATTTTTTTTGGGTCTTTGGTTATTTGTTAGATTTGACCTTACAAGAGTCACTTATATCGATCAAGCTCTGGAGTGTGTTACCCTATTAATGTGGAAATTGAAAATACTATTTTGTTGTACTTACGAAAAGCTTCTTAATTCTTGAATGGAGGTTGATGATTTGTCCTATTTTAAAAGAAAATTTATAAAATTCCACCTATTATTTTTTATAAAATAATTGTACGTGATACCACCATAGAAAGTTTTAGCATTGGTTTTCATGGTTGATACGGCACAAAATATGAAAACAAGGATAAAGTAAAGAAAATTGAAGACAATGTACAAAAAAGGATAAAAGATAGATACAAGTAGAGGAATCTAAACAATCCACAGTATATTAAACTGTCACGCCCCAAAATCCCATCGGGCCGGACTGGCACCCGAAGCCGAGAAGGCCCGGGAGAACCCGTTCAAATACCTGTACTTTCACTTACATGTCACCAAAAATTTGGAAAGCACTTCGTTGCATATAGAAGGGTCTAATTACCTGTATCAGCATAACACGCACAAATATAAATATATATAATACTTGGCCGTCGGGGCCACCACATATACAAATATAACATCACTATATAAACTTCCATGACTTTACCCTTCCTTATGTCTACAAAGCCTCTAGGATATACATGACATAAATAGGATCGGGACAAACCCCCGCCCACACATGACTCCTGTACAATAACAAAACATAAGGGACCGACTCGGAAAGCTCCGAAGCAAACTGGAGCTCACCAACAATAGCTGTATGACCTGGCTCCTATTTATGCTGTGAATGAGCTGAAGCACCTGTGCCTGCAGCATGAAATGCAGTTCCCCCGTGAGGGACGTCAGTACGAAATATGTACTGAGTATGTAAAGCTGTAAATAATCATATGTGGTATGGGGGATCAAGAAAATCAGACGCAAGTGAATAAATCATAATAGAAGTGAACCACACTTCATAAACACTTTTAGGATCATGTACATTATCTTATCATTAATCTGAATTGGGTTCTTGAATTCAAACACATTTGTGGAACGGTATACATTCGTTCATTTCATTCTTTACAATTATCATTCGCCATTACCTCCTCCTCCCGAACCTCCAACCACCTAACAATAATCAATACTGTACCGTACTGTGACCATTAGGCTGCCCCCAGTATATATCAACTATAATCATATCAAATATCGGGATCGGCCCATGCTAGGCTTAAGCCCCTGAGCTACCACCCACACGTATATCAAGTAACACTCATAAGAGATCTTTTCAATAACTTAGTTCAAAAGCTTTTGAGATTATTACATTAGTGTTCATGCCAATATAGTACCGTTGGAATAATGATACATCAATAGGAACCAAGTAATAGACTTTCTATATAATAACGATGTAATAAAGACTCATTGGTACTTCAACAATGTGTTTCGGAATCATCAATATCACAACAATGAAATAGGAGCCTTTTGGTATATCAATGAAACATTTTGACACTTTATAGAATGGAAACAACTTCGTTGGTAATGTAGAACAATACATGTTTTTGGACAACCTCGGAATCTTACTTGATGGAACATTGGTGTTTTCATGCCAAAGAACATCGTTAGAGTATGCTTTACATACCTCATTGTAGATTCGGATACCAATTCAACACAACTTCCCGCCTTTACAAATCACTTATCTACAATGAAATGTTTGGCATCTAGTATTAGCAATCCAACACCACAATTCTCTTCCATAATTCCATACAACCAATATTTGCAAAGCATTCCAAAAATCAACTTGAACAATCGGTTTATGTGCATATATATATATATAATCATCATTTCAATAACACATCATCACACTAAATCCCTTCACAATTCAACATAATCCAACTATGCACAAGAATAATCCAACATCATTTCCAATCATCTTTCAACAACAATCAGATAACATGCTTCTTATGCTCACATGCATATATATATATACATATCCATATAAATAACATCAACATAATTTACATCCTTACCATAAAATGACCCTTTTGATTTCGAAGTCCTGTTGGCACAAATAAGGGGTGCTTCTCGAAGTCCTCGAGACGGTGAACACAACTACGGAATCAATTTGGATTTTCTACGATTGAATCACGAGATAATTGGAGTTGAACTTAGGCTAGGGTTTCTTATTCTTCAATAATTTGGATGATAAATGATGGATATGAAGCTAAGTATATGTATATAATGACCAATTTTCGTCCATGAGGTGATGGAAAATGACCATATTGCCCTTAAAATTTAAGTAAATCCGAATCTGTCCATGGTGGACTGTTTTGATAGGCTAAAGTAAATCGACCATAACTCTTTGCTCCGATATCGGATTTGGGTGAAATTGGTATCATTGGAAATATAATTCAAAGGGATTTCATTTAATATAAAGTAGGCCACCCAGTTCATCCTGTACAAGGAGTTATGATCGTTTGAAGTTGACCCTAAAAATCTGTTTTGAGAGGCTGAAGTAAAACGAGTATAACTCATTACTCAGATGTCGGATTTGGATGAAACCAATTGCATTGGAAAGAAGACTCAAGGATATTTCTTTTAATAGGTGGAATCTCTCCCATTTCATTATATTAAGGGAGTTATAATCGTTCAAAGTTGACCCAAAAAAATGGCTGGCCTCAGTAGTTTGTGTGCAAGAAATTTTCCTGCACATTTACTATTCCCAATATCCCGGCCACCGTTTTATAGTTTTGAACGTGCTCGATTATATCGAAAACCTATCCGTTTGTGGAAATCTTTATATCGTTGGAAAGCTTATTCAATAACCTTCGTATGGAACCATCGACGGACAAATTTCGGTATAAATAAAATAAAATAAAATTAATTCCATATAAATAAGACCAATACACGTACTTGAATACGCCAATATATGTACTTGAATAGGGGGTGTTACATAAACCAAGGATTTTAAATGATAATCCTAGAAAAACATTTAATTCCTACGAAGAACGAGAGGGTTATTGAACCCCTGTAGCATCTCGAAAAAAATTAAATCTAAACAAAAATTGTAGAGGAGTATAACATTAAGTTTATGAAAAGTAGTGTAAGTAAAATATTTATCTCAATATTTAATGCCTATTGAAATAAAATAATAAATGATGTCCCGTCACACACACACACAAGACACACACACACATACACACACACACACACACACACACATATATATATATATATATTCATTATTATTAGTAAGGATAGGCAAGGACCACCTTTTATTTAATAATTCCTTAAAAATAGTGATAATTTAGAAAGACGGGGTATAGTAGTTCACTGGAATTGACTTCCAAGAACATACTCGTTCCTCCTCCTCTCTGCTTTCTTCTTTCATTATCGACAATAAAAAATAATAATAATTGTAAGGAATCAAGGAAGGAAAATATATCGGAGGAGGCATATTCGTGGACTTAAGGAGAATATAAGCTAAAGGATTTTGTGGCAACTTCAAAAGATTTTAAGAATTAATAAATCTATAGTTGGAATTTAAACTCCAGGAGGTAAATTTTTAATCCTATTTTCGAATATAATTATGAATAAATATTTAGGGATGTTTAATTTGAATCTTTATACTACTCTTTGAAATGTTGGGTTCTAAATCAAGAGGATGTCATGCGGAAGCTTGTAGTTTGCAAATTATGGTAGATAAATCAGGTGACAAAGAAAACTATACAAAAAAAATATTATTGATATGATTTGGCCAATTGGCTTACATATCAAAAATTAATTCAAAAAACATAAAAACTTATTGGGGGGGATATCTCCTCCTAAACAAGACTTTTTAAAGATTACATTATGGATGTTATTGTGTTATGACTTGAGAAGAAAGATCTTCTATTGATAGAGTGACAAAACCCTTCCTTCAAGAAAAATAAACCTAATAGAAAAGAGATCCTTTCAACAAGGAAATCTTTTTCCATCAAGAAAAGTAATTCTAATTTTGGTAGAAAATCAGGTGAAGTAGAAAATTTAGGGCAAATCTTAACATATCTCTTCTTGGCATGAAATTTCTAGCAAATCAATCTTGATCTACTTCTTCGCATAATCTTCATTACTGCTAAGGTTTAAAATATTAGGATTAAAAATTAATATTTTTATTTTTATTTTTAAAGATACAGCAACAAGAAATGTTGAAAATATGATAGACACTTCTTCTGCACATGTAGATGGACAGAAATCCTCATTATCATCAAATTGATTACAAATTGATTTAAACTGTCATGAACTTGTCTTTAACCTGGTTTCACCAGACCATTAAACCTTTGAACCATAGGCTCTGATATCACTTGTTGGATTCGAAATCGAGAGGGCATTATGTCGAAACTTATAGTTTGCAAACCATGGTGCGATAAATCAGATGACAAAAAAAATTATACTAAAAACTTATTAGTGATATGATTTGGCCAATTGACCTACATATTAAAAACTAATTCAAAAAATATAAAAACTTATTGAGAGAATAATCTCTCGCAAAACAAGATCTTTTAAAGACTAAATTATGGATGTTATTGTGTTATGCCTTTAGAAAAGAGATATTTTATTTATAGAGTCACAAAATCCTTCCTCTAAAAAAGAATAAACCTAATAGAAAAGAGTTTATTTCTAACAAGGAAACCTTTTTCCATAAAGAAAAGTAATTCTAATTTTTATAGAAAATCAGGTAATGTAGGAAATTCAAGACAAATACTAACATGAAATGAGTTGATGAGCAAAAAAGAGAAGAGGGGAAATTTTTATAAAAGAAGAGTTTTTAGAGATTCCTTTCAATTGGGTCAATTTAACGATGAACTGTATAAGTTTAAAAAAGCCAGAAATTCTTGTTAAGAAAGTTGATTAATTTTGAATATAAATGAAGATACTCGGGATAAATTATTAATGCACCTACGGATCATTAATGAATATATATGTTATCTATGTATCTTGTGTATTGTCTATCAAATAACTTGAATTAGTTGTTGGAATGATAAAGGCTACACTATCCCGGGTTGAATTGTTTGAGGCTAGGGATACTATCGTAGCTTGTAAAGCACTAAGGTATGTAAAGATAAACTTTCCCTCTACACTAAGGCACCACCCTATGTCATGTTCTCCTTTTTGTCAATGTTAATATAATTCTCATGAAATTCGAGGGTAGAATACTTTTATTTTTGTATACATCATTCCCTTATTCTATCATCAAGCATATAAGTATCCATCTTGCTCTCGTTGTGTCAAGTATTCACAATATTTTATATTATTGTAAATGTCCTTACTTAGAAGTTCTTAAGCCACATGTTATATATGTCATAAGTTGGGAATAAAAGTAAACAATAATATCATAGTTGTATTTGTATGTATTATCTAAGTGATCACTACCGTTATTCTGTCATAGGCCTTTAAGGCATAAGTTGATAAAAATTAACGACAGGAGGGTATATAGGTTTTGCTTGGTTATCCCCTCGACGTGATTCTGTGCATACGATCAATACTAGACCATTATATTGGGGCGTACCCACCTTTGTGGCATTATTTATATTTGGAGTCAGCTGGAACGTCAGACACTGATTTCTCCTTACTCGAACCAACATATGGCATATATAGATTGCGGCTAGACCCTCATAGTGAGATCCTGGTGGTGTACCTTTTATTAGACTATGGTTACAGTTTAAAATATAAAATCACAACAATGAGTATTTAAGCAATATACGCTCTATTTGTTGGTCAAACCGCTGAAGTAAACGCTATCCGTACAGTAAGAGATCAAGGTATGCAATGATAAAAATTCATGATAAAAGGTCCTGGTCTCGGAAGAGATGCAACATTGTGAGCTATTTATCAAAGTGGTATACTATTAATTTTAGTACGGGATGTAACTCCTATGCCACATAATAGTTGTAGACCTCCAAAAAAAGATGTGTGTAGAACTAAACATTAAAGAAATCTCAAGAGAAATAAAAGATTCGACGATCTAATCAAATAATAGGTCTATTGCCTCATATTGCCTTCGGTAGGTCATTTGTGATAGTTTGTATTACATATAAATTAAATACATCAGCTAGACAATTTATAGGCTTTATATTATAATGAATGCTGTCATGGGCATTATATCTTGAATCAATAATGTTGATGCATAGATTACAATTTCATATCATATATGTGTTACTTGTTTGCTCATCTTTCTTTTACTTTAGTATTTGATTCATATAAGCTTCTACACTTGTCCATCTACTATTTTGTCTACTTTCATACTGGTACATGTTGTTTATGTACTGGCATCTTGGGGACACCACATTTTATTAATGCAGGCTCAGATCCCCAGGATAGCAGACGTCCATGTTAGACCCTATTATCGTTTTTAGTTGATATTTTGGTAAGCTTTATCTCTCCCTGGAGCTAGTCTATGTCTAAAATTTTATTATATGTACAGATCTCTAGTTGGGTATGTCGATCCCTATGCAAACTAGTCAATCATAGCATAATGTGCTAAACTGAATAGAGGTTTCATGGACATCATGCAGTATTGTAAAGTTTTTGTTAATATAACTTCTCATGTATGTATAGAGCTCACATTGGATATTCCTCTTGTTGTTTTCCCATAATCTCGAGTATGTCATAAATGTTGGTAAAGTAAGTATATACTATTTTTGTTTGTCATTATCATTTTGGGTCGTGACAAACTTGGTATCAGAGCCTAGGTTCACTTGTCCTATGGAGTCTATAAAGTTGTTGTTTTATCCTTTTTTTGATTTTATTTTGAAGAAAATGGTTTTGACCCTTTCAAACTATTCAAGAAAATTCCGAAATAGTTTTAAAAATTTTACAAAGTAGCCACTTGATTTTTAATAAAAAAATATCCCGAAAACTTTAAAGAAATTTCAAAGATTAAAAAACATAAATTAATCTTTGAAATTAGAAAAACTGAGTAAGGGTTAAATTAACATCCTAAGAAGGTTTTTAAGGCACTTAGGAGCTTTCATTTTAAAACGGTTCACTAGACGATCATTTTTTGACTAACTTAAAAAGGGTGACTAACTTTGTAAAATGGTTGTTTTTTCAAAATCATTTATTTACATGTTAAAATTGTCATTTGTTTATTCAAAGAAATATTCTACTTGAATTAAAAAAAAAGTTACAACATGTTCTACTTAATTTGATATTAATTTTTAGAACAATTACGAAATATTTCGTTTAATTTGAAAAAAAAATATAAATATCTTAATTGAGAAAATATTTTACTAAATTCATAATTAATCACGAAAAGTTAGAATTTGAGAAGAAAAACCTGAGGAATATTCTAATTGAAAAAAATCTACTTATTTCATAATTATTTCTAAAAAATTAAGAAATATTATTTGAATTGAGAAAAAACCTATTTAAACTAGGTGACACGCTTGGATTTGAGAAGGAAATAAGTTTGTGTTTTTATGATATAAGAAATTATGTAATTATTCTTATTATATGTATTTTTTATTATAAAAGGTCAATTTGTTTTAATTAACACCTTTGAAAAATGTTAAGGGAATATCATGTTAGAAATATCTTACCAACTATGAAGAGCTAGAATTTGTGAGAAAAAATAGCTTCTTGAGTTTGAAGAAAATTATTTTCAAACTAAATAGGCCATTAGTCATATTAACAAGACAAATGTCATCTCAAAATAAAATACTTAATTTTTTTATATAAAAAAAGACTAGTTTGAGGAAGAAAAATCGAAAGAACCAATTTAACCTATTTAGATAAGGTAAGTTAGGTGAGAAAATTATGAATTAAGTATGGAAATTGAGATTAAATAGAATGGCAACAACATGAGGAACCACTAGATTAATTAATTAAAGTTAGTGCTAATACAAATAAACAAGTATAAATTGTAAATTATAGGAGACTAGAAGATAAAAGAGTTGGAATTGGACCCATTTTTGGCCCATCAGTAAGCTGCCCAACTTTGGGCTTTAAATTTTATGGACTTTAGGTCCATTTTTGTTCTTGTATATCAGTTGTATTCACATCTCCTTTGTCCACGTTTTTTTTTGTATATTCGAGGTGTATTGGCCCAATATGATCCTTAACATCAATATATTTGGGACCTTGACCCGTTCTCATTCTTGCAACATGTATATCAGTTGTCTCAACCATATATCCTCTATATATCACTGGAGATCAGTCCCATTTTGGGACTTCAAGATGGGATTTTGACTCGATGATATTGGGGATCGTTGGCCTAAGTATGGAGTGCAGAAGAAGGGACTCTCGTGGACTCATGCCAATATCACATGCACCAAAAGAAGAAAAAGATTAGATAGTAAGAGCCCATGAACTAATCAAATTAAAACAACCATTTGTAACTACTAAATTTTTAAAAAAAACTTCTCAGTGTTCATCAGCAAAACAAAAATAAAAAGAGGAATATTCAAGTGCAACTTTAATCAAAGCTAGAAACGATAATCAAGACAAACTTAGCGCACATCGATCAAACACCATTAGACTTCAAATTTAGAAAAAAAGACGAAAATTCAAACTATAGAATCTCAAAGTTTGGACACAAAGCCTATCTATTATAAATGGGAAACCTATCCATAATATGTATTGCAATGTATGCCTTATCATTACACTAATGTACCATATAGTATAAGGAGTTATAAGAAAATGCTCAAAATAGCAATTTTTTTTTTTGAAAAAAGACAAGCAAACTTCTCTTGTGATAACACATCACTCTATGAAAATGTATAATTCAGTTGGTGACACACTGTTAGTCTCCACAATGGTCCCTAGATCGTAAAAATAACTCCAAATCAAGAAGTTATACATACCCACACCTTTCAACAATGTTGACACTAAATCATACAACAAGAATGATAGAACACAAATCAATTTGAAGAATTTCAACGACT
The DNA here is from genome assembly GCF_002878395.1 of Capsicum annuum. Taxonomy (NCBI): domain Eukaryota; kingdom Viridiplantae; phylum Streptophyta; class Magnoliopsida; order Solanales; family Solanaceae; genus Capsicum; species Capsicum annuum. The sequence goes on from NC_061116.1 coordinate 181,808,154, forward strand.
TTTTTTTAAAGCTCCAAATGACATGGGAAAATCAAGTACAACTTTGAAGCAAATTTCAATTTTAATCAAATCTAAGTATTAGATACCAAATTAGCTTAAACAAATGCAAAGCAAACTTAGGGAAATATGGAGGCTAGCTATCAGGTTTGGGGTATACTAAGAAACACTTAATGGAAAACTTGAAAACGCTAGCTTACTTTAAACCAAATGAAATAAATTAGAGGTACAAGGCCAATCACACAAGCAAAATCCCCATGTATACGTATAAACAAAACTAACGTGGTTAAACACGCAATACAGATCCATGACCCTTTATTCAACTAAATCTAGATACAAATGATACCTTTTTATGCATAACAAAGCAAAGGATGACAATAGCAGTTGCAAGGATTATACCAAATAAAAAATTAAAATTTTTTATAACTTATACGACCTGCTGGGATCACATAGTTCCTACAACAACTCCTACAAGAACAAAGATGGATACTGAAGTTAACTGATACGGTAAATCGACTTCACATAAATTTCATCTACTATTTATGCGATATTACAACCTATCAAAAAACTTTCTTAGCTGGAATCATATTCGAGCATCTAATAGAGCATACAAAAAATAAAGATTCATTCAATTCTATATTTTCGAAACTTGAAACTTGCTTTCTATTTTTATATAAAAGCAACCTAGACTCGTGACAGTAGCAAAGGTTTGCACTTTTGACACATAAACACAAAAATGCAAAAGAGATGGTATGTTCACCTTTTTTGGAGCAACAAACTTAGGACAACGAATCTTGACAACGTAAATTCCACCACCTAGACTTAATTATGATCTACGGAGTTCAAATACAGTTGTCAAATTTTGATCTTCGAGGATTTCGGATACGTAAGATTAGAAGCATGCACCTCCAAAATCTTTAATTTTTCCCCAAAAATCCTCTCCCTCACCCTTATCCTTCACTATCTATTTATAGAATAATTTTGAATTTTGAAAGAGTGGATTTCAAATCCAAATTTTGGGATTGATTTTTTTTTTTTGATAATTTCAGGTCCACAGCAAGATAAGGAGCATTAAAGGACCCATGTCCTTGAATTTGAGAGAGACAAAGAGAGGGACATTGCTATGAAGAAGACCATTAATTTACTGCCTGTAATGGTGAATCATAGACTGAATATGCTAAAAGCTTCAGATTTTAGCCATAGATGGTTGTATGCAGAGGGTAAATCGGTAAATGGAGGGGGAAACAAATTAATAACCAATTCAATTCCGAACTTCTTGATTCAATAAAATCCAACAAATATTTTTTCAAATAAATTATTTTAAAAGTGAATTATATTTAGATCAAGATTTTATCCATTTGAATCAATTTTCAAGATAACTCCTGATTAAAATTTAATTTTTGTGAAATAATTATTTAAGTAACAAAATTATATGATTTTGTAGAATACAAAATATATAGTTTTTTCTTGAATATGACAAAATTACCCAGATAACTACTTTGGGAAGTCTTTTATTTGGACAAAATAAATATTATAATTCTATTTAAAATCGAAGAAACTTGGAATTAACTTAGTTATTGTAACGCCCCGATTTTCTAGAACCGAAATGCCACATAGTGTTCATGACCTCAAGGGACCATAAGCTAACCCTTTTTGATATTTGTAACTGAGCACTGCATAACATATTGAAATAAATGCGGAAAACTAGCGAAAACTTGCCATAAGGTTCAAAACATCCAAAAATAATCAATACTAAAAAAATTAAATACTAATATATCTGTCCGAAAAGCCTCTAACTGTCTGAACTGTGGAGCTGATGGGACATGTCCCCAAATAACTCCATCTACTAAAAATAAACTGAGTCTAATGTCATAATAAAATAAGGATCATCCTCGAAGTAAGAGGACTCACTGCTAAGGGTGCTTTGAATCTTGCACTTCAGAACCTATGGTATAAGACACCCTAGCGCAAGAGAAAAGTATGTGTCAGTACTTTGAATGTACTCGTATGCTAGATGAGGTAAGGCTAAATGCAAGGGCTTATGCATGAACATATGTAACACCCTGATTTTCTGAATCGGAATGCTACACGGTGCTCATAACCCCAAAAGACCACAAGCTAACCCATGACTGATATATGTACCTGTATACTGCATAATATATCATAAAATACGGAAACATGAACGTGAAAAGCCATAAGGTTCGAACTGAATAAGCTTCTGATAACAAAATATCTGAAAAAGATATAACAATACCAAAACAAGTCATAAATACTGAAAATAATAAGATCTGAATATCTAATCTGACATCTAGTCTGAAAGCCTCTAACTGAACTGAATAAGGAGTTGAAGAAACATGTCTCCAACTAACTCCATCTAGCAACTAAATAGTAAATATAGCAATAATTATATTGTCCTTGAATGAGAAGGACTCACTGCAAACTCTGAACACTGGAATGCTACTGCTGATCTGGAGCTCGTGCCTCTGAACCTATGGTGTAACATAAGAGTAAGCACCATAGCGTAAATGTGTCAGTACATCTGAATGTACTTAGTATACGAGTGAGGTAGGCTAAATACAAAGGGTTATATGCATGAACAATGATGACTAATATGAACGTGAAAATACATATATGCATACATAACTGTAACTGAACTCGTGGAGATACTGACTACTGAGTCTGAATACTGACAACATGAGTGTACTGATATTGAGATACTGAATAGATGAACGACTATTTCTGACAGTTTGAATTATGAAGCATTGGTCTGGTTGACTGTGTCTAACAGTCCTGAAGCTGAATACTGATATCATAAATTCTGATAACTGATATGACTAATACATGAGTTCAAAAAACTGATATAACTGATATAACTGTGATGATCGACCTAACCGATGTAACTAATATTGAGCGACTGTATCTGACAGTCTAAGTTCTGATGGAACTATCTGAGTTCTATTTTATATGGAGTAACTGAATTTGAGATCAGTCCTATTTAGCGGGTGATCTTTAAATTTGATGATTCTGATACTGTTTAACTATAGGTGAGATCAGTCCTGTCTAATGGGTGATCTTGAAGTCTATTTATAATGATAAGGATTGATTTTCTCTAACAGTACTGAATCTGTACTACTGAACTCAGTTGACTATATCTGACAGTCTTGAATCTGTAACTGAAACTGTGGGATGTATTCATCTAACCGACATGCCCCAAGCTAAGCTAACTGGGGTCTAATCTCTGCCTTGACTGGATATCGCACCACCAGTAAAGACATCTGTTGTGGAGTCAGTCCTATACATATAAATGTGCTAACGGGTGACCCCTGAGTTTGTCAGTCCTATCTAATGGGTGATATCTTGTACCTACGCTAGCAACGTAGTTCTGAAACTTAGGGATTGCTTCTAGGGATCTCAATCCTATTCTAGTGGGCAAGTCCCCATCCCTAGACTCACTCGGCGCTAAATCTTACTCCCATCTGAAATACACTAAACTGAATAACAGATATGAACTGAATAACTGAACTGAACTGATACTAGTGGTATTGTTTAGCGGAGCTAAACTAAGTTTACTGAATTCCAATGACTAACAAAATGTACTGAGTTCTGAGGACTGATTGAGAGTACTAAAGTTACTGAGATTGACAGTGAATACTGAAGTTGCAGACTGAGTACTGAGATAACTGAGATTACTGAACTATTGAGACTACTGAGATTCTGAGTTTTCCTGAGTCACATGACTGACTAAATTCTATAGATCATGGCTTGACTGAGAGTATCATGATAACATGACATGGCTCTAGGCACATAGTTATATTTTTCGGGTACGAATACCTCCAGGACTCGATGGAAGGAAACTAACACACATGACTGACTTGAGTATGTGACCAACATCAACAACCCATAAGATCATAACTTGGGGAATTCCATGAAGTACATGGGTATTCTACATCTTGTACATGAGTGAGTTTTGCAAGTAAGCATAGCATAATTCCATAAGACTAGTTCATGAGTAACCCAGCAGTGTTCACAAGACACATTATCAACATGGATGACATTGAATCATAGAGGCCTATCATAAATCCTTCACTTAGTCACAATTTAGCTATAATGCATGATTTCTAGTCTCTTAGGTATTTGATCAAACACCTTACATACACAACTTAGGCATAGGTGTAAATCATACAATTACTCATCATAAATAATCAAACTTACATGTTTTCAACTCATATGATGTCATAGATTCATAATAACACGTAAAGATTCTATCTTGGCATCATTCAACATATAATCATGATCAACAATCCATTCATAGCATGAAAATCATAATATATAGTTTTAGAAAAAAAAGGGTTCTTGAACTTCGTGGACGAAAGGAGTCCATGAATGAACACATGCATACCTTAGAAAGGAAACCTTGATGATTTGCTGGAGATTTCTTGGATTGGGAAACTTAATTCTTGATTATCTTGGAAAAAGGCCTGAATCTTGCTTTTGAGAGATGAGTTTGATGGAAACCCTAATCTTGTGGTTAAGAGTGTAAGAGAGAGTTTTTAAGATCCTTAACTGAAGAAAAATAAGAAAAATTATGCCTCTTTAGGGTTATAAGTCATGTGGAAGGTGAAGGAAATGACCAAAATACCCTTGTAAAAATTCCCTTGAATTGCTGGAAAAATATAGTTGACGTCATCCGTGACAGGCCGTCAGGTTCGTGATAGGCCGTCATGAATGGTCGTCACAAAAGGGGTCCAAATTCTTGATTTTCTACCCAGGTCTAACGACATCATCAGAAATGTCATCATAATGTGACGACATCGTGAAAAAAGTTGTCAGAAACGTGATAGCCCGCTAGAAATGTCGTCACCATTTTCCAGCTTGACATGCTAGAATAAAATGGGGATAACTCTTTGCTCCGATATTGGATTTAGGCAAAATTGATATAGTTGGAAAGATAATTCAATTATCTATCTTTTGATAGGTCATGATCTCAAAAATTCCAAGTATAATGAAAGATATGCTCGTTTGAATTTGACTATACCAATATCCTTCTTAAGAATTCAATCGGTAAGGAATGTTTTGATTCGTCTGATAGATGGGAGTTATTTGAAGCCTTATTATACATCTAACTTACTAATAAGACTATAAAAGAACCATGATGTACTATGCATGATCTTAGTACATGGCTCTAATATTGGTTTGGATTTTTTGGGGTATTACAACATAGCTTAACTGAATAACATGAGAGTAATGAATGAGGACATATGCATGGATGCACAAACCATAACTGAGATCATCGTGACTCTAAATAATGATACTCGGATACTATTTTACTAATATCTGAACTCACTACTAATACTGAGATACTGAATAACTAAATCTTCTGATATTGATAACTGAGTACTGAAGTTGAAATCAGTCCTCCCTAGTGGGTGATCTCTGAGACTGATGATACTAAAGTTGATTAACTAAATCTACTCATATCAATGTCTGAGTTCTGAGTTTGCTACTATCGACTGACTAAATCTGTGATCAAACCTTTCTAACGAATGATCTCTGAATCTACTAATAATGATAAAGAATGATTATCTAAGATCAGACCTATCTAGAGGAAGATCTCTGAATCTGTTAGTACTAATTCTGATTAACTTTATGTGAGACCAGGCCTATCTAGTGGGTGGTCTATGAACCTATGGAACTATCTAAGTTCCTTACTGAGATAGGTGACTGTATCTGACAGTTCTGATTTTTGAGTTCTACTCTGAAGACTGATACTGAAACTACAACTGTGGGAGTTCTCACTTAATCGACATGCCCCGAATCTGATCTAGTATGGAACAACCTGTAACCCCATCTGGCAGGGTATCAATACCATGCCACGGGTAGAGACCTCTGCTATGGTCAAGCCTCTCTAATGGGTGACCCTGAACAAAAAGTCAAGCCTAAGGCAGTATGATAGTCAAGCCTTAATCTAATGGGTGACTCCTGGTCCTGTGATGGCTACGCAATTCTGGAGTTCAGGGACTGTTACTAACTACTCTGTCTCTCTAACGGGGAATCTGCCATCCCTACACTCGCTCGGTGCTAGTTACTACTCCCAACTGAAGGACTCTGAACTGATTCTTAACTGAATTTAGATTGAGCTGAATCTTTTACTAATCATACTAAGTAACTGAGTTAAGCTGAGTTCAATTAATTCTAAAAACTGACGGAATACTTCTGAATTCTACTTTTTGTTGGAATGCTACTGAGTTATGTAACTTACTGAGCTTTACTGAAATCTAAACTGAATGCTTTATACTACAGAGGTCTGAACTGAGTACTGAGCTGGATTAGGCTGAATACTGAGATTTATTGAGTTTTTCTTAGCTTCTGTCACTAACTGAAATCTATTAATCATAGCACAACTGAGTTTTATCTTGAGACTGACTCGAATCTAGACAAGTAGCTAAGTTTTCGAGTATAAATATTCCCAGGACTCGATAGCACAAAGAAAATAAGATAGGACCACACGAATATCATGACAATGGACTTTCATTCATAACACAATCAATATGATATCTCGTTAATCACTTAAATGTGATAAACATGTAAATGTATAGGGAATGCATACAAATATCTTATAGTTGTTCAATAAGGGATATGCATGGATAAGAATGTATGCAACTTATCATAATACATTCACTAAGGCATCTCAACAAATGATTGACATGCACTAGTTATCACATAATTGGGGATTTCATGCTTAACATACTAAAAAAGGGCACTATTCTCTTTACTTAAGTATTCTATCAAACATATGGAGAGCATGCTTTGGTTATACCACAGAATCTATACTTAATTATCATGAATACATCAATATCATGCAACTTGAAGAGGGTTTATCATGAACATCATACAATTCATCACATAGTAGAATCAACTCTTGAAATTGGTAGTCTAAATCATGAATTAAAACTCAACAATACAAAATCATGAACTGTAATACACATAAATCATGAAATCTCATAAATACGTAGACCTAAAATTTTTGAAAAGGGTTCTTGAACTTCTTGGGTGGAAGGAACCCAAGAATCAACATCTAACATGCCTTGTTATATAATTCTCGAAAGATTTATGAAGGAATCTTGATGACTTAGGTCTTGAGCTATGAACCCTAATGGTTGTTCTTGAAGAAAATTGAGAGAAAACTAGTATATTTGGGTGAAATAATGAGAAATATCGTGTTAAAGAGTATATATAGGGGTAGCAAAATGACTGTCTTGCCCTTGGAATTAAAATTCAAAACTAGAAAAATCCTGATTTTACATGCTGGTATAACGCGCCATAATCGCGCTGGCTTACTAAAAATTGGACAATTGGGAAACTGAACCTTGGCACGACGTGGTGGAAATCGCGTTGCCACCTTGGTTGCAAACTGGAAAGCCACCGCAATACGGTGGAATCGTGGAGGCTTGCTGGATTTTGATAATTGCCATTTTGACTAGCTCCGCAACGCGCTAAAGTACTAGGTGGTACACTGTCTCACTAAAATATTTCTATCTCTTCTCACTTGGGAAGTCAGCCCTTACTCCCCTTAAAGATGAAACTCGACTTAAATAAAATTTGGGATACTACAGTCATGGAGGGGAAAAATTAGGTGGCAACAACTGCCCCTCCCTTTGGGTAGGGTGGATGCAAGTAACCTTGGGCAAAAGGAGTTTGACATTCCTAATGTTTGTCCGACCATAAATTCATTTTGTGAAAAAAGGTCAGTTTTCACACGAGTTACATGGATTTATGTTTGAACCCCAATATTAGGTTTCCCACATCTCTTAGGTTAAATGAGACCTCAGTCCACTTATAGTTTATAAAGCTTGATTTTAACCACGACTTTTAAAGAATTCACAAATTATCACAGCTTTGAACATTAGTAAAATATGAAAGTTGGGAATAAGCTTATTGAGGGAGGTTGAAATGCAATCGAGTATTCACCATCGATCTCATCCTACATAGCCCTGGGATTCAGATTGCTTGTATTTTGACTCAATCAGCAAAAAAGGTTGTCCTTTATGATAAGATGATAGTTGGCTCAAGATGAGCGACGGATAATCAAGCTAGGGACTAAAGACTCATGTTTATCTTAATTACAAAATATGGGGACCTCACATATGTAAATATGAGCTACATGAGCATAATTCCCAAACCTTAGGTATGTGTCACCCAGACATAAAGGAAAAGAAAAGTTGCTTTCGACGTGAGTTTATAAATATTTCAAAAGTAAAGCTGAAACCAAAACACCCACATGCCTTCTGATAGGAATGTGTCTTGATGGTGGTGGAATTTGTATTTTAGCTCACGTCCAAAGAGTTTGATATTCCACTTCAGATTATGTCCCAGTTTGCTGCTAAGAAAAAGTTTCACTTTGTGATGCATCCTTTTTGTAGTCATCTGCACCTATGATTTTGGTTTGAGATTTTCATCCTTTTGTATTCTCTCGACAAAATCTCAAATAAAACTGTTAGTGATAAACATAATTCACTAAGAGGTTTATAATCTTTAACCATATCTCCGCATGAGTTGCTACCTAGAAAAGACGTCATCCTCTCATGCATGTACCTATTTGAAGAGTGGCAATTCTTATGATAAATGACATAAAAACCTTCTTGGTTGTTGGATAACATAGTTTTTTTACGGTTGAAAATTTCTTCAAAGTGGAGTGTCCCTCTTGGATACTAACAACTCTTGTGTAGAACGGTCTCTACACTCACATAATTCTATGCTGATGTGGTAACCCTCTTGGACACCTATAATGCTTGTCGCATGTGAAATGATAAACCCTGTGGCTATCAACAATGGTCCTTTGCATATGATTTCAGGTAAGTCTTGTGCATTTTTCAGATCTATACGACTTATAGATTTTCCTTGAATTGTCAATCTTTGGATAATTTTGTGCATTATTTGATGTTGGATATAAGGTGACTTGTAGACATCCTTTGAGTTACTAGCTTTTGAGTAATCCTACATATTTTCTAACCTTGGATAAGAGATGACTTACAGATATCCCTCCAATTGTTAGCTCACACATACTCCTGCATATTATCTAACCTTGATATAATATGACTTATAAATTTCTCTCAAATTGGTAGTCTTTGGGTAATCCTGTACATAATTGATATTGGATATAACTTGGCGTATAAAGAACCCTTGGACCTATTAATTTGATAATCTTACATATTTCCGATAAGGATTTAGTTGTAACCTATGGATAGCCTTTAAGCTGTCGATCTCTGGTTAACCTTGCACACTATCTAGTTAGGATGTTGTTACGGATTATGGATGAACCATAGACTATCAACTTATGGATAACCTTGCACACTATCCTATCTCAAATAATGTGACCAATTGATGACACTCAAATTGTCAATTCTAAAAAAATCTAGCATGTCGTTAGTCTTGGGATAGCGACTTATAGATATCCTTTGGATCATATGTTTTCTTGTGATCCGATAGTGAATGCCATTAAATATTTAGTAATTGATGCACTTGAAGCTAATGAATATCTCTCAATGCCAGACTATTTTTCCTTTGTGTGATTTGATTAGATATGAATGATTCAGAATATCCTTTAATGCCAGACTCTTTTGTCTTTGCATGATTACAGAATATATATGGAAATGCTTCAAAATATCCTTCAACAATAGACTCTTTCATCTTTGTGTGATTAACAAATATTGAAGACTTTGAGTCAATAATGGGAATCATATGTAATATGGAGATGCCCTTGGACTGTTGTCTCTTCGAAACTAGTCGGAGAAGACAATATGGTTTTCAGGACATGACCCTTATGAAATGGTCCTCTCGGCATGGCCCTTCCGGCATAACCCTATCAGCATGACATAATGCAAAAGATGAGGAGGAATGTAAATAATTATACAGTAATTGTAGAAAATAGCACCTTGACCATTCCACTAGCATGTTGGACCTTCTGTTTGTTCCATTTTGAAAATGGCATGTTTTTTATAGTCCTTGATTGCTGGGAATTTAAATAATTCATCATGTTCTTTTCCACGTCTAATGATACCTATAACCACAGAAAACTTGTTAGTTTTGGAAACTTAATTGTTTTCAGCTTCCTGACCATCCTAGCTCTTTCTTATCAACCTTTAGGTATTTGGCTTTGTTGTACTCCTTTAAAACAAACAACTATATTGAATAACCAGTGATTTTGTTGGTTTATGTTGGCTTTTAAGATAACTTGCATCCATGGAAAAATTGTTAGTTTTTGATAAAATTGATCTGTGTTGACTTCCTCGATCTATAGCTCCTGTCATCACCATCATCGGGTTCTCATCTTCTTCATGTATTTTTCATCTTCTAAATCCTTCTTCGACTCCCCGATTTGGTGGGTGTAAGGTGAAATCTCAACATAAATTAATTTAAAGTCAGAACTTTATTGAACAACTTAATTTTAAAACATCTTTTTATATAATTGGGAGGGATCTCTGTCAATTAAGGCATGTTATGTACTAGCTTTAATGACCACTTTTGGCATTGAGGCATTTTCACCTCTATCATTTTGGTAGTGATCTACGGAGGTCTTTTAGCATTGTGGCTGAAGGGTTCTGGAGATGAGCCTTCATAGCTAAAGGCAGATGAAGTCTACCCTACTCTTTTGGTGCCAAGATCTTTATTGTCATCTTTGATCTTTTAGTACAGTATGGAGGAAAATTTGAGTTCTTCCTTATAATTTCTGCCCCGATTACTGATATCTCTCTCAAAATTTAATTTGGCTTGCGAGAGTATGATCTTCTTTTGAATTTTTGAGATTCCTTCTCATAAATTCTGCTCCAGTTTCTATTTCCTGGGTGATATGGCCGAGCCATTGTGGTGCCAACGTATCCCTTTGGATAGGAATCAGGTCAAACATAGTTCCCACAATTTAAGGGAATAAAAATATAGTTAAAAGGGTGACCAAAGTCAACAAGGCCACCTACGTATCCTGTCCTTGGAAATTTAGGTCATCACATTGTTCAAGATGATATAAATAAAATTTTTTAATGGGTTGATTGAAGCCGACATAGGCCGCCTATGTACCCTCTTTTTGGGAATTCAGGTCAAACGTAGTTCATACATCAAGGTAAAGGAAATTTTCTCCTAATGGGTTGACCGAAGCCAACATAGGTTGCCTACGTATCTCATTCTTAAGAATTTAGGTCGAATGTAGTTCTTAGATGATATAAATAAATTTTTTTAAGGGGTTGAGAAAAGCCAACATAGACCTCCTACGTACCCTCTTTTGGGGAATTCAAGTCAAACGTAGTTCATACATCAAAGGAAAGGGGATTTTAAAGATACTACAAAGCATAAAAATGATTACAGATGAGAAAGCAATTATAAGGAAATGAGCACAAAAAAACCCCCACATCAGACATAGTATCTATTTACTGTATCAGAATGATTGGCTTGGTCTACCATTGTCCATCCATTTTAGACAAAATCAAGGCTCCTCCCAATAACACTTCACAGACTACATATGGGCCTTGCCAATTCAGAGTGAACTTCCCCTTATACTCCTCTTGGCGAGGGAATATGTGTTTGAGCACCAATTGTCCAACTTCAAACGTGTAAGCGCTTAATCTTTTGTTGAAAGAATGAATCATTCGTCGTTGATATAATTGGCCATGGCATATAGCGCTCATCCTCTTTTCTTAAATCATCATAATTTATTCCTGATGGGCACAAACCTATACTTCATTACTCAATCCCTCTTCTTGGATGATCCTTAAAGATGGTATCTCAATCTGAGCGGGTATTGCTTCTATCCCATAGACTAGCACATAAGGAGTTTTCCCAGTCAAACTTAAACTGTCGTGCGATATCCCAAAAAGACATAAGGCAGCATATCGTCCAATGATCAGTGACTATCGATAATCTTTCTTAAGATATTCTTGATGTTCTTGTTTGCAGCTTCTATTGCTTCATTCATTTTAGGGAGATATACGGTTTGATTTCAATGAGTGATCTTGAGCTTTCCACATATCTCTTTCATCAAATAACTATTCAAGTTTTATCAATTGTCCACGATGATCGACTCGGGTATCCCGAATTGTCAAACCAAGTTGTTCTTAACAAAATTTGCTACAACCTTCTTGGTTACCGCCTTGTATGAGGCAGCTTCTACCTATGTGGTAAACTAATCGATAGAAATTAAAATGAATCTGTGTTCATTAAAAGCTGGTGGATTAATTGGGCTGATAACATCCATGCAGATACAAATGGCTAAGGCAAAATCATAACATTAAGTTCATATGGAGGCACTCGAATCCGATCCCCATGTATCTAACACTTATTGACACTTTTGTATAAATCTGCTATAGCCACTTTCCATGGTCATCAAAAAATATCCGACTCTTAGAATCTTCTTGGCTAGAGTGAACCCGTTCATATGAGGTCCATATGTTAGGACATGAATTTCTTTAAGAAATTTTGTAACTTCAATGGAATTTACACGTTGCAAAAATCCCAAATCGGGGGTCCTCTTATAAAGGACCTTATTGTTGGTCATCCGACGGATTGTTTTCTTTTGATTGACGGTTGTGTCTTTGGGATATGGCCCAACTTCTAATACCTTTTGATATCGAAGTACCATGGCATTCTATCTGGTTCTGCCTTAACTTGTGCACAATGTACAGGTTTCCCCTTTAAACTTATCTCCAATGGGTTAATTTACTTTGATCCAAATGTAGAATCATGGAGGATATAGGGGCCAAAGCATCAGCAAACTCACTTTGTACCCTTGGAACGTAGTTGAATTCCATTTCCTTGAATCTTCTGCATAACTCCTATACTAACTCCACGTATGGCGTGAATTTAGGGTCCTTTACGGTCCATTCACCCCGAACCTAGTGAACCAATAAATCAGAATCTGTAATGACTAGCAGCTCTTGAACATTCATATCAATGCCCAATCTGAGATCGAGAATGCAAGCCTCTTACTCAGCCATATTATTGGTGCATGGAAAGCGCAGTTTAGCCATAACAAAATAATGTTGACCAGTTTTTTATATTAAGACCGCCCCAATTCCTAAACCCTTGAAATTAATCACCCCATCGATGAACAATCTCCAACCCAGGTATACTTCGATAATGTCTTCCCCTACAAAAAATACCTCTTCATCTGGAAAATAAGTTCAACGTGGCTCATATTTTTCATCAACTGGATTCTCAGCTAGATAATCCGTTAGGGCTTGTCCTTTAATTGCCTTTTGATTCACGTACATAATGCCGAACACACTCAATAATATTTGCCATTTGGCCAATTTCTCCATGGGCATGGACTTTTGGAATATATTTAAAAGGGTCCATTTTAGAGATGAGATACATTGTATATGACTTCAGGTATTGCCTCAGCTTTTGGGCTACCCAAGTCAATGCACAACACGTCCTTTTTAATAGCAAGTGACGAGCCGCATATGGAGTGAACTTCTTACTCAAGTAATAAATTGCTCTTTCCTTCTTTCCAGTTTCATCATGTTGCCCTAAGACACATCCAAATGCATTGTTTGAGACTGATAAATACAACAACAGATGATTCCTTTTCTTAGAGGAAATAGTAATGGTGGACTGGATAGATATTCTTTCATCCGATCGAAAGATTGCTGGCATTTCTCTATCTCTTTATTTTCAGCAATTTTTTAACATCTTGAGGATTAGTTCCCAAATAAATATTGACTGGGCTATGAACCTGCTGATGTAATTCAATCTTCCTAAGAAACTCATAACTTCCTTTTTCGTCTTTGGAGGAAGCAGTTCTTGGATTGCCTTAATTTTTTAGGGGTCGAGCTCAATGCCCCTTTTACTAACTATGAAACCCAACAGCTGCTCGACTGGTACCCTAAAAGCATATTTAGCACGATTCAACTTCAAATTGTACTTTCATAACCAATCAAAGAACTTTCCCAAATGAGCCGAACCCTTGCGAGATTTGATAATCACATTGTCCATGTACACTTCAATCACTTTATGGATCATATCATGAAATATATTTGTCATGGCTCTTATATATGTAGCACTAGCATTCTTGAGACCAAAGGGCATCACCCTATAATGATAAACACCCTAAGGTCTGATGGAGGTTGTTTTCTCTACATCTTCTTTGTCCATCGGTATTTGATGATACCCAGAAAAGCAATCCATGAATGATTGTATTTCATGCCTCACACAGTTTTCAACGAGAATATGGATGTTGGGTAATGGAAAGTTATCTTCAGGATTGGCTTTGTTCAAGTCCTCACAATGTACATAAATCTTGACATTTCCATCTTCATCGGTACTGGAATAATATTGGCTAGCTATGTTGGATACTTCATGACTTCAACCATATTTGCTTGGATTTTCTTAGTGACTTCTTCTTTGATTTTCAAACTCAGATCTGACTTAAATTACTACAACTTTTGCTTCACAGGATTGAACCCTGGATCAATTAGCAAGTTATGTGACAGGATATTTGTACTCAATCCTGGCATGTCATCATAGGAACAAGAGAACATATCAATGTATTATTTAATCAACATGATGAGTTCTCTTTTCTATGCTTTTGCAAGATGAACGCTGATTTTGGTTTCTTTGATTTCTCCATCATTATCTGTATTAACTATCTCAGTCTTCTCTAGATTAGGATTTTCCCAATCCTCAAAATCTTTTAATTCCTCTATTAATTATTCTGGGTCCATAGTTTTTTCATCATAGTCCTTCTATTCATCATTATTTTCTTTAATTTATTCATTTAACTCTTACATGACATTGGCTGGTTTTATGTATTATTACTGAAATCATAAACAACATATGTTAGATTATAGCGATCGGACAATTCAGTAAAAAATAAGTAAAAATATCTTTGCGATAAAGAAGGTTTTCATTGAAATTTAAAACATCACAGTCACTGGCTATAATCCGCACTAGTGCGGGTTTGAGCCTTTTGGAAAACATAAAAAGCAAAAATGAGGTAAATAAAACTTAAAGGGTGGGTCTTGAGACTCATTCGGACTACCACTAATTTTACAAAAGTTAAATTTCATCCTTTCACCTACCACATCAACTAGGGAGTCATGATTGGAGGACAGCTTCTCCCTAGGTTCATCTTTCTAGATCTAGGTCTTCTAAGAGAAATCCTCCAGAATAGCATCACACTCTACAAACAAGTTCTTTATTCCATCCTTGAGACTATCACTTGTGGGCTTCATAGACACAGGAAACTGGTATAGTAGAGGTAACCTCTTTGCCGATTAGGGTACTTCTTTCTTCATTTCTCTTTAACCTTCTTTACCTGGCACATAACCTACCTATATTTGAATAACTTTTCTGGGATTATGACAGGCTCAATGATCCTTTCCAAATTCTTTCCTAAGATGCCCCAAGGCTCAAAATTATTTCTTAGCATAACAGTGGCCAACATCTTATAAATCGAAGGCATTGGCTTATAGGGAGTTACGTCTTTTTCAGCTGCATTTACGATATCCACTGTCTAAAAGTTACTCCCTTTCGGGGCTTCATCAATCACAAGAACATAACCATTAGGGTGATTCAGATATCTTCCTTCACCATGGATGACCACTTCATCATTTTCCTACATAAATTTCACCTGTTAGTGTAATATTAAGAAACGACCCCCGCTACTTGAATCCAAGTCCTTCCTAAGAGAAGATTATAACTTTTGGAATGTCCATCACCTAAAAATCAACTAAGAACTCTGCAGGCCCCATTTAAAGATGTAACTTGACTTCCTTAATAGTGTTTCTCCGACCTCTATCAATAGCTCTTATATATATCATGTTTTGATGCATTTTCCCTATATCATAGTTCAACCGAGTCAGAATAGAGATATTTAGACATGATCCATCATCAATTAATATACTATTAACAATCTTATCTTGGTATTAGATAGTGATATACAATGCTAATGATTTGGTATCCCACCACTCTATTGATCATAGCCACCAACTTTTGGTACTTGTGCCTCGGGCATATAGGATTATTTAAGGACTTTTAGCATATCTTGTCTATGATATTGAGAACTCATAATAAATGGCCAAATATAAATCTAAGCAGGTGTCTTCTCTAAATATTTTAAAATAGAGTACTCTTTCCGCTGCATTCTTCTAAAAAATTCTTCAGCTTCCCCTTTAGTGATTGGACTTTTGATCACTCTTTTAGTATGCATCATTGGCAAGCTCCTCTGGAGTATAGTATTCCCTTGATCTAGTTATTCCTTGCGCAGCAGCGTCTTCCACCACAAATTCTTATCTTGCGGGAACTAAGCCAATGGCTTGATGAGGTGCAATGAATGCAATAACCTTGGGCTTCTTGGTAACACTTAAGGCAGCCACTGTCTTTTCTATATCTTTTACCTTATCTATTTCTTCTGGTCTAGGCTGTTTTATAGACTTCCTTACCACCCACTAATCATCTATTTCTATCATACTTATGGTTGCCCCTTCATGGTTCGGGAGTGGATTGGTGGAAACATTTGGCAGTACTATTTAAAGAAAAATCACCTTTTGATTGATTAAATCTTGAATCTTGTGCTTCAACTTAATCCAGTCCTAAGTTGTGTGCCCAACACCTCCTGAATGGTATGTACAATGCTAATTTGAATGGAAAAATTAAGAATTGATATTGGCGGATTTTAGTGGGATAGGTTGGATGAGATCTGCTTTGTTTAGCATTTCAAATAGCTGAGTTTTGGTTTTATCCAAAGCACTAAAACTTTTGGTTACTTTTTTTTCATTATGTGGATGAGGAAGATTTTGGTAAGTAGAGGGAGGGACTTGATGGTAATTCTGATTAACTGAGGCTTTTTTGGTAGGCTTGGAAATTTAGAGTGGAGCTTGGAAAGTGGGCTGATAATTTGGCAATTGAGCTGGGAAATTTGGTGGATTGGTAGAGAAATTTTGTTGTTGGACTTGGGGGCTAGGTTAGGTATAGAACATAGGTTGAGGATTTTATAGAGCTGAGGGGTGTATAGCCGGTGATGGCATTTTCCTAGAATTGGACCCGAAAGATTTTTTTGTATTTGGGTTTGGACTAGAGGATACGAAAGATACAATTTCTCTTTTTTTCTTTGGGAATCATAAAGATCCAAGTTGTGCAGAGGTCTTGTTGATTATTCTTTTCCCGAGTCCTTCTTCAACTATTTCGCTAATCTTAACGAAATCAGCGAAGGTGGCATGAACTACCGATATCATTTTGTCATAAAATTCTCCCTCCTATCTCGGGTAAGCACAACAAAAATTTCTTCTTCTATCATAGAAATTCATACCTTTGCTGCCTAGTTTCACCAATGATAGGCATATTTATAGAATAATTCATTATATTTTTGCTTCATGCGGTTGAAACAATATCAATTAGGGACCATCTCTACATTATAGGGAAATTTATCAACAAAATCCATGTCTAAAGCACTCCATTAGGTCCACTTCTTCAATTCTTGTGAAGCAAACCATTCTAATACTTTTCCACTCAGGCTTCGGCTGAAAAGCCTCATCAGTAATACTTCGTTTCTACCAGTGCCTATCATTTGGTTATAATATCCTCTCAAGTGGGCAATACGTTTTCCAGTACCATTGAATGTTTCGAATTTAGGGACTTTAAATTCTTCGAGAAGGTTCAAATAGGGGTAAATGAAAATGTCATCATAACTGAAACCCGTTGTATTAGGCAAACATGTGCTTTATTCATCCTAGCAATCTCTTCCTTTATCAGCAGTAGATCCCTAGCATGTTTATCTTCAAACACCTTACACTCCTTCTCCATCTCCTTATAGTGGTCAATTTCTAGATTTTAGGGAATGTATGGTAAAAGGTAGGCATTACAGTAGCATGGATGGTGGCGGGAGGAACATTTTGGGTTATCGAAGGATGTTGAGCTGCATAAGCGAAGTTCTGGTATGCGGGAACTGGATTTTAGAGAGCGTTGGCATTGGGACTGAAAGTGGGGTGAGTATTTTAGGGAGTGAAGGCACTTTTAGAGGTATTTTTGTAATTTGGAGTAAATCTTTGAGGGTGGTAAGCATTTAGATTATTTTCTTTGTTGGTATTGTAAGACGAGGGGTATGGGTTTGGCACAATAAATTGATGGGATTAATGATAGGTCTAGGCATAGAAGCGAAGGGTATGTCATTTGGTTGGTTTCCATCATTAGGAGAGCTAAGATAAGGGAATTGGAGTGGAAGCGCATCATTATCCAAGAATGGCTTATTAGCGGCAATAGCCAGATTAGCCATATCTTTTGCTCGTTGAACTTCTTCTTAAAGTGTCTCCATTCTCCTAGTTAGTTCAGCGATTGTCTCACCTTGTACTGTTATCACACCATACCTAATAATAATTTCGATGATAGCATTATTATCGCTACTACCAGTCATTCTTTCCTCTTCAGCTAGGCGATGGTCAGGGGAGGAATTTTTATTTGCCTTAGATGTAGTCAAATATTGATGTTCATAAATCTTTGTCAACACAGATTAATTTCTACTTACTTGATACCTATTAAAAATAACTCCAAAGGAAAATATGTTAGATTTTGTTAGTGGTAAATAATGGAATTTATCCGACATAAAGTTTCTTTTATCTTAGGCAAATTGATCCACGAGTGCATATTGACTCGAAAAGAATTAACGGCCAAGACCTTGTCCGTTGATTTTTAGATAAATGGGTTTTGACATGATTTTGCCAAATATTATGATTTTTGACTCATATGGATTTCTTTGACAAAATGAGACATAGCAATTTTAAAGGATAGAAGTCGGGCCGAAAGGCTGCCTACATATCTCACAAAAGAGAAATCAGGCCATACATAGTTCAAATGGGTAAAGATAAAACTTTATTTCATTGAGATCTTTTTAGAGTTCAGTACATCATGGAAGTAGGAAAGAAAAGTGACAAAAGAAAGAAAAGGACTTAAATGACTATATTCTAGATAGAGGTGGGCCTTCCTACTTTATTCTTCTTTTCCCATATCTTGATGTTCTACGGGTGGTATGATGAAAATTCTATCTCGAACCTTCATGTATCCACCGTATCTCTAAATGAATCTTTAATGCTTGAAAAGTCTCCAAGGTGTGCCCTTATATCCCTCCGTGATAGTGACAAACCTCTCTGAATTTCTTCCAAGCCTTAAACATCGTATTAGGCTTCCTTTTCACTAGTTCCAGAATTTTTGCATGGATGTGCTTTGAATAGATTACATGGTAGGTATATTCAAACCTTGTGAATTCATATTTGTAAATCTGCACGTCATTGGTGATGGGCATGCCTGGATCAACCCGATTGCAATAAAGAATGGTTTATGGTTCCCATAAATCATTTATTTAGCCATTGTGTATTATATAGCAAATCCTAGCCTTCAGAGCAAGACACTCTTCAGTGGTATAGCTAGATTGATTAGGATGGTAATGACATCTCTTATGAGCATCTTCAGGAAATCAGCCAAATTCTTTAGTTTGATCAAGGTGGAGGACCCTCATATCTCTTAGGATTTTATAAACTGTCGAGCATATCATGATCTGGGGGCACCGAGAGTATCCTCTGATGTGATATTTTCACTTCCCAATCTGACCCTAGTTGGCTAGACGACATCCCCTTTGATCTTGGCCCAGCGCTTCTCTCTTAAGTTTGAAGGTGGAGCTTGCTCAAACTTCTTCTTTTCCTGCGCAATCAACTGCTTGACTTCGGCAATTTCCTTATCGATTGATCAGACCGACCCTCCTAATAGTCTCTTGATCTCTTTTGTTTGCATTTCCTCTACTTGGGCTAACTCTATTATCCATTTTTTCAATTGCGTAACATCAATCCATGACAGATCATCCTGAAAGAATATGTTTAAAAAGAAAGTTAACAAAAATGATTGAGGACTTTCTTAGAGACTTGAGGACCTGGAATGTTTTAGGCGGACTTTGGATAGTAAGCGCATATTTTTGCCTAAAGGGTTTCTAAGACTTTGTTGAGGAGTAGATCAATTTACCTTTGATTTAGAAACGCATATAAGTGCATAAACAATTATATCATACAAGACAGTTATATGACACAACAATATAATGATAAATAACGTGTCCTAATTGGGTGACCCTTTTGAGCCAAAGGTTGGCCTAGCAAATTTAAAGGAAATATTGTCTTTTAAACCAATCAATTATCCCCTAAAATCTCCATAGATATATAAAAAGCCATAAGTGTTTACAAAAGCTACATAAAGGGATACAATCTTTAGGAAAAGGGGAATGACATAAAAAAGAACAAAGTCCCGCGCAGGGGATAGAAAATTAACACCTAGATGCTCCTTCGTCGGCCCTTACCTTCTTAGATTTATCCACCTCTTGCCATATGTTATATCTGTTGATGACCAAGTGACTCCCGCATAATTGTTCTTTATTCTTATAGGTCAGATTTCCTATCCTATCAATTTGAGAAGCCATGTGATCATCCAAATCGAGCAAACATTCTCTTGCATCATCAACCTAGCTCGCTTTAACTCTTCTCTCAACTAGTGTATAGTTGAGGCATATTCCATATACATCTTCTGGTGTATAATCTCACTTTTTTTAAATTCATCCTAAAGCCTATGGAGCCGGATCTGATGTTCTGATTATACATTAATGATTTGTGTGGGTACATTCGGACCCGGGACCAATGTTCCAGCAAGATTCTTCTTCAGCCACTCTTTATAGGTGTCACTAACCTCGGGTCATACCTGATACGAAAGGAGACTTCCTTTTTCTTTTCCTTCCTCTACCCATCTACCATGTACTTTTTGAGTAAAGTTTTACCTTCTTCATACTTAGTAATAAATCTAAACATAGGCATCATTTGTGGTGTTTCCTGCTTAATTTCGAACTGCGTTCGGACCCTTCTAGGGTTTTAAGGATGAGTTCTCCTGAGACTTGGAAGTACTAAAAAATTTCATTCATTTTCTCGAAAGATGTACTTCCTCGAGCAAAGATATCTTATAGACCACTGAACGTTTTCCTCTCTCAATTCCTCAAAAATCTTGAACAAAAATCCCAGAGATTCTATCTTCTTAAACCTATGTAAGGACAACCAAATGTTATGAGATGATAAAAGATCTACCCTTGTCCGAGGATCCAACTGCTCTACTTTGGTATTTTTTAAAAAATGTTTCACCATCCACCATTGCATGATAAGGTTGCACCCCTGGAAGAAACGATGCCTGCCTTGACACTTTCCCAAATCCCTATATATTTTAGCGATGATCATGGGAGCTAAAGTAGGGAATACTTTACTAGTTTTGTAATCCAATCCGTAGAAGAAGGTGTGCGTCACCATAATGACTCTTGGATGAATGGTGACATTTTCTCCCTGTGGGAACACCATAGTTTGAAGCAAGCCCACGGCGAAAGAAAATGCTCTTTCTCCCTTCATTTTGACTTTGATTTGAATTTGTGTCCAAGCTTCTCAAAAGAATTCTACTTTCCAAACCGGTGATACAACTCACAAAAAGGTATGTTATCTCCAACATGTTCCCCCAATCAGGTATTGTTATTGATTGAAAAGGCATTCTTGATCTCTTGACAGTTCCATGTAATACGGACTAAAATGGTTTTTTCGGGTGCACTCCTCCTTTTCCTACACATATCGAGGCTCTCATAACAAATCAACACTTCTTCAATGGTGGGGGTCAATTCGACTACTTCGAAGCAAAATACCATGCTGTCATCATCCTAAAATATTGTTAGCACATAGATTATTTTAGTCCAAGGATTCATCTCTATAAGCAATGATAGATGCCAGATATGTGTACTGACAATCTCTTTATCTTTTCTAGTCATATGAGTCCACCATACTTTCAAGAAGTTATCAGTTCCAGGAACCATTCTGAATTTTTTGTGGGGGTATGGTTGAGCCACTCCTACACGAAAGCAAACAAAATTAATCCTTCCCCCTAACCCAAAGGATGACTAATTGGATTAAACAGACATGTATTTTTTCAACAAATAAACATGATTTGACTTAATTGGCTCATGGCCAATAGACACAGGACAGGTTTTCTAATGGGTCCAATAACCCCTGGTTATTGGGTCGTCCTAGTCTCATGCCTTAAAGAGGGTTTTGTTTTCGCTCTATGCTAGATGTCTAGAGTGGGCTTTGACCAGGTTTTCAAGGGGATGACTTAGGTTTGGAAATATGAACAGTCATCAGACGCCTAACGTGCTGATAAACTATCGTATTTCCAATATTTGATTTGGAATTGAATAATAGAGGACGGGACATCCACGAAACCCTAATCAATTTATATATTTCGAATGTTAAAGTATGCCATGAAATGCAACAATTTAGATTTTACAAAATTTAAGCACATAAGCAGACAAGCAGTTTAAATATTACAACCCGAATAGTTAGTCAAAGAAGTTAGTCCAAACATTTGGCTAGAACCTAGTTAGTTCTCCAGCAGAGTCGTCATTTCTGTTTTATCCTTTTTTTTAATTTTATTTTAAATATAATGGTTTTGAATCTTTCAAACTATTGAAGAAAATTCTAAAATAGTTTTGAAAAATTTACAGAGCCACTATTTGATTTTTTATAGAAAAATATCAATAAAACTTTAAAGAAATTTCAAAGATCCGAAAACAGAAATAAATCTTTGAAACTAGAGAAACAGAGTAAGAGCTCAATTAATGTCCTAAGAAGGGTTTTAAGCCACTTAGAAGCGTTCGTTTTAAAATGATGCACTAGACGGACATTTTATGACTAACGTAAAAAGGGTGACTAACTTTGCAAAATGGTTGCTTTTACAAAATCGTTTATTTACATGTTTAAAATTGTCATTTGTTTATTCAGACAAGAAATATTCTACTTGAATTAGAAAAAGTTACAACATGTTCTACTTAACCTGATATTAATTTTGAGAACAATTATGAAATATTCCATTCAATTTGAACAAAAAATATTACAAAATATCTTACTTGAAAAAATATTTTACTTAATTCATAATAAATCATGAAAGGTTAGAATTTAAGAAAAAAATAAGAATATTCTAATTGAGAAAATTCTACTTATTTTATAATTATTTCTAATTAAGAAAAAACCTATTTAAACTAGGTGACATGCTTGGATTTGAGAAGGAAATAAGTTTGTATTTTTATGAAAAAAGAAATTATGTAATTATTCTTATTATATATTTTTTTTAATTATAAAAGGTCAATTTGTTTTAAATAACACCTTCGAAAAATATTAAGGGAATATCTTTTAGAAATATCTTACCAACTATGAAGAGTTAGATTTTGTGAGAAAAAATAGTTTCTTGAGTTTGAAGAAAATTGTTTTCAACTCAAATAGGTCATTAGTCGTATTAACAAGACAAATGCCATCTCGAAATAAAATACTTCATTTATTTTTTTTAAAAACACTAGTTTGAGAAAGAAAAATCGAAAGAAACAAGTTAATCTATTTAGACAAGTTAAGTTAGGTAAGAAAATTGTGAATTAAGTATAGAAATTGAGATAAAATAGAATGGCAACAACATGAGAAACCACTAGATTAATTAATTAAATTTATTGCTAATACAAATAAATAATTATAAATTTTAAATTATAGGAGACTAAAAAAGAAAAGAATTGGAGTTGGACCCCTTTTTGGCCCATTAGTAAGCTGCCCAACTTTGGGCTACAGATTTTATGGACTTTAGGTCCATCTTTATTCTTGTATATCAGTTGTATTCATAGCTCCTTTTTCCATGTTTTTTATGTATATACGAGGTATATTGGGGCGTATATTGACCCAATATTAACCTTAACATCACTGTCTTCGGGTCCTTGACCCGTTCTCATTCTTGAAACATGTATATCCATTGTCTCGACCTTATATCCTCAATATATCATAGCAGATCAGTCCCGTTTTAGGACTTCTGCATAGGATTTTGACTCGATGATATTGGGTCTCGTTGGCCCAAGTATGGAATGCAGGATAAGGGAGTATTTTGGACTCATGCCAATATCACTTGCATCAAAAGGAGTAAAAGATTAAATATCAATCCGCCATGAACTAATCAAATTAAAACAACCATTTGTAACTACTACATTTTTAAAGAAAACTTCTCAATGTTCATCAGTAAAAAAATAAATAAAAAGAGGAATATTCAAGTGAAACTTTAACCAAAGCAAGAAACAATAAGCAAGACAAACTTAGCACACATCGATCAAATCCCATTAGACTTCAATTTTTTTAAAAAAGATGGAAATTCAACCTATACAATCTCAAAGCTTGGACACAAACCCTATCAATTTTAAATGGAAAACCTAACCATAATATGTATAGCAGTGTATGACTTATCATTACTACTGTACCATATAGTATTAGGAGTTATAAAAAAAATGGTCAAAATAGCAATTTTTTTTAAAAAAAAAAAAAGACAAGCAGAATTCTCTTGTGAACACACATCACTCCATTAAAATGTAAAATTTTGTTGGTGACACTCTGTTAGACTCCAACATGGTTCCTAGATTGTAAAAATAATTTCAAATCAAGAAGCTATACGAACCACCACCTTTCAACAATGTTGACACGAAATCATACAACGAGAATAATAGAGCACAAATCAATTTAAGAGATGACTCTTCCTAAAAGAGGAAGCTTAATAATAACTATGAAGAATTTCAACGACTTTCCTTTTAAAGCTCCAAATAACATGGGAAAATAAAGTAAAACTTTGATCCTAATTTTAGTTTTAATTAAATCCAAGAATTAGATATCAAATTAGCTTAATCAAATGCAAAGCAAACTTAGGGAAATATGGAGGCTAGGTATCAGGTTTGGGGTAGACTAAGAAAAACTTAAAAGAAAACTTGAAAACATCATCTTTCTTTGAACCAAATAAAATAAATTAGAGGTACAAGGCCAATCACACAAGCAAAATCCCCATGTATACGTATAAACACAACCAACGCGGTTAAACACACAAAACAGACCCATGTCCCTTTATTCAACGAAATCTAGATACAAATGATATCCTTTATGCATAACAAAGCGAAGGATAACGATAGCAGTTGCAAGTATTATACTAAATGAAAGATTAATTTTTTTTTATGATTTATACGACCTGTTGGGATCATGTAGTTTCTACAACAACTCCTACCAGAACATAGATGGATACGTAAGTTAATTGATATGGTAAACTGACTTCACATTAATTTCATCCACTATTTATGCAATATTACAGCCTATGACAAAACCTTCTTAGCTGGAATCATATTTGATCATCTAATAGATACAAACAAAAAACAAAGCTTCGTTCAATTCTATCTTTTCAAAGCCTGCAACTTACTTTCTATTTTTATATAAGAGCAACCTATAATGAAAATTCTCATGTCAATACGAGATTCACGACAGCAGCAAAGGTTTGCACTTTTAACACAAAAAAGCAAAAAAGATGGAATGTTCACCTTTTTTGGAGCAACGAACTTAGGAAAAAGAATCTTGAAAATGTACTTTCCACCATCTAGACTTGATTATGATAGATGGAATTCAAACAAAGTCGTCAAATTCTGATCTTCAAGAATTTTGGTTACATAAGATTAGAAGTATGCGCCTCCAGAATCCTCAATTTTTTCCCAAAAATCCTCTCCCTCACCCTTATCCTTCACTATCTATTTATAGGGGAAGCTAGGGTTTTGAAAAAATGGATTTCAAATCCGAATTCTTAGATTGATTTGTTTTGACAATTTTAGGTCCATGGTAAGGCAAGGAGCATTAAAGGTCCTATGCCCTTGAATTTGAGAGAGACAGAGAGAGGGATATTACTCCAAAGAAGAGTATTACTTTACTACCTGAAATGGTGAATTATAGATTGAATATGCTGAAAGCTTTTGATTTTTAGCCATAAATGGTTGTAAGGAGAGGGTAAATTGGTAAATAGAGAGGGAACAAC
Source organism: Capsicum annuum (assembly GCF_002878395.1). Lineage (NCBI taxonomy): Eukaryota > Viridiplantae > Streptophyta > Magnoliopsida > Solanales > Solanaceae > Capsicum > Capsicum annuum. Next base: position 181,834,053 of record NC_061116.1, read on the forward strand.
AAGTTTGACTATATTGTTGTTATTGTTACTGCATTGTACGTTGTATTTATCGGTGTTAAAGCTTTATGTTGTCGGTTTTTATCAACTGAAATTGGGTCGGGGTCGGGTCTTTAGTGTTGTTGTTTATCATTGTTTGTTTGTTGAGGTTTATACGGGATTGTTGTAATCGCTGTTGATGTCGGCTGTTGCGGTATCGTGGTTGTTGTATGCTATGTCGTTTTAGAAGATGTTGGGTATTATTGTCGTTGTTTGTCAGCTGTTGATGAAGTGAGAAAAAATAAGCCTGGGGCGGGTTTGTTGGATTGGGCTGAAGATATAATTGTTGTTTTTGGGTTGCTCATGTACTGAAATAAAAAGGTGGATTTTAGGGATTGGGAGGTTGATTAGTGAATTAAAAGGGTTTTAGGAATTTTGCCTATTAAGGTCATTTATTAATTACCCAACAAGTGAAAATTTAGACAATTCAATTCAAATCTTAGCCTATTTAAAATTCAATTGACCAATTGCATTGCAATTATGATCGAACTGACTTCGATTAAGGTCCAATTTAATGAATTAACTAAATTAAAATAACATTTGAAATAAATTAACAACCAATTCAATCCCGTGCGTCTTGATTCAGTAAAATCCAACAAATATTTCTATAAATAAATTATTTTGAGAGTAAATTATATTTAAATCAAGATTTTAGCCGTTTGAATTAATTTTCAAGATAATCTTTAATTAAAATTTAATTTTTATAAAATAATTATTTAAGTAACAAAATTATATGAATTTGTATATGTGAATACAAAAATATATAGCTTTTACTCAAAATTTACAAAATCACCCAGATAACTACTTTGGGAAGTTTTTTAGTTGGATAAAATAAATGTTGTAATTTTTTTAAAAATCAACAACCATGCCTAGTAGGACCTTCCTTATCGATATGTTGCGTGCCACATTTATAATTAAGGGACTGCATAGGCATTTTGGAATTTGACCTTTATTTATAATCTAGATCGTGCAATAGCGCTAAATCGTAGAAAGTTACTTTTGACTCTTATTCTGTTATTTTGTGATACAGATCATGTCTATCACTAATAAGGATAAAGTAGCCTAGATAGCCTCTAACAACACCACTCAGGAGGCAACCACTAAAGGGCAATCTCCCGTATTGGTAGATATGAAAAGGACTCTTGAAAGTTTGATTGGTTCAATGCTTTTAGGTCCTCAAATACCTAGGACAAAAGGGCCTACAAGGGTTTCTACACCTCCAGTGGTACCAACAGTAGTTCCTATCCCTTCACAAGGTGCCTTAGACCAGATCTCAAAGGAGCGATACAGTTGCTTACACAGTTGGTAACCTCTCAGGCCTAGAGATTGAATGTGGATGTAACTGTTGCTACTTAGGTAGGGGTATATGAATCTAAGATCAAAGATTTCTTCTGTATGAATCCACCAGAATTCATATATTCTAATCCTAAAGAGGACCCACAATAGTTCATTACTAAGAGTCATAGAATTTGTAAGGTGATACGAGTATCAGACACTGATATGGTTATATTGACTGCTTATCGACTGAAAAAGGTTGTTGTTGATTGGTATGATAATGTGGGTAGCCTCGAGAGGTCAAGAAGCTCCCCCAGTGATCTAGTCAGACTTCATGAAGGACTTTATGGATCACTTCATGCCATTAGATCTCAGAGAGGCAATGGTGGATGAATTTCTATCTTTAAAGTAGGGTAATATTAGTGTCATGAAGTATTATTTGCATTTACATAGTGTTTTAGATCTTCTCCAGATTAGTTAGAACACAGATGTCATGGATTCATCATTTTGTGAATAGTTTTGTTGGTCCCTTGAAAGATCTTTTTTCTGTTGTTGCTATGAATAAAGATTTGGATAAAACAAGGATCATGGCTCGTGTTCAGCATATAGAGGAGGATCAGCATAGTTGTGAAGTAGATAACAATAGGGAGCAGAATAAGAGAGCTAAGATGATCAACCAGTATCTGGGAAGCAGTGGAACTTCAACTAGTAAAGGGCCACCTAAGCAGACCCAGTCAGCTGTGCGCTCCACGCCTAATGCTCCAGTTTAGTTTTGAGGTACAGGTATGAACAGGATCAGACTTATAGTGCACCATATTTATGACCACAGAGAGTCACCAGTTGAGGGTTACCATCTCAACCTACATGTACGCAGTGTGGTCGAAAACTTAAAGGGGAGTGTCGGCATTGTTCAAATATGTATTAGTGGTGCAGTATAAGGGTCATATGGTACGTGATTGTCCATATCTCATAGATAAAGGTTGAGGAGATCGATCACATCCTACAGAGTCTTCATCAGCCTTATCATAAACAGTGTCTTCTTCTTCTTGCGGTCCTCAAGCATTAGTAGGTAGAGGATCTGGTAGAAGCAGAGAGCTCGGGTCGAGTGCTAGCCCGAATCGTATGTACGTACTATCTGGTCAGCAAGTCTCAGAGGTATCTCTAGATATGGTCACAGGTACGTTAGTTATCTTTTCACATGATGTATTGACACGACACGGCCCTCGGGCCTTATCGTAATGGGCTTCCCAAGTCCAACAAAATCGGGGATAGCCCCCTGTTACCCAACCCAACCACCTATATACAGCCATAGATGGCCTGAATTTTAAGCATAAACAAGATAGCATAAATTCTCTCATGAAGACTCTGGGAAAGGGCCACAACTATGACCAACTAAACTGAGTCCACCTATACCAAACTAACTGCCCAACTATACCGACCAAACCATAGGCCATAAACCAGGCCTTAACCAAAGAGAATACCAAAATATAATATGATAATCAATCTTAAAATGTAATATGATGGAACAGTGAGAAATTATGTGATGTGGTGTGAGATCACCAACCTATTCCTATACCAAGGCCGACACCAATACTGACCCTGCCCATACCAATCCCCAAAAATACCACAAAGTCTCTATCTAAAAGAGTAAATAAATCCGGTTAAGACATCCCCCAACCATGGCCAAAACCAATATTCAAAATAAAGTTAAAACATCTAAAAATATCCATAACATGAAATGATGCCTCCCAAAATGATGGAAGCTGACCACTTCAGTACAAAAGTTGTTCCCGAGTCAATCACTAAGTAGAAGGAGTCGAACAGCCGATTTCTGCATAGCGTGGGCATACAACCGCCAGTAGATGGGTTAGCAAGTGGCCGCTAACATGAATCTCAGGATAAGGATAAAATAATGCCAGTTATAAACCCAAGTAAAACCATCCATAATACTTACAACCATACATATATAAGTGCCGGGAAAGGGGATCCAGGTTTAGCATACATTTAAAACCTTTTCCTGGGCTGTGTAGCTTGGCTGTCCTAAACTACCCACGGGCTATATGGATTCAACTCCCCTTGCTGAAAGGGCCCCAGTGTGTGTAGCTGCATGACCAAGAAAGTATCTCATGGGATTACTAGTACATCCCCCCAATGGTGTAAAATCTTGCACACGGTCCACTGAGACTAATCCTCATATCGGTAAATACGATTTTCCAGTTTTGGTCTCCCCAGGACCACCACCTTTCACGGCTTTGCTACATATCCCGTCATTAATGCCCAATTAAAACTATTTCCAAATGACCAACCAATCCATTTACCATTTTATTAACCAAGGTCAATATTAATGGTATCAACATACCATCCCTAACCTGCAAGTAATATCCATAGCCAACCCATTTAGGTTAATGGGACTTTCAAGTGCCCTTCCATATACCATATTAAACTACTTGGGGGACTTTCATATTCTCCACAAGCATGACCATTTAGCCTTTAGCCTTTTCAAACTATTTAAACCATGCAGAATTCCTTGAACAAGTTTAAAACATGCAATAGTTCCATTAGAAGAAGTCAATACAATGAACATATCTTTATAAATATTTTATCAAACACATTGGGGGCATAATATAACCAAAACCAATTCCAAAGACCATTAAACTATTACCATACAATCCAATTGTTCAAATCCACCATTAATACATATAAAAGCATAATTAAAACCATAGAAAACCATAACCAAGCATTTAATATCAAAACTCCTAAATAATAGTTAAAACCAAATCATGAAATAGTACAACCATGAAATCAATCATATAAACCATGTCTTTAGTTGAAATTACAATGAGGGAAAAGAACCATGCCTTTTGCCAAAGAATTGATGGAAAGAAATCACCAAGACAAGGGCCAAAGCAATCCTCAAAATGAAACCCTAGCCTTCTTGCTCCAAAAGTTCTTGAGAGAATTATAGAGTATTTTGAAATAGTTTCTAAGTGTTAATAAATATAATAATAGCGTAAATAACCTCCTAAGTATATTAGAAGGTGTGGGTCCTAATTAGGGTGAGTAGGAAAATATCCAGAATACCTTCACTTAAATTTCTTAAAAACCCATCATAAGGATATGATTGACCCATACGAGTCATACCCTCTCAATACGATCAGTACCCACCACTCGTATCCAAGACACAACACTTGGATCAAATACTGTCCAGTATATGACTCATCCAACCAAGTTGTAACAATAACATATGATCCGTATCCATAACCCGTATCCCTGGCAGAATGAAATACCAGGGGGATCAAACACTACCCACCATACGAGTCCCTGGTATGACTTATACCAAGCCCTACGACTCATACCCCTAAGTCGTACCCATTCCAATAGCCAAAACTATCCCAAAAACTAACATAGGTCATTATACGATAGGACAATACCACTCATACCCCAATATACGGCTCGTACTTATGAGTCGTATTAGGTCTGGAGAATGGAAATTCCAGCAAATTTTCTAAGGGTCAAAACCCAAGATGTTTCATGTATATGCCTTGATAGACCCAGGATACCTTATCATATGTTACTCCATTTTTTGCTAAGAATTTCAGAATAGATCCAGAGTTGTTACGCAAACTATTCGTAGTATCAACTCCAACAGGAGATTCTATCATAGCTAGTCGAATCTATTATGATTGTGAAGTGACACGATGTGGTTATACAACATTGGCTAATATGGTTTAAATAGAAGTGGTCGACTTTAATGTTATTTGAGGTATGGTTTGGTTATCCTCATGTTATCCTATAGTTGATTGTCGAGAAAACATAGCTCATTTTCACTTCCTAAGAGAGCTAGTCTTAGAGTGGAGGGGTGATTCTATGATGCCTAGAGTGAGATTTATTTTCTTTGTTAAGGCACAAAAGCTTATTGCAACAGGATATTTGTATCACCTAGTCTAACTGAAAGATGTTGAGGTCGTAAAATAGATACCAGCCCTCTAACCTATACCAGTATGGAAAGAGTACTCAAATGTGTTTTCTATTGAACTTCCTAGATTACCTCTTGTCATAGAGATTGATTTCGGTATTGATATAGATCTCAATACTCAATAGATATTAATTTCACCTTATAGAATGGCGCCTGCAGAGTTAAGGAAACTAAAAATGCAGTTAAAAGACTTATTTGATAAAGGCTTCATTCAGACCCACTATATCACCATAGGGTGCGCCAGTGCTTTTTGTACACAATAAAGATGTCACATTGTGAATGTGTATAGATTATAGGCAACTGAACAAAGTGATATTAAAGAATAAGTACCCCATTCCCTGAATAAAAGAGGATTTTATAGGGATTCCTATCAATTGGGTGGATTTAATGTTGAATTGTATAAGTTGAAAAAGTGAGAATTCATTATGAGTTCTTGTTATAAAATTTGATTAATTTTGGACGTAAATAAAGATACTCGGGATAAATTGTTAATGCATCTACGGATAATTAGTGGATGTATATATTATCTATGTATCTCGTGAATTGCCAATCAGATAGCTTGAATTAGTGGTTAGAAGGATAAAGGCGACATTATTGCGGGTTGAATTGTTTGAGGATCGGGATACTATCATAGCTAGTATAGCACTAAGTTATATAAAGCTAACTTTTCCTTTCCACTAGGCACCACCGTATATCATGTGTTCCTTTTTGTCAAACGTTAATATAATTCACATGAAATACTAGGGTAGAATCATTATATTGTCGTACACATCATTCTCTCATCGTACCATCCAGCTTATAAGTATCCATATTGCTCTCATTGTGTCAAGTCTCGATAATAACTCATAGTATCGTAAATCTATTTACTTAGAAATTCCTAGGCCATATGTTATATATATCACAAGTTAGGAATAAAAGTAAATAGTAATATCATAGTTGTACTTGTATATATTAGCTAAGTGATCACTATCATTATTCACATATCATAGGCCTTTAGAGTATTATTTGAAAAACATTAACAACAAGAGGGAACATAGGTGTTGGTTGGTATATCCGCTCGACATGATTCTGTGCACAGGATAGAGATCAGACTATTATAGCAACCCCAACTATTGGGGTGTACCCATCTTTATAGTATCGTTTGTATTTGGAGTCAGCTGAAACATCAGACATTGGCTTTCCCTGACTTGATCCAATATATGAATATATGGCCTTCAGCCAGACACACATAGTGATCCCTTAGAGGGCATACCTTTTATCAAACAACAATTATAGTTTTACGTATAAAATCATAGGAATGAGTATTTGAGAAATATACACTTTATACTCTCCTCAGATAGCCTTCGGTGGGCCATATTCTGATTGTTTGCATTACATATGGATTAAATACATCACCTAGGTGAATTATAGGTTATATATTGTAATGAACACTATCATGGGCATTATATCATGAACTAATAAGGTCGGTGCATAAGTTACAGTTTCATATCGTATATGTTATTTGTTCATACTTATTTCACTTTAGTATTTGATTCATATGAACTTCCGCACTTGTCAAACTATAATTTTATCTGCTTTCATACCGATACATGTTATTTTTGTACTAACTTCTTGAGGACACCACATTTTATTGATTTAGTCTCAGATCCTCAGGATAGCAGATGTCCACATTAGAAGACGTGGGTCCTAATTAGGGTGAGTAGAGAAATGTCCAGAATAACCCCACTTAAATCCCTTAAAAATTTGTCACAGGGATACAACTTCCCCATACGATTCGTACCCTCCCAATACAATCGGTAACCACCACTCGTATCCAAGCCTCAACCATTAGTTCAAATACTATCCAGTATATGACTCATCCAACCAAGTCGTAACCACAACATACGATTTGTATCCATAACCCGTATCCTTGGTAGAATAAAATACCAGGAGGATCAAATACCACCCACTATATGAGTCCCTGGTATGAATCGTACCAAGTCCTATGACTCATACCCCTAAGTTGTACCCATTCTAGTGACCAAAACTATCCCACCAACTAACACTGGTCAGTATACGACAGGACCAAACCACTCGTACCCAATATACGGCTCATACCCATTAGTCATATTAGGTTAGGAGAACAGAAATTCCAGGAAATTTTCTAAGGGTCAAAACCCAATATGTTTTAGTCTCCCCCACTAGGAACATTCGTCCCTGAATAACAAACAAGGTAGGGGAAACCACACAAAGAGTCATTTGCATTATCAAACATCCTTTTAACAAAGTTTGAAAACAAAGCAGCAAAGATGATAATCTTTCCCTTAACATCTCAGAGAATAAAGATGTGTTGAAGACACATACCTTCCGTATGAATCCCAGGAGAAGAAAACAAATATGGATACTTGAACTTCATGTCCTCTTTCACTTCCTAAATAGCTTCTTCTAGCTTATTATTCTGACATAGAATCTTAATAGAAGCCACATCCTTGGTCCGAACCGATGAACTTTTCTATCTAATATCTCAACTGGGACCTCTTCATAAGATAGAGAATCTGAAATACCCAATCCTTCCAAAGGAACAACCGAAGAAGGATCACCAATGCACTTTTTCAACATAGAAACATGAAATATCGGATGAACCAAACTTAAGCTAGATGGAAACTCTAGTTCTTAAGCAATATTACCAACTCTCTGCAAAATCACATAAGGACCAATATATCAAGGACTGAGTTTCCCCTTTTTGCAAAACCGCACCACTCACCTTATGGGAGATACCTTGAGGAATACCCTATACCTGACCTCAAACTCTAAGTCTCTACGCCTAATATCCACATAGGACTTTGGCGACTTTGAGCAGCTTTAAGCCTGTCCCAAATCACCTTGACCTTCTCCATAACTTGATAAACCAAATATGGACCAAATATGTCTGCCTCCCCAAGTTCAAACTATATAATAAGATATCTACACCTCCTACCATACAACGCCTCAAAAGGAGCCATATCAATACTCGAATGACAGCTATTGTCGTAAGCAAACTCCAACAAAGTTAGTTGTTCAACCCAATTTCCATCATAGTGAATTACACAGGCCCAAAGCATAGCCTCCAATGTCTGAATAGTTCTCTCCCCTTGCCTATCCGACTGCAGATAAAAAGGGATACTCAGACTAACCTTAGTACCCAACCCTTTTTGGAAAGACCACCATAAATAAGATGTAAACTGCGTACCACAATCAGAAATAATTAAAACAGGCACCCCATGTAGCTTCACGATCTTTTAAAGATACAGCTTTACATAATCCTCCACCGAAAAGGTAGTCCACACTAGCAAGAAGTGAGCAAACTTAGTCATCTTATCCAGATGACCTAAATTGAATCATAATGATTCTGAGACTGGGGAAGATCGATGATGAAGTCCATATTGATCACTTCCCACTTCCATTTGGGAAAATCAATTTCTTGATATAATCCTTCTGGCATTATGTGCTCAACATTAACCTGTTGACAAACCATACACTTGGTCAAAAAATCTTCCATATCTCTCTTCATGCCATTCCACCAATTGATCTCCTTGAGATCATGATACATCTTTGTCGAGCCGGGATGAACAACATAGCTCAACTCATGCACTTTAGCCAAAACCCTTTGTCGCAACCTGTCGACATCAAGAACACACAACCTCCCTCAGTACAGTAAAGTACCATCACCACTAATCTCAAACACCATTACCTTTTTCCCACCAACGTTTCTTTTGATTTTTATCAAGATAGGATCTATCACTTGCTTCTTTTTAATCTACGCACCAAGAGACGATCGAACCACTTCTTGCACCATCACACTACCATCTTTGGAGTCCAAAAGGTGAATACCAAGATTATCCACGCGGTGAATATACTATACCAATTCTCTCTTTCCTTTCTCCACATGAGCCAAACTTCTCATGGACAACCTGCTAAGAGCATCAGCAATCATATTAGCCTTACCTTGGAGGTAGTAAAGACTCATATCATAATCTTTAAGAAGCTCAAGCCATTTTCTTTTCCTGAGATTAAGCTCTCTCTGGGTGAGCACGTACTGAAAACTTTTATGATCAGAAAAGATATCCACATGAACACCATACAAATAATGCCATCATATTTTCAAAGAAAACATAACTGCCAACAACTCCAAATCATGAGTAGGATAATTCTTCTTATATACCTTCAACTGCCTAAAAGCATTGGCAATCACCTTTCTATGCTGCATCAATACACAACCAAGACCTACCCGAAATGCTTCATTATAAACCACGAACCTATCATTACGCTTCGACAAATCCAGAATTGGAGCCGAAGTCAACTTATCCTTCAAATTCTCAAAACTCCCTTCACAAGCATCCGACCAAGAAAACTTAACCTTCTTCTTAGTCAACTTAGTCAAAGGAGCTGCTATAGAAGAAATGTTTTCCACAAACCGCCTATAATATCCAATTAAACCTAAGAAGATCTGGATATCAGATGGATTCATGGTTCTAGGATACCCCTTCACCACGACAACCTTTTGAGGATCAACCATGATCCTTTGACTAGAAATAATAGTACCCAAGAAAGTGACGACGCTAAACCAAAATTCACACTTGGAGAACTTGGCATACAACTATTATTGCACGGAGGTGATTAGCATGATCTACATCTCTCTTTGAATAAATCAGAATGTCATAAATAAACACAACGACGAAGAGATCCAAATACTACCTGAAAACTCTATTCATCAAGTCTATAAATGTTGCCGGAGCATTGGTAAACTCAAATGACATAACTAAGAACTCAAAATACTCATATCGAGTATGAAAAGCCATCTTAGGGATATCCACCTCCCTAATCTTAAGATGATGGTACCTAGACCGAAAATCTATCTTAGAGAAAAACTTGGCACCTTGTAACTGGTCAAACAAGTCGTTTATCCAAGGAAGAGGATACTTGTTCTTGACCATCACCTTGTTCAAATGCCTGTAGTCAATGCACATCCGAAGGGAGCCATCCTTCTTGTGCACAAACAACATTGGTGCACCCCAAGGAGATACACTAGAATGAATAAACCCCTTGTACAAAAGATCCTTAAGTTTCTCCTTGAGTTCCCTCAACTCAACCAGAGCCATTCTATACAAAGGAATAGAAATTGAACGATTGTCCGGAAGCAAATCAATACCAAACTCTATTTCCCTATTTGGAGGAACACCAGGAAGATCATCCAAAAAGACCACTATTTCCCTAGCAAAAACTATTTCTAATATAACTCCTCGTGTATTTATAGAGCTCACATTGAATATTCCGATTATTGTTATTTCATAATCTAGCATATGTCATAAAATACCAATAAAGTAAGTGTATACGATTCTTGTCTATTATTACCATTTTGGGGTGTGATAACCCCTCACAACCCACGGTTTTAAGCAAAATGCAAAGCTTCCAACAAGCTTGATAAAACACTCTCGAATGTGATTTTCATCCAAAAATAACTAAGCCTAAGTCTAAGAGAACTGTAGCTATTTATAGTCACAGCCATTGGCTAGTTATTACAATTAGGCCCAAAATTGATCCTAAATGCTAAGTGGAGCCAAAACTAATATGAAAAAAAGGCCCAATTTACACTTTTAGCAAGGTACCTCCTATGCTTCAAGATATCATCCAAGCATGATGTTGCTCAATGGCCCTATGAATTGTATCAATGGGTATATCTCCTCTCGTACACCAAGCTATCATCTAAACACATACTTACTTCCTAGAATGATCAAGTCTTGGATTCTTATGTGTTGTCCATTAAACATAGACCTCAAAAGAGTGAAACCAATTCATCTTGTATTAAAGCATAAAGGGAGTTGCATGATTTATATACCATTTTATATCATAGAATGACATCTGAATTATACTTATGAAGAGCCAAAATGGTTAACTTTCAATACTACCGATCTTTTACAGGGTGGGTGGTCGAAGCAGGGGAGGGGGGTAGAAAAGTTTAGATCATAACAATTATGTCTGGATTTGTTTTTAGGAAAAGGACACTAATGGTCCAAGAAATTGTATTTTCATATTGTAGCTACATTGTTGATGTCAACTGCTGACGTGTGCGTTGACACATCTTTTTCTTCTTTTTTTTACTTTGTTACTTTTTCGTTGGTCAATTCTTCTTTTTTCTTTTGTTTCTTTTTTCACTGCTTTACTTTTTCTTTCTCCTTTATTTCAAAGAATGGTTAATCTATTTTTTTTTTAACTCTACCAAAATAAAAAACGATCAGTTATTATAAAATTTGAATTATTATTGTATAAAAGAGTTCTTTTTACATATACATATTTGATATCAAATACATATATACATATTTTAAACAAACAACGATACAATATAATTTCTATACACATCCTATATAATATTTAGCTACTATAATTATTTAGATACATATTCAATATAACATTTATATTGTTTCTATACACATCATATATAAAAACATATTCTATAAAATAAATATACACTTTCTATACACATTCTATATAGCAATTATACAGTTTCTATGCACATTTCTATACAACCTTTAGCTGCAATTATTGTTCAAATACGTGTTTTATATAACTATTATACAGTTTTATACACATTCTATACAACTTTCATATATATATTATACAGATACATATTTATACAACAATCATACAGTTCCTATACACATTTTATCTAGTTTCTACACATACATCTTATATAGGTACATATTATATACAATAATTATATAATTTTTATATAATTGTATTTATTTTCTTAAGAAATTTAAACCAGATTCTTATGCCAAAAAATACTTTAATCAAACTAAAAAAACAATCTATTTAAAAATGGGTCTGAAACAAAAAAAGAGAGGGAGAGAGAGAGACAGAGAGAATTCAAATTAAAGGGAACAATAGCAAATCAGAGTTGATATGATGGAGAAGAAAACCTTTTTAAAAAAAGAATAAACATAGAAATCAACCTAAAAAGGAGGAAAACATTTTATAGAAAGTCCAAATCTAAATAGGCGAAATGCAAATCTTCAATTGAATCATGTAAGTCTAAAGAAAGAGAGAAATCTTGTCAAATCAATTGTTAGAAATCAAACCATATATGTATGTAATACACTTGAGAAATGGAAAAGAAAGAAATCTTACAATGATGTTATAAACAATTTGAAATCAAAACAGAGAGAAGGGAAAAAAATCTAAAAAAGGCTTAAGTTACCAAATATCTATGTATTACTAGTTTTGTGTATTACCTATTTGAGGTGGGAAGTCCACCTCTATGTCTACCAATGGCTATAAATTGGAAATATTTTCACCGAAGGGCCATATTTTGTACGATAGCCCAAACTTAGGCCACTAGTTTTCAAAAGAGCCAGCTTGTGCCTTTATTCCTTGTTTTTATTAAGATTAACAAGTCTGAATCTAAATGAATATTTGAATGATTGAGATATTATTTCTTGATCTAAACACCGAATTATTAACACCTTTTGTTTTTTAATCATCTGAATATATATAAATTATTTATATTAAGTAATTTATGTATTAAAAATTAATAATATTTAATTAAAAAAAGTAAAATAAATATTTATGACATATCTGTTTCAGCTGCTTCAACAGTAATTTTACTATATCACCCCTAATTAATTATTATAAGTCATTTATGTAATACAAAAATTAATAATATTTTATAAAAAAAAAAAAGTAAAATAGACACTTATGACATATTTGCTTGAGATGCTTCAACCATAATTTTACTAAATATCACCCCTAATTAATCGTTATAAGTCATCTAAGTATTAAAAAATTAATAATATTTAATAAAAAGGGTAAAATATATATAAAATGATAAATTAATTCTTGTTGTTTTAAATTAACTTGACGCCTTATATGAGGTGTACTTTAATTTTTTCACAAGTATTTTTATAGTAATGTTGCTATAGTGTTAAAATAAATCACTAAATAAATATAAACTTCCTTCCCAAATGCTCTGGGCGCTCGATAGCTAGCGTACATCGGGTTGTCAGCCATCACAAAAGGAGGTTTACAACGGCGTGGAAGGCTGCAAAAAATACCCCTAGCTCACCCAGAACTAACTAATGAAGGCAGGTAATGCGATTTCTGAGGTGGATAAGAGAGCTCCACCACTAGATATAGCTGGAACTACAACGGGGACATCGTCAAATCCGACTAGATCCGTGACTCAGAAATTTCTTCTCACTCTTCCTACGATAAACTCTGAGGATCCCTCACTCGTATTATCACCGGTGGGTTCAGAAAGCATTATGATCAAGGATATTGCACTGGAGAAACCATCTCCCCGATGTCCTATAGGTCCGTTGATGAAAGGGAAAGGGAAAATCTCTAGAGACCATGATCAAAGTGATGGCATGGAGAAACCTTATGCTCCATGGCTGAATTTATTCCAACATAATCACTCTCCTGCAAATGGGTTAGCCTTAGTTTACATTCCTCCTACAAATCTTAATGGCAAACCAGTAGTTCAGCTCGAGAAAAAGGATATGGATCTGGAAATAGAAAAGTGAAAGTGTGCATTGATTGTTTATTTTCATGGTGAATCACCTGGATACAATGCTATGAATAGGTACATAGCTACAAATTGGAAAGGAGTTGCTCAACTAGATTTATTCTACCATGATGAGGACTACTCTATGGTTAAGTTTCACACTATTGCAGATATGTGTAATGTCTATTACCTAGGGCCATATACCATCAATAATCGTCCCATTATTCTCAAGCCTTGGACCCCAAATTTCACAGCCCAAAAATAAGGTTCATGATAGCACTTGTTGCGGCGTACCTTGACAAGTAAGCCTATCATCAAAACTGATACAAAAAGGAAATAAAAAAGAATGAATACCCAAGGTAAGGCTTCTAGAACAAAGCCAAACTATACAAGTAACCATAACAATGCGGAAAGAAATATTCTGAATACCAATCATGCCCAAAACCAAGTGTCAATAGTGTAAGAACTACTAATACAATTCAGGAGTCAAATACATTAGAAAAATAATCACAAAAGATTAATATCTGCCTCCGAATACTAATAAAGACATAACTAATACAGAAAGATAGAGGTGAACTCCAAGCGTATGAATGTCCATCCGCTACCTTGAGAAAAAAATAAAGTAAGTGCAATGTATGTGATGATGATGAAGATGATAATGCACGAGGTTGCTGCACAACCTCCGAGACCATCGCGTAATCCCCCTATACACCTACGGAGGCAACCCTACCAATACAGGACTCATGGGTGGTTCTTCAACTCATGTACAATTCACATATCTCATATCTCCTTTCCTACACATCCTTCTGAAAGGGTTTTATAAGGTATTACAATATTTCCTCCTAACACATCCCTCGTGGTAGATTTTTAAAAAGGTGATGTCAGTGTTACTTAGGTGTCAACACGGTGGTACAAATATTTCATGAATGAGTATGATATGAGGATATAATGCTCACAACCAATTATAATGAGTATTTCCAAAACCAACCACATGATATATTTCTGCAACCAACCACAATGATGTATTTCCATAATCACGTGAGCCAATATTCACTAATTATTTCCATTTCATACATGAATTTTCATGTCTCATATGTCTATAAAGTCTGAATATAATCACAATATAGCAATGGTACCACATTAAGCATTTTAACAACATAATGCAATTATTCATATGTATTCAAGGCTATCAATATCACATAGGACCCCACATGGTCACACATATCATATAATATCTCAATTTCTATAATTAAATCATATAGGCCCCCACACAGACACAAAACATAGATATCCATATATTTTCACGATTAGTTCTCACCCTTAACATGTGTTTTGTACCATTATTTACTATTCATCCCACTCTGAAAGAGTTAAATCATAACCTACCTCGAATGCCAAAATTGGTCGGCTACACTTCGAACCCTCAACCTTAATTTTCATGAATGATACCGAACTCTACTAAGAACATCAAAATTGAAATCAATGCATCAAAATAAAATCAACAATACCCATATTGACTTCTTTTGATTCGAGGTCAAAACAGACCCCCGATATGAGTTTTTCAAAAAAAGAAGGTCAAAATCATAATTTTACTTCAAAAATATGTTTCTCACATTTTTAGAAACCTAGATCTTAAAGCCTAAGTCAAATCGAGTTTAAAACAAGGTTCAAATCGAAGAAAAATTATTTTTAATCTTTACCGGATAAAATCTTCGAAATTCGGGTTAAAATCAGGAATCAAAGTTATTTTGAAGGTTAAATTGATGAAAAACTAGTAATTATGAGATTAAAATACTATTCAAGTGAAAAAGAGTGAAATTGGAGTTTAAAATCAAGCATAATATTTTTGAGGTTTTGAGAAATTAATCAAGAAAATAGTAAGAAAAGAGTGAATTCTTACCTTAAATCCGTAAGAGAATCAAGAAATAGAAGTTAATCTAGCTTCCCAAACTCCCACAAACTTCACTTTTAAGCTCTCACACTATTTAAGAGTTTAGCTATCAAGAGGCAATGTGAAAGAATGGACAAAATGGGCCTAAAAAGCAACTATAAAGGCTGTTTTTTAGACGCACCAGTTTTTTTGAAGAATAAAACAGATTTTAAGTCCAAAAATAGACTTCAACAGAGTGCTCAGGATTCATTTGGAGCCCGATATATATAAACAAACTATGCAACCACACTAAATTCAATATTTTAGATGCATTGGAGAAACCGTATTTTCAAAAAAACATCACTTTTATAGAGTTGACCCCCAAAATTCAAAATCATAATTTTTCAAACGAGGATGGAAATGAGATTTAAAAGTCAAAAAATCGCACCAAATATGTTACCACCCTAAAATCAATATTCTGGATCTACTGATAAAGTAGAATTTTCCATCCGAGGTCGTTTCAATCAAATATGGGTCTCACGCCCATATTTCTAATTTTTCAACTTTTCAACCAATAGGTCGAAATGAGCTCTGGTGCACCGAGATGCAAACCAAAGGTCTACCTAGCCTAAAATTGATATTAAAGTTGTTAGCATGGTCTGTTTAGCCATTCATTGCACAGATCAAAATATATCTACAGAACTCCAAAACAAGACTCTCAAAGCCATCAAAAGTCACAATATCGCATAAATGGTACCAAAATGTATCGAGAACTATACCAATTACCCACACACCCCAGAAATACCATAATGCAACGATGGAGAGGGATAAAATAGTCAAATCACACAAACTCATAAATTTCACATGTTTCATCAAAAAGCAGGTTGCTATATCATCCACCACTAAAATATCTAGTTTAAACTAACATAAAGAAATACCTGAATCAATGAAGAGCTGAAGATAAGAACTAAGCATATCATACTCGACCTCCCAAGTAGCCTCATCGACAGTTCGATATCGCCACTAGACCTTAACTATAGGGATCCCTCTAGAGTGCAACCGCCTAACATCCCTAGCCAATATAGAGACTGACTCCTCAATAAAAGATAATCGCTTATCTAACTGAAGTGACTCCCAACGAATAACATGAGACTCATTCGAAATGTAACGGCAAAGTATAGAAACATAAAAAAATAGATGAATAATTGATAAATCAGGGGGCAAAGCCAACTCATAAGCCACATCACTAATAGTCCTAAAAATCTCAAATGGGTTGATATACCTAGGGCTAAGCTTGACCCTCTTCCCAAACCTCATCACACCTTTCATGAGTGAAACTCTAAGAAAACCATGATTACTAACACTAAATCTTAAGGCACGAAGTCTACAGCCTGCATAGCAGTTTTACCTACTCTGAACCGCTCTAAGTCTATCCTAAATAATCTGAACTCTATTTGAGAACTCACGAAGAAAGTTTGTACCTCGAGGTTTCACCTCTAAAACATTAAACCATCCCACTGGCAAGCGACAATGCTTATCATACCATGCCTCAAAAAGAGCCATATTAATACTGGAATGATAGCTATTATTTATCCAAACTCTGCTAAAGTCAGATGTTGTTCCCACTAGCCGTTAAAATCAATCACACAAGTGCAGATCATATCCTCTAAAACCTGAATAGTCTATTCTAAATAACCATTAGTCTAGGGGTGAAATGCTATCTTGAGATAAACCTGAGTACCCAAATCTTCCTAAAAAGTCCTCCAATAGTGAGATATGAACACAAAACCTCGATCTGAAATAATGGACATTAGTACACCATGAAAACTCACAATCTAAAGGATGTAGATATGGGCCATCCTCTTAGCACTGAATGAGACCTGAACCGAAATGAAATAAGCTGAGTTGGTCAATCGATCCAAGATGACCCACACACTATAAGAACCACAAGAAATATGAGACAACTAATGCACGAAGTTCATAGTGACCTATTCCCACTACCACTCAGAAATGGGTTAGCTCTGAAGCAAACCACCAGTTCTCATATGCTCAGCCTTCACCTGCTGACAACATAGGCAAAGAGACATAAAATCCACTATATCTCACCTCATACCACCCCACCAGTAGTGATATCTCAGATCACAATACATCGTAGTTACACCTAGATGGATGGAGTATCTGGAACAATGGTCCTCCTCTAAGATGAACCTAATCCAATAACTCGTACTTAGTACACAAACTCAACTCCTAATCCTTAAAACTCCATTCGAATCAAGCGAGGCTTCCTTATTTTTGCACTTCAACACCTTATCATAAATCAACCTCTATCCAATATCATCAAACTTATGAGTTTAAATCTTCTCTATCAAAGTAGATCTAGCCTCCACAAGTGACAAAACACGCTCAGGTGTCAAAAGATCAATCCTAACCATATAATTAGCTAAAGACTGAATCTCTAATTCTAAAGGTCTGTAACGCCCTAAGTCTGTACCCGGATGCCACATGGTACTTACGACCCTAAAGGACCACAAGCTAACCCATGATTGGTACCTTCTATGAGCAATATAAAATAATCCTGAAATAATGCAAAAATTAGGCTGAAATGTCATAAGGTTCATATTTTGAATATTGATGAATATAATAACTGAATAATAATATCTACAAGACTGAATACTATCTGAACTAGTCTAGTCTAAAAAGCCTCTAACTAAATTATCTGGAAGTGGAGTTGATGGGAAAAGCCCCCAACTAACTCCGAATACTAAATACTGAAGCTAATGAAAATACTAAAATAAAAGCATATCCTCGATAGATGAGGAATCACTATTGAATTTACTGCTTCTATCTGAATCTATCTATGCGCGGTCAAGAACCTAAGCATCTGAACCAATGATCTGAGATATCATAGTGCAAAGAGAAAGTATGCATCAGTAAGTGGAATATACTGGTATGCTAGATGAGATAAGGCTGAATACAGGGGTTCATATGCATGAACAGTAACTGACTGAATAATATAGACTAACTGAATAAGAATGCAGGAATAACTAAAACTACTATAAAATACTGAGTATGCAATACTTCCATATACATGTATACTATATCTAAGCTTGTACTGAAGCTGAGTACAAATTTTTGATACTGAGAAATTGATATCCGAGATTATTGATAACTGAATTACTGATAATGAGTGATTGTATCTGACAATCTTGATTCTGTAGAACTAAACTGAGTTCTATACTGAGACTGAAACTGAAATTATGGAAGGTAATCATCTAATCGACATGCCACAAAATAAAATAACTGGAATCCAACTTGTAACCCCAGTAGAAAGGGTGTCAGTACCATGCCACGGGTAAAGACAAGCTAAAGAGTCACCCTCATCTGGTAGGTGCCCTAAATGAGAATGGTGGTACCCTCAACTGGCAGGTAAAACACCTTATCAACCCTCAACTGGCAGGTTAATATCTCAACCTACGCTAGCTACATAGTTCTGGAATGCAAGAATTACTTCTAAGGATCACACCCTCTACTGACAGGTGACCCCCCCACCCTTGAGTTCACTCGGTGCTAAATCCTACTCCCAACTATAGATACTAATTACTATACTGAGCTATTGACACACCTGATCATGACTTGATCCAAGGACCGACATTTTTAAGGTCATAAGTGTCATAAAATAAGATCGCCAAATTATGAAGGCAAAAAATTTCTAAGTGTAAATACTTAGCTAAAATTTCTAAGTCTGGGACCTCTCTTCATGCTCTAAAGGGCTGAGTTAAGCTAGGATTTTGTGGGGTCTTACAATATCTCCCCCTTATAAATATTCATCCCGAATGAGATTGACTAAGATGAGGATACTGCTAGACTGAGTCTACATACTGAACATGCACAACTTAAGCATGATTTCATAACTGAAACTACTGATAAGCCGAGTTTTCTTACTGAACATGCATATCTGATGCATGAGTACATGGATGGACTGATTCGTGAATGCATTACTACCATGAAGATGATATGCAACGGTAATGAAGACCAAGTTTGTAATGGTAACTGAATATGGAACTGAGTAAATCTAAGGAAAATTATTACCTCAAGTTGAGTTTAAGTTTGTGGAGAAAAGATGAGGGTACCTGGTTCGTATGTCTGCTTCTGCTTCTCAAGTAGCTCCCTTAATGGACTGATTTTGCAAAAAAACTTTGACCAAGGGAACTTCTTTGTTCCTCAGTCTGTGAATCTGATGATCGAGGATTTGGACTGGAACTTCTTCAAAAAAAAAATCATTCTGAATGTCTACACCCTCTAACGGGACTACAACTGTTGGGTCTCCAATGTATTTATTTAGCAAGGAGACGTAGAGTACTGGGTGCACTGAAGCTAGATCTGAAGGAAACTCAAGCTTGTAAGTTACCTTTCCAAAACAGCTGAGAATTCTGTAAGGATCGACATATCGGGGACTAAGCTTTCCCTTCTTGCCGAACCTCTTCACCCCCTTCATGGGAGAGATTTTCAAGTACATAAAATTGCCAATCTCAAACTCGAGATCTTTTCTCCTCATATCTGTATATAATTTCTGTTGGCTCTGGGCTTCCCTAAGCCTTTCTCTGATTAGCTGAACCTTCTCTAAGGCACTAAACACTAAATTAGGCCCTACAACTATGGCCTCACCAACCTCGAACCAACAGATTAGAGATATACATCTCCTACCATAAAGAGCCTCAAACGAAGCCATCTGAATACTAGAATGATAGCTGTTATTTTATACAAATTCGATCAAAGAAAAGTGGTCATCCCAACTACCTATAAAATCAACAACATAGGCTCTTAGCATATTATCTAGAGTTTGAATGGTCCTTTCTGCTTGACCATCTATCTAAGGGTGAAAAGTTGTACTGAGGTAAACTTGGTACCAAGGCCCTTCTGAAAGGTTTTTCAAAAGTGAGAGGTGAACTACGTACCTTTATCTGAAATGATAGACAACGAAACTCTATGCAATCTGACAAACTCTCTAACATAGAGCTTGGCATAATCCTCGACTGAATAAGAGGAGTGAACTGGTAAGAAATGATCTGATTTTGTCATCCTATCCATAATGACCAAAATCAAATCATGCTGATGATGAGTACGAGGAAAACCCATCACAAAGTCCATGTTCACTTCTTCCCATTTCCATGTGGGAATATTGAACTCCTGCATGGACCCACTAGGCTTTTGGTGCCCAATCTTAACCTGCTGACACATAGAGCTCCTAGCTACAAACTCTGCGATATCCTTTTTCATCCCACTTCACCAATAGATCTCCTGCAAATTGCAATACATCTTAGGGGCCCTGAATGAATAGAGTAACGCATACCATGCGCTTCTGCAATAATTTTTTGCCTCGAGTCATCTACACCTGGTAGACATAGCCGACCCTAGAAACGCAACACATCATCTCTCCCTTAGGAGAAAACCTCTACTTTCTGATCTCTGACTGACTTTTTTAACTTAACTAGACTGGGATCTCTATCTTCTCCTTCACCTCAGAAACTAAAGATGATTTTGAACTATTCTGTACCCACACACAACCCTCTGCTGAATCGACTAAGCGGACACCTAGTCGAGCAAGCTGATAAACTTCCTGAACAAACTTTTTCTCACCATTCTTAACATAAGCAACACTACCCATAAACAACCTACTGAGAGTATCTGCAACTATATTGTCCTTGCTCGGTTGGTACAAAACACTCATATCATAATCTTTTAGCAATTCTAACCACCTTTTCTGATGCAAATTCAAATATTTCTGAGAAAATACATATTAAAAGCTTTTTTGATCTGTGAACACATCAATGTGCACCCCATACAAGTAATGCCTCTAAATCTTTAAGGCAAACACTACAGCTACTAACTCAAGATCATGGGTAGGGTAATTCTTCTTATGGGGCTTAAGCTATCTAGAGGCATAGGCAATGACCTTACCTCTCTACATTCGAACATAACCCAAACCAAATATAGAATTATCAAAATACATAACAAATCCGTCTGAGCCATATGGTGAAGTCAAAACTAGAGTTGTAGTGAGTCGAGTCTTCAACTCCTAAAAACTTTTCTCACAGGAATCTGACCATTGAAACTTGACTTTTTTCTGAGTCAATCTAGACATGGGCGATGCAATAGATGAAACTCCTTCAAAAAACCAACGATAATAGCCAGCTAAACCAAAGAAACTTCTGATCTGACAGAGAGATGGGTCTGGGCCAATTTTTCACTGCTTCGGTCTTTTGAGGAACAACTCTAATGCCTTCTCTGAAAACTATATAACCAAACAAAGCTACTAACCATAGCCAAAATTTGCACTTACTGAATTTGGCGAATAATTGATGGGCTTTGAGGGTCTATAATACTATTTTGAAATGGTCTGCATAATCATGTTTGCTATGGAAGTAGACAAGAATGTCATCAATGAAGACTGATGAACATGTCCAAGTACTTTTTGAACACTCTGTTCATCAAGTCCATAAAAGCTGCAGGGGCATTGGTAAGACCAAATGAGATAACTAGGAATTCAAAGTGACTATACTGAGTTTTGAAAGCTATTTTCAGAATGTCACATTCTTTGACTCTGAGCTGATGATATCCTAATCTAAGTTCTATCTTAGAAAATTAATTAGCACCCTAATGTTGCTCAAACAATTCATTAATTATGGGAAGTGGATACTTGTTCTTGACCATGACTTTGTTTAACTTACGGTAGTCAATACACATTCGGAGAGAACCATCTTTCTTGCACACGAATAGAACTGGTGCACCCCACGGGGAGACACTAGGCCTGATGAATCCCTTATCTAGGAGGTATTTAAACTGTTCTTTTAATTCTTTAAGTTCAGCTGGGGCCATTTTGTATGGCGGAATAGATATGGGTTGAGTATCTAGAAGAAGGTCTATGCCAAAGTCAATTTCCCTTTCGGGAGGGACTCCAGAAAGATCTTTAGGAAACACATCTGTGAATTCCTGTAGTACTGGAACTGAATCAATACTAGGAGTCTCTAATCTAGAGTCTTTGACTCACACAAGATGATGGACACATCCTTTGGATATCAGTTTTCTCGCTCTAAGGTATGAAATCAACTGACCCTTAAGCGTTGTGGCACTACCTCTCCATTTAAGGATGGTTCATTTGGAAAATAAAAATAAACAATTCTATTTCTATAATCAATTGAGGCATAGCATGAATAGAGCCAATATATGCCAAGAATGATGTCAAAATTCATCATCTCTAACTCTACTAAGTCTACTGAAGTGACTTTCTGAGATATCATAACCGGACAGTTCCTGTATATCCATTGGGCTATGATAGACTATCCCACTGGGGTAGAGGCAGAGAGGTTCTATTAGTATTTTTGGTTTGACTTTAAAATTGACTGCTATGTAAGAAGTTAGAAAAGACAGAGAAGCTCCTAGATCTAATAAGGAATAAATATAGAAATGGATGATCTATAACATACCAGTGACCACATCAGGAGAATTTTCCTGATTTTTTCGAGACTGGAGTGCATAGAGCCTGTTTGGGCGTTGCCCACTGGTGACACTAGAAGCGGCACCCTACTGATTTGGGTGATCGAACTGAGCTAAAGGATGACTGTACTGAAGATGAGAGCCCTACTGAGGAAAATCTCTTATCCTATGGCCTGGCTTTCCACACTAAAAAAACATCACTGCCAGCCCTGCAAACACCCTGATGGTTTCTGCCATATTTCTGACAAAGAGGATTTGTTCGAGCACTGCTGACACTACCCTGATATTTGGAGCTTGGTGCCTTATCTTTGTTATCACTTCTGAACTTAGGGACTGGAGCGCTGGCTGAGGACGGAGCTGGAACTGAAGATTTCAGGAGAAACTAAGAATGATTTCCACTCTCTGACTTAGGCTGAGTGAAGTTGAAGCTACCTGTTCTAGCTCTCTTGTTCTCCCTCTCCTTCTCCTTATTTTTAGCCTCCTCTATCTGCTGAGCATGAATCATGAGCCTGGATATGTTCATATCCTTAATCAGAATTGTGTTCCTACACTCCTTGACCATACTTTTAAACACACCCGACATAAACTTACTCATCTTAGATCTGTTATTTGATACCACGTGAGGGGTATATCTGGCTAACTGAGTAAAATTGAGGAAATATTCCTTCATTATCATGTTGCCTTGTTTCAGATTAATAAACTCTAAAACCTTGCCTTCTCTCAACTCCAGTGGGAAGAACTTATCAAGAAAAGCAGTAGAAAATTCCTCTCATTGTACGGGTCCTGCATCTGTGCCCCTATCTGTCTCCCATTACTTAAACCATGTATGAGCCATATCCTGCAATTGATATGAGGCTAACTCAGTACTCTCACTATAAGTCACCCCCATGATCTCGGTGACTTTCTGCACCATGTCAAGGAATTTCTGTAGGTCCTCCTCAGGCTTAGACCCTCTGTATGATGGAGGATTCATTCAGGTGAAATCCCAAATTCTAGCTGCAGCAGTATTGACCACTAGGTTTGCCTGAACAGCAGCTGGACATTCATTCTGAGCTGCTATGGAATTGGCTAGAGTAGTAAACACAGCTATAAATTTTGCATGAGAGACATACTCGTCCAGGGGATCTGCCTAAACGAGTTGGGGTACTGACTGGGTTCTGTAAATAGAAGGAAGAAAATAATTAAACTGAGAGTTTAACTTGATCTCATACTCACTCGCACGACATGAATACGAAAAGAAGGGAAAAATTTTCTAAAAATGCCTCGTAGCTTCCTGTCCATAAGTGTGGCACGCTACACACTCATGCACAAGACTCTACTTGACACGGATTTCAGACTCCCTAGGACTCTATTGAACCTTACGATCTAATACCAAGTTTTTAAAGCCCCAAATCTGTACCCCAGATGCCACATGGTACTTACGACCCCAAAGGACCATAAGCTAACCCATGACTGGTACCTGCTGTGAGCACTGTATAATAATATTGAAATAATGCAAAAATTAGGTTGAAATGCCATAAGGTTCATATTTTGAATATTGATGAATCTAATAACTGAATAATAACATCTGCAAGACTGAATACTGTCTGAACTAGTCTAGTCTAAAAAGTCTCTAACTAAATTATCTGGAAGTGGAGTTGATGGAACAAGCCCCCAACTAACTCCGAATACTGAATACTAAAGCTAATGAAAATATTAAAATGAAATCACATCCTCAATAGATAAGGACTCACTACTGAATCTACTGCTGCTATCTGAATCTATCTATGCGCGGTCAGGAACCTGAGCGTCCGAACCTATGATATGAGACATCATAGTGCAAAGAGAAAGTATGTGTCAGTACGTAGAATATACTGGTATGCTAGATGAGGTAAGGCTTAATGCAGGGGTTCATATGCATGAATAGTAACTGACTGAATGATATAGAGTAACTGAATAAGAATACATAGATAACTGAAACTACTATAAAATACTGAGTATACAATACTGTGCATATACATGTATACTGTATCTGAGCTTGTACTAAAGCTGAGTACTGATTTATGATACTAAGAAACTGATATCTGAGATTACTGATAATTGAATTACAGATACTGAGTGAGTGTGTCTGACAGTCCTGGTTCTTTAGAACTAAACAGAGTTCTATACTGAGACCGAAACTAAAACTGTGGGAGGTAATCATCTAACCGACTTACCCCAAAATAAAATAACTGGGGTCCAATCTGGAACCCCAGTAAAAAGCGTGTCAATACCATGCCACCGGTAAAGACAAACTAAAGAGTCACCCTCATCTGGCAGGTGCCCTAAATGAGAATGGTGGTACCCTCAACTGGCAGGTTGATATCTCAATCTACGCTGGCTATGTTGTTTTGGAATGCTAGGACTGTTTCTAAGGATAACACCCTCTACTGACAGGTGAGCCCCTATCTTTGGGTTCACTCGATGTTGAATCCTACTCTCAACTAAAGACATTAATTACTATACTGAGTTGAACTGGACTGATACTGAGTTACACTAAGTTCTGTAACTGACTGAGTACTACTGATTGTGACATTACTAAGACTATTCTATAACTATTGTAGCTCTAGGTGAAAAGCTAGATTTTTGGGTATTGAATACCCCCAGGACTCGATAGCGTTGAAGGTAAAACACAACATGATTATTAAAGCATAGCATACTAGCTTGTTAACAATGCACTCACTTGGACATTTTGTCAAACACTTGATATACATGAACTTGTACATGAATGGGAACATATAATAACATGTCATGATAGCACTATGCAATTCACATGAGCATTTTATCAAACACTTGGGGAGAATTATTATTTCATATAGCAATAAACATATAATAATATCATGGCTACTACATTCAACTTGTAGTTCAAGATTTTAACATGAAGATCACATAAATCGACCCACAAACTATCTAGTTTTCATGAAACTTGTAATTAATCATGGAATTAAAACCTAATTAACATCATAAACATGAATACAATCAATTTCAAGCCTGGAAATCATAAATATATAAACTTGTATATTCAAATAGGGTTCTTGGACTCCATGGGTGAAAGAAACCCAAGATGAACACCTAACATACCTTGGTAATCAAATTCGTGAAGATTTATGGTGTGTTCTTAAAGTTTGAATTTGAATTTCGATGCCCTAAGGTTTGTTCTTGAGAAAAATTTGAGAGATAATGGATGATTTAGCCTCTATAGTAGGTTAATCTCATGTTTTTGGGGCTGATTAAGGATGGGGAAATGACACAAATACCCCTCTGGATACGGAGTTTAAATGACTAAAAACGTGCCCAACGACATGCTGACCAATACGCCGCATCGATATGCGCTGTGTTGAGTTCGCATTGGCTCACTGAAATTTGCACTGAATGCTGGAAAAAAAATATCCTTCGATGCGATGGGCGATACGACATGTCGATATCCCGTCGACCCACTATTTTGGTCACCTAAACAATCTTCAAACGAGGTCTGAAAAATTAGAAACTTACCTAAAGTGACCTATTGACACACCTGATCATAACTCAATCCAAGGAAATACATTTTTAAGGTCATAAGATCGTCAAATTATGAAGGCCAAAATAATTCTAAGTGTAAATACTTAGCTGAAATTTCTAAGTATGGGACCTCTCTTCATGCTCTAAAGGGCTGAGTTAAGCTAGGATTTTGCGGGGTCTTACAAGGCATCTCTTGGGTCAAAAGATGTGCCAAGCTACCCATGCTAGTCGACTTCTGGATCAAGGCATTCGCAAAAATATTAGACTTGTTTTGATGATGGAAAAAAGTCAAATCATAATCCCTAAGCAACTCGAGCCAACGATGCTGCCTCATATTAAGATCTCACTGGGTGAAGAAGTAATGAAGGCTACAATGATCTGAGAAGATCTCACAATGGACTCCATACAAGTAATGCCTCCACAACTTCAAGGCAAACACAATTACGCACAACAATAAAATCATGGGTAGGATAATACCTCTTATGAGGCTTCAACTAAAGTGACGCATAAGTAATCACCATACCCTCCTGCATCAACACAACATCTAACCCAACACCTGAAGCATAACAAAGACGGTAAAACCCAGGCCCTCCCTATGCAATGTCAAGATAGGAGCTAAAGTCAAAAAATCCTTGAGCTTTTGAAAGCTCGCCTCACAAGCATTGGACCACAAAAAAGAAATCTTCTTGTGTGTCAACTTGGTCAAAGAAGTTGCAATAGAAGAGAAACCCTCAATAAAACACCGATTATAACCTTCCAAAAAAAACTTTGAATCTCGATGGGCGAATTAGTTCTATCCCAATCACGAACCATTTCAACCTTGGTTGGAGCAACCATAATACCATTCTTAGTCACCATATGATCCAAGAAAGAAACAGACTCCAACCAAAACTCGCACTTAGAGAACTTAGCATAGAACTTCTCAGCCCTCAATCTATGAAGCATAATTTGCTAATAATCTTCATTCTCAACCTTACTATTGGAATAAACCCAGATATCATTTATAAATACAATAACAAAGTAGTCGATATACGCTCGAAACATACGGTTCATAAACTCTATAAATGTGATTGGGGCATTGGTTAACCCAAAAGACATGATCAAGAACTCACAATGACCATATCGAGTCTGAAAAGCTGTCTTTGGAATATCCGAAGCTCTAATCCTCAACTAGTGATAATCGGACTTAAATCAATCTTCAAAAATATCGTAGCACCCTGTAGCTGATCAAATAAGTCATCAATACGAGGATGAGGACACTTATTCTTAACCGACACCTTATTCAACTACCAATAATCATTACACATATTCATAGGGCTATCCTTCTTCTTCATAAAAAAGTTAAGCACACCCCAAGGCAATACACTAGGTCGGATAAACCTCTTATCCAACAACTCCTGTAACAGATCCTTCAATTCCTTTGAGTCGGTAGGAGCCATCCTATAAGGAGAAATATAAATGTACTTGGTACCCAACACCACATTAATAGAGAAATCAATATCTCTATCTGGGGAATACCAGGTAAGTTCGTAAGGAACACATCCATAAATTCACGAATAACACAAACATAATCCAAGGAATGAGGCAAAACAACACTGGTGTCTCAAAATGATCCAAATAAGATAAACATCTCCTCTCAACTAATTTACGAGTCTAAACATAAGATATAATTCTCTTAGAACCCAAATGAAGTGCACCCTTCTAATCTATCCTTGGCACACCGGGTGATGATAAAGTCACGGTCTTAGCAAAATAATCTAAGATGACATGATAAGGAGCCAGCCATTCCATACCAAAAATATTATCAAAATCGACTTTATCTAACTCAAGCAAGTCTACCAAGGTATCACGCTTGACAAAAGTCACAACACAAGATCTGTGGACACAATCCACCACTAAAGAATCACCTACCAAGGTAGATACACGAATAGGCATGGCAAGAGGCTCACTAACTGAATCAAAACCCAAAGAAAAATACACAGACACATAAGAAAAAGTCAATCCAAGATCAAATAATATATATGCAGGTCTAAAACAAACGGGGATGATACCAGTAATCACAAGATCATAGGCCTCTGTCTCAGGTATGGCTGGTATAGGATAATAATGACCACGACTATTAGTTGCCTGGGTATCCCCAAAACCACCAACTACCTAAGTGGCCCTACGACCATCCCCACACGTTCTACTACCTCAGCACCTCGCACCTATGGTTGCACCCCTACCCCTCACAGCTAGAATAAAATTAGCCCAAATCAACCAGCAGAGATAATCCTTGGCTAAATGGCCAAACTCATCACACACATAATAACCTCTATGGCCCGACTCAATAGGAGAAAGTATAACTAGACCCAAATAGACACTTTGAACTGTTAGACCAGAATATCCACCACCAAAACTCTGCAAGTTCGTCTGCACTGTCCTACCTTGATTCCATGAAAATCTCTGAAATCTCTGCCACGATAAACCTAACCTCTAAAGTCACCAAAATAACGCACCTTTTTGGCACCTCCCGGTGAGACCCAAGAATGCCCTCTATCATCTTCACATTATCCATAATGCTCTAAAAAAACACTCTAAATACAACTATATAAGACGTAGTCAACTGAAGAGAGACATCCAAACCCTTCACAAACTTTTAAATTTGCTCAGACTTATTGGAAATGCTATCATAGAAAAATTTGGACAGGGCACAAAAGTGTGTCTCATACTCAGCAACTATCATGAAGCCCTACTCTAAATAATCAAACTCATCCCGCATATGATCTCTCAAACTGAAAGGAACAAATCACTTCAAGAAGGCATCAGCAAACTGATCCCAAGTCATCTCAGGAGGATTACGGAGTTTACAACTCACAAGCGATCTCCACCAATCTATAGCACCATCACTCAACTAATAAGATGTAGTATAAGCCACACCATACTGCAGAAAGAGCAAAAAATAACTCTAAATACAAGGAATCAAAGAACTTTGCACGATAAAGAATAAAATTAGGAATGTTTCCTAAAGATGTCTTATAGCCTCGCGAAGATAGATACGAACGTCTACGTACCAATTCAAAAGACTCTATTGGACATCTCGTTCTTACACCGTTTACACCAATGAAACATGGTTGCACTGATATGATTTGTCACGACACAAAAAACAAAGGATATGATAGCACTTCTTGTTGCGTATCTTGACAAGTAAGCGTATCACCCAAACTGATACAAACAGGAATAAAGAAAAGACAGAAATACCCAACGTAAGGCTTCTAGAACAAAGTCAAACCGTACAAAAAATCATAACAATGAGAAAAGAACTTATCCTAAATATCAGTCATACCCAAAACCAGGTGTTAATAGTGTAAGAACTACTAATACAATCCAAGAGTCAAATACATCAGAAAAATAATACAAAAGAGTAATATCTGTAACTAATACAGAAAGATAGAGGTTAACTCCAAAAGTATGAATGTCCAACCGCTACCTTGAGAAACCTGAAGGAGCTCAAAATCAACCAGTCTGAGATACACCCAAACCTGAAGTTGTACTGAAAGAGTGGAGTAGGTGTGAGTATGGTCCACCTAAACTCAATGGGTATCATAGGCCAACCAAGAAAAGTAGAAAATAAAATAAACAAAATACACACTAAGGGCACGTCACCTGCAATCAAAAAATGTTCTATAATGGTAGCCCACACCGCTTGCACTAACAGTTCAAATCTATCACATAGATTACAACATCACACCAAGATAGAGCACACGTATGCATTATGTTACATATAAGTAGAACAAGGGAAATATGCGTATACAGGATCATCAAATACAAGTAAAATAAGATAAGACAATTACATAGATGGAAAGTAAATATGGCAATACAACATAATATAAACACAATAAAGTAAGTTCAATGTATATGATAATGATGATGATAATACATGAGGTCGTCTCACAACCTTTGAGATCATCACATCATCCCCGTATACACCTACGGAGGCAACCCCCCAATACAGGACTCATCGGGTTCGTCAACCCATGTACAATCCACATATCTCATGTCTCCTTTCCTACAAATTACTCAAAAAGGGTTTCATAAGGTGTTACAATATTACCTTCCGACACATCCCTTGGAAAGGGTTTTTAAAAAGGTAATGCCAGTGTTACTCAGGTGTTGCTATGATGGCCAATGTTTCATGAATGAGTATGACATGAGAATGTAATGCTCACAATCAATCATAATGAGTATTTTCACAACCAACCACATGATATATTTCCACAACCAACTACAATGATACATTTCCACAACCATGCGAGTCAATATCCACTCATTATTTCTGTTTCATGCATGAATTTTCATATGTCTCATATGCGCACAAAGTATGAATATAATCACAATACAACAATAGTCTCACATTAAGAATTTTAACAACACAATACAATTATTCACATTTATTCAAGGTTATCAGTATCACATAGGACCCCACACGGTCACACATATCATATAATATATCAATTTCTACAATTAAATCACATATGCCCCCACACGGGAACAACACATAAATAGCCATTTTTTTCATGATCATTTCTCACCCTTGACATGCATTTTGTACCATAATTTACTAGTCATCTCAATCTGAAAGAGTTAAGTCATAACCTACCTAGAATGCCAAAATTGATCAGCTACACTTTGAACCTGCAACTATAATTTCTATGAATGATACTGAACTCTACTAAAAACATCAAATATTAAATCAATGCATCAAAACAAAATCAATGACACCCATATTGACTACTTTTAGTTCAAAGTCAAAACAGACCCCAGATATGGGTTTTACCAAAAAAGAAGGGTAAAATTATAACATTACTTCAAAAACGTGTTTATCATATTTTTAAAAACCTATAGATGAAAACCTAAGTCAAATCAAGTCAAAAACGAGGTTCAGATTGAAGAAAAATCATTTTTAGTCTCTGACAGGTAAAATCATAGAAATCCGGGTTAAAATCAAGAATCAGAATTGTTTTGAAGGTTAAATTGATGAAAAACTAGTAATAACATGATTAAAATATTATTCAATTCAAAAGGAGTTAAATTGGGATTTAAAATCAAGCCCTAAGATTTTTTGAAGTTTTGAGAATTTAATCAAGAATTACTAAGAAAAGGATGAATTCTTACCTTAAATTCGTAAAAGAATCAAGAAATAAATATTAATCTAGCTTCTCAAGCACCCACAAGCTTCACTTTTAAGCTCTCATATTTTTTTTAGAGTTGAACTCTCAAGAGGAAAGGAGAAAGAATGGACAACATGGGCTCAAAATGCTGCTATAATGGTTGTTTTTAAGATGCACCAGCTTTTTTGAAGCAAAAAAATTAGATTTTAAGTCCAAAAATGGACTTCGGCGGGGTGAGCGTGACTCGTTCAGAGTCTGATATATGCACAAGGACTAGACAACCACACTAAATTTGATGTTTTGAATATGCTGGCAAAATTGGATTTTCGAAAAAAGGTCATTTCAAAAAAATTTGAAATCACAATTTTTCAAACTGAGGGTCGAAGTGAGATTTAAAAGCCAAAAAAATGCACCAAACACGTTACTACCCTAAAATCAACATTCTGGATCTACTGGTAAAGTTAGATTTTCTATTTGAGGTTGTTTCAGCTAAATGTAGGTCACACCCATATTTCCAATTTTACAACTTTCCGACCAATAGGTCGAGACCCAAACCAAAGGTCTACCCAGCCAAAAATTGATTCTCTAAAGTCGTCGGCGTGGTTCGTCTAGCCATTCATCGCACGAATCAAAAGATATTCACATAAGTTTAAAATATGACTCTCGAAGCCATCAAAAATCACAATATCGCATAAATGATACCATAACACTTCGAAAACTGTACCAATCACCCCCACACCCCAAAAATACCAAAATACAATTATAGAAAGGGGCAAAATAGTAAAATCACAAAAACTCACAAATTTCACATATTTCATCAAAAAGTAGGTCGTTACACCAAATTTCAATTTCAATGAAGAATTCCCCTCATAAATTCGAATGTGGGTAGTATTCCCAAATATGACGATGCAATATTAGGGGAAAAAATCTCTTAGTCGAATAGCCATTGTCATTGGAGTCCCAATATATGCTGATGAGTGTACCTCCAAGCAAACTCATATTTCTTATGCTCAAGTCCTCGTGTAATATCTCCAATCCACTCCCCGAAGAAATCATCATATTGGACCTCAATGGTATATATGTATCTCAAGTCAACTGGAAACCTGAATTTTTCCCCAAGTGTTTGTTCCCTGGTCATAAATGCCCCCAACAAGCAACAATTCCCAAAGATGAAGATCAACAAGAATTACCAGGTAAACGACGGAGGAGAGCAAGGAAGCTTACTTATGAATGGAATTACAAAAGGCCAATAGAAGTAACCGCTTATCAACCGCAGCAACCAGCAGCCCTTGCTAAGATACTCTTTTAACAAAGTCCAAGGCAAGAGTGTGTGAAGAGTTCAATGCCTGCTAATGAGATTGTTAGCCCGCTCATGGATTTGACAAACTATCCAATACTGGGTAAGACAAGTACGCCTACAAAAAAATATATTTGAAAAGTTAAGAAGTGAAACTGGGGAACCACTTAACATACCTCTAGATAGAGATGGAGGGTTAGACATATCTTTATGAATTGGTTATGTTGGAATATCAGAGGTGTGAATAAAAGGTACAAGCAGAAGGAGTTAAACCATTACATTAGTAGTAATCATATTGATCTAGTAAGATTAGTTGAAACTAGATTGAAAAGTCACAATTTTAGCAAAGTCTTGAAGAACCTGGTTTCGGGATGAGGTAGTCTGAATAAATATTTGAAGGCAATTAATGGTAGGGTATGGCTCTTAAGGAACCCCTAGTATTATGATGTTACTGAGGCTTAGTTCTTACATTGCTTAATCAGGGGAAGATATGATGGTTTTGAAGCTGAGGTCACTGTAATGTATGGATTTAATGGCCTTGATCAAAGGAAAACTTTGTGTCAGGAACTATAGAGAATCGGTAAAAATATGAATAAACCTTAGTTGCTATAGGGAGACTTCAATGTTTTGCTTTCACCAAATGATAGATTAATGGGTAATTATGTGACACATAGTGACAGACAAGATTTTTCTAATTTTGTGAAACAATTATCGTTTAGTGATGTAACTTGGATAGGTGAGTTTTTTACATGGAAAAATAAGCAGGTTGGTGAAAACAAGATCTGGAGCAGGTTGGATAGGGCTCTTGAAAATTTTGAATGGATGATGAACTAGGGACATATACAGGTTGAGTATGGCTTGCCATAAATTTATGATAATTCCCCAATGGTGCTCAAGCTGCCAGCTACACCCTTAATTAATAAGATTCCTTTTTGTGTTTTAGATGGTTTAGCTGATCATGAGGAGTTCCTTCCTATGACTACTAAAGTCTCTAGCCAACAAATGGATACTTGGAGTATGAGAAATATCTGGTTAAAGATAAGGGCACTTAAACCATTACTTAAAAGCCAAAACAATAGAGAATTCACGAATGTGAAGCAACAGATAACAGATTGACAAAGCCAAGGCAGATTTGAAGATAGTCCAAGCACAACTGAAATACCAGAATACTAATGGTTTGATAAATGTAGAAAAAAACTATTCTTCAAAGTCTTCAGAAGTGGTCCTTAGTGGAAGAGCGCCTCCTAAGGCAAAAATCTAGGGTTCGTTGGATTAAACTTGATGATTCCAAAACTACGTATTTCTCTACAGTTATGAAAGAAAGGGCCCAAAGAAAGCTGTCGTTAGTTGGGGCCAAACTTACTACACCTGGATATATATACAAAGAGAAATTGTTAATTTCTACAATAGTCTTATGGGTTCTACATCCTCTACCTTACCAGCAGTGGACAGGGTTATTATGATAAGGGGACCTATGCTTAGTCTAGAACAACAAACTGCCTTGTTGTTGAAATCACTGATCAAGAGATTATAGATAATCTCCACTACATTAAGGATGATAAAGCTCCGGGTATAGATGGCTTCACTGAGTACTTTTTTAAGAAAGCATGGCCAGTGATTCATAGTGATGTTCGTTGGGCTACTAAAGAATTCTTTCACACGGGGAGGATGCTTCGAGCCATAAATTGCAGTACCATTACCTTAGTGCCTAAAGTAGACAATCCGAAGACAGTGAAAGACTTCAGACCCATTGCCTGTTGCACGATATAATATAATATGATCTCTAAAATCCTAGCTATTAGATTATAACAAGTCTTTGCATCAGTTATCTATGAAGCCCAATCTGGGTTCATCCAAGGGAGAAGAATTACGGACAACTTTATTCTACCCATGAGCTCGTCAAATCTTATACTAGGAAACACATATCTGACAGGTGCATGATTAATATAGACTTACAAAGAGAATATGATTCAGTGGAGTGGATATATATGGAGAAAATTTTGGAGAGTCTAGGTTTTTCTCTCAAATTTAGGAGATGGTTGACGTAGTGTGTTGCGACTGTGATCAACTATACTATACTCATAAATGGAGAGTCCACTGAATCTTTTAATGCAGCAGAGGGCCTCAGGCAAGGGGATCCTATATCCCCTTTTTCATTCGCAATAGCAATGGAATACCTTAGTAGAAATCTCAATAGACTAAAAGAGGACAAAACTTTTAGATTTCGCCCAAGATGTTCCAAGTTGGGAATTACACAGTTAAGTTTTGCTGACGATCTACTTCTGGTTGCAAGAGGAGACATTCTATTTGTTACAGCATTACACAAATGTTTCCTCAAGTTCTCACAAGCCTCCAGACTTTTGGCAAATCTGATTAAAAGCTTAGTCTATTTTGGAGGGATTGCCCCTATGGAGAGCAGTAGAATTCTTCAACACCTTGGGTTTGCACACGGGGAGTTACCATTTAAGTATCTGGGAATACCATTGTCTGCTAGAAAGATTACACTGGTGCAGTGGTTGCCCTTAATCCAAAAAATTATAAGGAGAATTTCATCTTGGACTACAAGGAAACTCTCATTTGGTAGACTGCAGCTGGTCCAAATAGTGATTTTTGCATTCAAGCTTATTGGTCACAACTCTATATCCTACCAACAAGTGTATAACAAATGATAGATGCATATTGTAGGAGTTATTTCTGGTCGGGGACTAATGTAGTAAACAAGAAAGCTCTGGTGGCCTGGAGTAAGGTATGCTCGCCTAAAGTATCTGGTGGACTCGACCTTACGAACCTAAGTGTATGGAATAATGTTGCTGTTTCTACAAAATGTTGGGATTTAGCCAACAATAAGGATCGATTATGGATCAAATAGGTACACTCGTATTATGTTAAAAACCAATCCATCTTTGCTATCCCCATGCCCAAGCAAGAAAGCTGGATGGTCAGACAAATTATTGATATCAAAAGGATTCTCCAGAACGTCACATCTCCCAACAAACCAAATAGAAACATGATCAGGCATATCTACTTTCAATTGATGGACAACGCTGACCCGGTAAGTTGGAAATGTATGGTCTTTCACAATGGTGCAAGGCCGAAAAGTGTATTCATCATGTGGCTATACTTTCATGGGAAACTGTTGATGGTGGATAGACTAATTCGATGGGGGATAAATGTGGAGCCAAGATGTGCTTTATGCAAGCCTATAGACAAAAATAGGGATCATTTATTCATCTCGTGCAGCTATACTCGTAACATATGGACTCTCTTTCTTAAGTGGATTAAAATATCAATGCTTACAGCCTAAACATGGGAGCAATATGTAGAATGGGCAATCCGCAATGGGAGAGGGAGATCACATAGTGCAAGCCTATTCCAAATGGTTTTTATGGAAGGAATTCATGTTATTTGGACTGAGAGTAATCTTAGGATATTTTAAAAGAGAGATAGAGAGGTTGAAGGTATAGTCAGAGAACTTGCCTATATATGCAATGTTAGAGCCACACCTGAAATCCAAATATTGCTTCACGGACTTTTGCTATAATTAGTTGAGTTTTAACTTTAGATTAGGCCACGTCAATAATTAAGGGTACTGAATTAGATAGCTGATTGTAATTAACTATGTTATGGTAATGTAACGACTTTACTGGTGATTAATAAATCTGTTAGTTACCAAAAAAAATTGTTATATTGCTTCTAATTATTTGTTGTAAGTCATTTAAGACATATTTGCTTCTCTGCTTCAATCTTGATTTTATTAGATCACCCCTAACTAATTATTGTGGTCATCTAAACGTGTCACTTAAATTGGAATAAAAAAAGTATTATAAATCATAATGATTAAAATTTTAAATTATTTAAAAAATATAATTGACTATTAATGACACAAAAGTCAGGACAAAGAGTGTAACATATTTGAAAATTACATAAAAAGTATTATAAATTACAATAGTTAACAATTTAAAGTATTTAAAAATAGTTTAATCTGTTATATATTTCAAAAAAAAAATAAGTAAAAAATACTACAAATTACAATAAATAACAACTTAAAAAATTTAAACGATATAAAATATTTGATTGACTCTCGAAATTATATTAGTGTCACTTAAATTGGAATAGAATAAAAGTATTATAAATCACAATAATTAAAAGTTTCAATTATTTTTAAAATATAATTGACTATCAATGTCACAAAAATTTGGACAAGGAGAGTAACGTATATTATTTGAAAATTACATTAAAAGATATTGTAAATTACAATAGTTAGAAGCTTAAAATATCCAAAAACATATTAAAAGTATGATCGATTATCTAAATTTTATTTGTGTTACATAAATCGAGACAAAAAAACAACATATATTGAGCCCGTGCAAAATCTCGAATGAATCTTAGAATTTATATACAATCCATTTTTTAAAAAACTTTTGTTTAAATATATAAAGATTGAAATGGTAGATTTTAATAAATCACACCAAACAGTGTATAAGAAATAATGTTAGTATAAATAATATCAATATTACTAATAGAAGCATTATTAATACAAACATTACCAATAATTTGATTATAAAATATAAAAAAAAATTATCAAAAAATTTGCGTTAAATTTAATAATGAAAATAAATTTGTTAATTAAATAAGTAACATAAATGACTGAAATACTATTTGTAAAGATGCATGAAAACTTATTGGTGTTCAGAAATTGAATACTGCATACGGTAATAATTTTCAACTTTCTAATCCGTAACACGATTCTTCTATTTACATGCTAAGGATCTGTATAAACAAAGTCAAAAATGCACCCTTTATATTTTCTGCTTCTTATACATAAGTCCCTATAAAAATAATTCTCCTTCTCACGATGGATAGGGATAGCTTGTTGATCTACAATCTTTTTGTTTGTTTCTTAGTTTTCAAAATTTTGAATATCTAAATTGCAAATAAAATACTGTATTAATTTAATACATGAATATTGGATATGTCTACATACAAATATTTATTCAATCACCAATAAATATTTTTTAATATGTCTCAACATCAATATAGAGGCAAAATAATTAAATAAATATGTTATCAAAACAAAAAAACACACTGATAAACACCCCATTGTCCTTCGTCCATGCGTCCGATCGTCCTTCATCCATGATTAATCAACTTCAGCTTAAAATTTAAATGATCGGATCAAAATCTTAACAAATTTATTATGATGTATCTCTCAAGTGAAGTTACGATCAAGCATACAACTTAAGAGTTCACAAATGAAATTAAAAATTAAAAGTAAGATAAACACTATCTCAATAATAACTAAAGCTACATTTGTTTTTATTAAGATTTAAACGTATGAATCTGAATGCATATCTGAATGATTAAGATGTTGCCTTTAAATCTGAAAACTGAATGGTTAAGACCATTTATTTTTCAATATCTGAATTTGCAAAACAAAATTATTTGCATATATAATAAAAATATAATTCAAATAAAAATAATCATATACTAAAATAATATTTGATTTAATACAATAAAATTATTATTTGATTGAAAAAATACTTATATTTGTTATTGATAACGGAGATGGTTTGTAATGATGGTGGTGGTAATGATTGATGTTAGTGATTAGTAATGTTGGTGGTAATAGTTGTGATGGTATAGATGTTTGGTATTATAGTGACTGTTATGATGATGGCGATTGATAGTGATGGTGGTAGTGATGTGAAGTTTGTTGATGTTAGTAGTTGGAGGTGTTGATTATGATAGCTTAAAAATGAATGTATGATGGTTGACGATGTAGTGGTGATAGTTGGAGATGTTGTTAGTTGTGACAGTGGAGATGATTATTATTAGTTGTGACAGTGGAGATGATTATTAGTAAAGATATACTGTATCGATGATGGTGGTTGAAGTTGTGGTAGAGGTGGTGACACCAGTGACAATAATAGTGTCGGTGGTGGCCGAAGATTGTGTGGATGTTGATGATGTGTTAGTGGTAATTAGCAGTGTCGCTAGTTGTGATAGATGAGTTGGTTAGTAGTTGGGATTGACCGATAATGGTTGATGATAGTGGTGGTAATAGTGGTGTTAGTATTGACATTGGCATTGACGATGGTGATAGCGGAGAATATAATTAAAATAATGGAGTTGGCAGATATGGTAGCGGTTGAAAATAGTGGTAAGTAGCAATTATGATTGTGAATGGTGGTTGTGATGGTGGAGGTGAATAGTGGTGGTGGTGGTGGTTGGTGGGTAGGTGGTTGACAATGGTGGTGGTGATAGAGGTGGGTTAGTGGTGGTAACTGATGATTATGGATAGAGTGGTGGTGAATATTATCCAACATAAGAATACCTCTTAATGATTAAGACTTAGTTTCAAATCTGAATGATTAAGACATATTCAGACCTATTAAGAGCCAAAATCTTAGCGAAAAATAAATGCACTTAATGGAATGAAGTCTGAATCATTCAGATTTAGACCTTTAGACCTCCATTAGGTGCAAACAAATGAGGCCTAAGAGATTAGCTAGTTTAATCGTTTGCTGCTTCATTTTCTCTCTATCCGTACCCATTACTTATTGTAGAAGACACAAACTTTCATCTTTCTTAATATACGCCAAGTTTTGAAAAACAAAAAACACGAGAAAAATTAAAAGATCCAAAAATTAACACACAATAAGATGAAAATCTTCATTGAGACTAAGAATATTCTAAACTTAGTTAAAAGTATATACATCAAAAATAAGTTACTAAAACCGACAAATATCTTACCTTTTTCAACGAAAAATGCAATGCCTCCTGTCAAGAAATTTTGGAAAATAAATCTTGCAAGTTGCTACACGGCTACACTATATGGTGTCTTTGTATAGTTATTCCAACATAACATTCTCTTGCTCTCCTTTCATTATCCAAACAATACATGAGTCTCTTGCTCTCCTCTCATATGCGTTTGAAACATACATTTATTTTCACTTCATGATTATTGCCACTAAATATCAAAATTGCAGGTAATGTAAATTACAACAAGAAGTTTCTTCCTTTTATCTTCTTTTTAGTGTTATTTTTTAAAGCATAAAATATGAAAAAATGTACAAAAAGATAAAAGAAAAAAATAAAAGTGAATGGAGGCCACAGAAGGGTGTCACATCACCTTATCTATGACTCTCCTTTATATATATATATAATTATAAACTTTAAAGTGTATTATTTGACCCCATTAACGGCTGACGTGGAAAAAAAAATCAAAACACATTTTTACTAATAAAAAAGTATAAAAAAGGAAAGTGTGGCCCACTTTAAAATTTTTAATCATTATTTTTTTTCTTCTCCCTCACACCCTACCACCCCCATTTCTTTTTCTTCCTCACACCCCACCACCCTCATTCCTTCTTCTTTCTCACACCCCACCACCCCATATCTTGGCATTTGAATTTATATAAACATCTCTCAAATTTTCATTATTTATAAACACAAACGATTAATTATTTGACAAATATTGCAATTTTTATCTCACATTACTTACTAGTTACTTCAATCTAACACTTTTTAGTACTAACCAATTCACCAAAATACTATTCATTATTTCAAAATCACTAAAATTTTGAATAGTAAATATTTTTTTATAAGAATATTTTCGTTGGTAGTAAAGAAAAGTTGAAAGTTGGAAAATAATCCCCCCACCCCCTACTTCCCACAGACGCGATCCCATAATTTTCTTCCCTGTCTTTCTCGCCCTTTGCTCTGTTGATGAAAATTGAGGTCGATGATATTTAGTTCAGTGGCAGGATCTGGTTGATACTAGAGATTTGTGAATTTCAACTGTTAATTTTCTCCTATTTCATTTTCTTTGTTTTTGCTAGCGGAATGGGATAAATTTGGGTACTAGATATGTATGTATACTACTGGTGATAAACCTCAACTTCTATTGGATTTTCAGTAGCTCAATGGAAAAAAATGAAGAAGGGGGGTGATTTCCTCTGTGTTTGCAGAAGCTAATGTTGCATTGATGTGATCGATATAGAGATGGTCTGTGAAGTAATGTTTGCTCCAAGCTGAGAAATTTTGAATGAAAAATGGCGATTTAATGCCAACATCAACAATTATATGTATTAATGGTGTTAATGGTGAAAAAGAAATTAAAGGAGAAGGAGGAATGGGGAGGTGGGGGTGGGAGTCTGTTGAAGAAGAAGAAGAAGGAGAAGGAGGAACGAGGGGGTGGGGTGGGTTGTTGAAGAAGTATGTATATATAAAAATATATAAATAATTTATATAGATTTTTTTAAAAATATATATATATTATATATATAAATAGTACATATATATTTTTTTTATTGCTTTGTTTTGAAAAACTATAAAAATAATATGTGTGTTGGATTACTTTTTAAGAAAAATTACAATTTCTTACGTGGCAATGATTTGGCAATGGCGTGGGGCGTGTATACTTCACTCTCCGTAGTGAGAGTGGTATAATTTTTTTAGGGTGGTAAAAAATTCACTTTAAAGTTATTAAGGAGGGTATATAATTATCCGATTAGTTTAGGATCTAAAGTAAGTTTTGGCGACAAGTTCGGGGGTGATTTGATGTCTTTTCTCTCTCTCTATATATATATATATTGACTTTATTCAACATTATTTTTATATGTTCTAACAAATGACTCCTATGTTCTAATGAAAGGAACATATATAAAAGTAAAGTTCAATAAAACATCTACATAAGTATGTTTTATTGTTCTCAAAGTCAAATAACTTAAATTAATATGAAAGATGGCAACTTATAGTTTTCTTTTTTATATAATTTTTGAAACACTTAAAATTAAAAATTAAAATATTAATTTAATTTAACGTCAAAGAACAAGTTGACAAACAAAAGAAAAGAAGAAAATAAAATCAAAGGATGTTTATGCCGGCTTAGTAAAGGAGTACAATGCAATTTTGGATTATTAATTGCAAGTCACATGTGATGTAATATACAATGACAAGATAACCTTTTACTCTCTCCATTCAGTTTTACTTGTCAAAATTTGACTCTGCACATTGATTAATAAAAATAATTAATAACATGGCTATTTTATCATAGTACTCCTATTAAATAATGTTTACATTGTATGTTGAATTTAATTTGGAGAAAAAACAATTAATACTAAGGGTACAACAACAACAAACCCAGTGCATTCCCACAAAGTGGGGTCTGGGGAGGGTAGAATGTACGCAGTCCATACTGCTACCTCCAAAGAAGTAGAGAGGTTGTTTCTGATAGACCCCCGGCTCAAGATAGAGAATATTAAGCAAGAGCATAATGCACCATTAAGCATGGTGGGTGGCATAACATAAAAGGAATAAGACATACTAAAAATAAAATAGAAATCAGAGCAATACGAAATAAGATAAATAAGCACAGTATGAAATAAGAGATAAGAAATATGACATTCGGAAAGTACAACCCCCACCTATGGACACAGTCCTGGGATTATTAACCTAGCTATACATGAGCTCTTCTACTACTAGCTACAACCCACGCACGTGACCTAACCTTTTACCCTTATCCGCGACCTCCACACCTTCCAATCTAGGGTCATGTCCTCAGTAAGCTGTAGCTGCTCCATATCATGTCTAATCACTTCCCTCCAGTACTAAGGGTAAAAGAGGAAAAAAGAAATTATTTTTTTAATATGTGAAAAATGACAAGTAAAAGTAGAAATACAATTAGAAAATTTGTGACAAGTAAAACTGAACGGAGGGAGTGTCTTTTTCAATGATTATTCTCTATTTATACAACAGGTGTCAAGTCTTATATATCAATTTTAATCTCATACTTTCTACTTAATGTAGCAAATTTCATTCATATGATTAAAAATCTAAACTTCAAAATGCATCTAAATGTGGTTTCTTGAAAAAAAACTATCAAGTAGTTAATATGTTTTGTATATTCATATTTCATAATTCATACTTTGAATTGACATCAATCTAACTTATCATACATAGTTAAAATATCTGAACGTTGGACTCATGCTGACACGAGCCATGCTCCTCTAATAAATACAAATACAATAAATGTAAAATCTAAATAAAATAATAAAAGATATTATTTTAATAAAGTATTGGAAAAAAACTTCATTAAACGAAATGAAAATTATTATTTGATAAGAACAATAAAATACCTCAATTTATAAAAACCAAATAATTATATCTCATACTAGTATATAAGAAAATAAAATATTCAAATATTTCTTTCATAGTATTAACATAGTAAATATTACATATATTATATGAAAGCTATAGTAATTAGGGTACAATATAGCTCCAACTTGGTCTGGAATAATGAGATAAGCTATTTTTTACGGGTATGCACTCAGTGGCAGACCCAGGATTCTGCACAAGTGGATTCAACAAGAAACAACAATAATTGATTGAATAAGTATGGTATCCGGCACGACAAGTTGGACCCCATAACATCTTTTTATTTTTTTTTGTTACGATCCAAGATGAAGTCATTTAAAGTCATACTTAATAGTTTTAACAAAATCGAAAATAATTTTAAGAAAAAAAAGGAACAAAAATTATATATTGTATCTGTTAACAATTAAATTATTTAGATTTGAAAACTAATATTTCAACAAAAACAAAAAATTCAACCAATTTAAATTTTTAGTTATTCAATAAAATGTAGATTTTTGTTTTCTTGTTTAGAAATGCTCCTAAAGGGTTGTTATTTTTAAACAGAAGACAATAAAAAAAGTTACAAACTAAACAAAAATAATACATATAATTAAAGAAATAAAGCTATCTACGAGTAATTTATAAATTTTAATATATAATAAATAACAGTTTTCAATATAATACAAATTAAACTACAAATTTTAAGAAATTTATTCAAGTATACTTGCATATTTTTTGGATTTTATGAAAGATAAATCAAAATACACTTTCCAAAGTATACTTGCATATTTTTTGGATTTTATGAAAGATAAATCAAAATACACTTTCCAAAGTTTAAATGGTTGAAGTAAGACAAACTTTAGAATGAGAGTAATGTTGTAATATAAAGACCGAATAATAAAAGTTATTAAAGGGAAAGAAAGAGACAAAAAAGAGATTTATACATACGGAAGATAACAGAATGAGTAATTTTAGTAGTAGTATTTCATTGGTTGTATTTCACATTACACGTGAAATGGGGGGATATGTAAAGGCATTATATGCCTTGGAGATATGGGTAAGCTACAGTAATGAGTACAAGTACATGGGCAACTACTTATTCACAATACTACCCCATGGATGTGTATGTACAAAAAAAAATTAAAAGAATAGTATGTACATAGTTGTTTGTAATATTTATTTTTTGTTGCCTCATTAAAAATCTTATCAGGAAAATTCAGTGAGATAAAACCTTGGTTAAGAAAAAAAGAGTGTGGTGCGTATTTACGCTCTCTGATAAAAATATCACTTAATATCTAGGAGATGACGCATCCCAATCTTGTATCTCAACTTCTCAAAGGTTGATGTTGGCAATTTTAGTGAATATATTGTTAGATTATCGCTTGAACAAACTTGTTGGACATCTATTTCATCCGCTTTTTGAAAATCATGAATAAAGAATAATTTGGGTGAAATGTGTTCTATC
Organism: Capsicum annuum; assembly: GCF_002878395.1. Classification (NCBI taxonomy): domain Eukaryota; kingdom Viridiplantae; phylum Streptophyta; class Magnoliopsida; order Solanales; family Solanaceae; genus Capsicum; species Capsicum annuum. The sequence goes on from NC_061116.1 coordinate 181,878,787, forward strand.
TCCTTTGATATATCCTCCTCTTAATTGAGCCATGCATGCGGTATTTTCTCCATACAATATTGTTGGAATATCCTTTTTCAAAGGAAGGCCACATGTTTCCTAGATGTGTTGAGTTATTGACTTCATCCAAATGCATTCTCGACTTGCTTCATGAATGGATGTTATCTCTGCATGATTTAAAAATGTATCAATCATAGTTTATTTCGATGAACGACATGATATAGTTGTACCTCCACATGTAAGCACATAACCTATTTGAGAACGACCTTTATGAGGGTCAGACAAATATCTTGCATCTGCATAACCAATTAATAGTGAATCATATTCATTTGAGTAAAATAGTCCCTTATCAATAATTCCTCGGAGATATCTAAGTATAAGCTTAATGTTATTCCAATGTCTTCGTGTTGGGAAGAACTAAATCTTGCTAATAAATTTACATCAAAAGATATATCTGGTTGTAAATTACTAGCAAGATACATTAATGTCCCAATTGCACTAAGATATGGTATTTCAGCACCAACAAGTTTTTCATCATTTTTATGAGGTCGAAATGGATCTTTATTAATATCAAGTGATCTCACAACCATTGGGGTACTTAATAAATGTGTTTTATCCATATAAAATCTCTTTAAAATACTTTCAGTATATGTGCATTAATGAACAGAGATTCTATTCGTAAAATGTTTAATTTGTAGATCAAGATAAACTTTTGTATTTCCAAGGACTTTCATTTCAAATTCCCTTTTCAAATATTCTATTGTATTTGGAAGCTCTTCAGGAGTTCCAATGATATCCAAGTCATCAACATATACAACTATTATGAAAAATTCAGATCCAGACCTTTTAATAAAGACAAAAGGACAAATTGGGTCATTTTTATACTCTTGTTTCAATAGGTATTCGCTAAGGTGATTATACTACATGCGTTCTGATTGTTTTACTCCGTATAAGGACTTCTGAAGCTTAATTGAATAATTTTCTCAAGAATTTTTATATGCATCAGGTATTTTGAATCCTTCAGGAATTTTCATATAAATATCACTGTCTGATATTTCATATAAATAGGCTTTGACAACGTCCATCAGATGCATATTAATTTTTCATGAACTGTCAAATTAATAAGATACATGAAGGTGATTGCATCCACCACTGGAGAATATGTCTCCATATAATCAATGTTAGGTCTTTGCGAAAATTTATGTGCCACAAGTCGTGCTTTATATCGTACGACTTCATTTTTCTCATTTTATTTTCGCACAAAAATCCATTTGCAACCCACTGGCTTTATACCTTCAAGTGTTTAGACTATAGGTCCGAAAACTTTGCATTTTTCAAGCGAAGACAATTCAATCTTGATTGCATCTTTTCATTTGGCCAATCATTTCACCGTTTACATTCATCGACATATTTTGGTTCAAGATCCTTATCTTGTTACATTATTTCATTAGCAACATTATAAGCAAAAATATTATCGATAATTATATCATTTCGATTTTATATTTTTCTTCATGAGACATAACTGACTAAGATCTCTTTATTTTCATTATTTTCAGGTGTCTGAACCTCTTCTGAGGTATTATTAATTGTTATGTCATGTTGCTTTTCTTTTTCGAGGATTTTTATCTTTGAAACCAATTGGTCTACCACATTTTAAGTGTGGTTTAGACTTATTTACATTAGTCAATTGTTCTACCGGAACATCAACTCGAATAGGAGCATTAGTAGCTGAAATGTGAGATTTTGTAACTCTTGATAGGTCAGTGAATGCATCTAGCAATTGATTTGTAAAGTTTTACAGATGAATTATATTTTGAATTTTTGGTTCATATTTATTTGTAAGAGGATCTAAGTGAGATAATGGTAATGTATTCTAGTCTATTTCCTTTTTCAGCTGCTTAGTTTCTCCCCCTAATATTGGGTACATTGTTTCATCAAAATGACAATCAGCAAATCTTACCATAGATATATCTCCAGTCATAGGTTTCAAATATTTTATAATAGAAGAATATTCATATCCAACATATATCCCCAACCTTCTTTAGGGACCCATTTTTATGCGTTGTGGTAGAGCAATTTTGTCACAACCCAAAAATGAGGGTCATGATGGCGCTTGTCGCGGTGTACCTTGACAAGTAAGTCTATCACCTAAACTGATACGAATAGAGAAAAAGACAGAAATACCCTAAGGTAAGGCTTATAGAATGAAGCCGAACCATATAAATAATCATAACAACGCGGAAAGAACTTATCCAGAATACTAATCATGCCCAAAATCAGGTGTCAATAGTATAAGAACTACTAATACAATTCAAGAGTCAAATATATCGGAAAAATAACCACAAAGGAATAATAACTGTCTCTGAATACTAATAAGGACATAACTAGTATAGAAAGATAGAGGTGAAATTCGGACGCATGAATGTCCAACTGCTACCTTGGAAGCTTCAACAATCGCCCGAATCAAGTAAGCTGAGGCGCACTCGATCTAGGACCTTTACCGAAAGGGCGCAGTAGGCATGAGTACGGTTCAATTGTACTCAGTAGGTATCATAGGTCGACCAAGAAAAGTGATAGATAAATCATACAAAATATACACTAAGGGCACGTCACCTGTAATCAGAAAATGTCCCACAACGGTAGCCCACACCGCTTGCACTAATAGTTCTAGTATATCTCACATATATTACAAAAAACACATCAAGACACGAAACACAAGTATACATTATGTCACATATAATAAAACAAGAGAGAACATGTAGATACAAGATCATCAAATACAAGTAAAGGAAAGTAAGACAAACACATAGATGACAAGTCAATAAAGCAATACAACACAACATAAACACAATAAAGTAAGTGCAATGTATATGATAATAATGATGATGATGCACGAGGTTGTCGCACAACCTCTGGGATCGTCGCACAATTCCTGTATATACCTACGGAGCTAAAGCTTCCCGACGTAGGATGCATGGGGGGTTTGTCAACCCATATACAATCCATATATATCATATCTCCTTTCCAGTATATCCCCCGAAAAGAGTTTTATAAGGTGTTACAATATTTTAAAAAAGGTGTTGCTAGTGTTTCTCAGATGTTGCTACGGTGGTACCAATGTTTCATGAATGAGTATGTTATGACGATATAATGCTCACAGCCAATCACAATAAGTATTTCCACAATCAACTACATGATATATTTCCACAACCAACCATAATGGTACATTTCCACAACCACGTGAGCCAATATCCACTCGTTATTTTCATTTCATCCATGAATTTACACATCTCATATGCCAATAAAGTATGAATATAAGCATAATACACCAATGGTACCACATTAAATAATACAACACAATTACTCACATGTATTCAAGACTATCAATGTTATATAGGACCCCGCACGGTCAAACATATCACATAATATTTCAATTTTGATAATTACATCACATATAGGCCCCCATACGGGCACAACACGTAGATAGCCATTTTTCATGATTAGTTCTCGCCCTCAACATGAATTTTGCACCACCATTTATTACTCAGCTCAGTCTTAAGAGTTAAGACATAACCTACCTCAAAAGTTGAAACTGGTCCGCTACACTTGAACCCGCAACCCTACCTTTTACGAATAATCCCGAACTTCACTAGAAATATCAAATATAAAATCTATGCATCAAAACAAAACCAACGACACCCATATTGACTACTTTTAATTCGGGGTCAAAACGGACCCCCAAAATGGGTTTCCAAAAAAGAAGGGTAAAATCAAAACTTTACTTCAAAAATATGTTTTCCATATTTTTAGGAAACTACAGCTGAAAACTCAAGTTAAATCAAGTCAAAAACGAGGTTCAAATCGAAGAAAAATAATTTTTGAGTTTTACTAGGTAAAACATTTGAAATCCCGGTTAAAATCCAAAATCGGAGTTGTTTTGAAGGTTAAACTGATTAAAAACTAGTAATTATAAGATAAAAGTATTATTCAAGTAAAAATGAGTGAAATTTGGGTTTAAAATTATGCTCTAAGATTTTGGGGGTTTTGAGAAATTAATGAAAAAATTACTAAGAAAAGGGTAAATTCTTACTTTAAATCTGTAATATAATCAAGAAATAGGTGTTAGTCTAGTTTCCCAAGCTCCCACAAACTTCACTTTTAAGCTCTCAAAATATTTAGGGTTTAACTCTCAAGAGGCAAGATGAAAAATGAGCAAAATGGGCCAAAAAGGATGAAAAATCTGCTATATATTGCAGATTTTTCTGCAATAACTGGTGCTGTCTTTTTTCTAAGTCGAAATAGACTTCAACGGGGTGCTCGGGGTTCGTTCGGAGTCCGATTTATGCAAACGAACTATGCAACCACACTAAATTCGATGTTCCGGACGCGATGGCGCTACCATATTTTCCAAAAAATTGTTTTCAAAAAATTGACCCCCGAAGTCCGAAATTACAATTTTCCAAATTGAGGATCGAAATGAGATTTAAACGCCGTAAAATCATACCAAATATGCTAATACACTAAAATCTATATTCCAAACCTGTTGGAGAAGTCGGATTTTTCATACGAGATCGTTTCAATCAAAAGTGGGTCCCACACCCAACTTTTCAATTTTTCAACTTTCCGATCAATAGGTCGAAATGAGCTCGGGTGCACCAGGACCCGAACCCAAGGTCTATCTAGCCTAAAATTGATATTCCAAAGCTGCTGGCACAGTCCGTTCGGCCATCCGTCGCACGAATTAAAATATATCCCCATAAGTTCAAAATAAGACTCTTAAAGCCATCAAAAACCACAATATTGCATAAATGATACCAAAATACATCAAAAATCATGTCAATCACTCCCACACCCCAGAAATACCATAATGCAACTACAGGGAGGGGTAGAATAGTCAAATAACACAAAATCATAAACTTCACATATTTTCATCAAATTTTTAGGTCATTACACCCAAAAATTCTTAGATGGGAAATATTTGGCTCTTGACCAAAAATTAATTGTAATGGAAAGACTTTATGATAACTTGTGGGACTTATCCGCACAAGAGATGTTGTATGCAAAATAGCATAACCCCATATCAAAATGGGAAGTTTTGTTCTCATAAGCATTGGTCTAGCAATTAGTTAGAGGCGTTTAATCAATGATTCTGCTACACCATTTTGTGTATGAATGTGGGCAATCAAATGTTTAATTGTAATTTCAGTTTATATACAATAATCATTAAAAACCTGGGATGTAAATTCACCAGCATTATCAAGATGAATTGTCTTTATTGTATAATCTGAAAATTGTGTTCTTAACTTTATTATTTGAGCAAGTAATCTCGCAAATGTCAAATTACGAGTTGATAATAAACATAAATGTGACCATCTTATAGATGCATTTATTAAAACCATATAATACTTAAATGGTTCACATGGATGGTGAATAGGCCCACATATATCACCCTGTATGCATTTCAGAAATACATGGGATTCAATTCCCACTTTAATTGTTAATGGTCTAGTAATCAATTTGCCTTGAGAACAAGCAACACAAGAGAATTCTTTAAATTGAAAAATCTTCTGGTTCTTTAATGAGTGTCCATATAAATTCTCAATTATTTTACGCATCATATTAGAACTGGGATGGTCCAACTAGTCATGCTAAATAATAAAATTATTTGAATTGATAAACTTCTGATTTAATATGGCATGTATTTCAACAGTGTTAATACTTGTGTAGTATAAGACTGAAGAAAGAACGGGTCATTTTTCAAGTATATTTTGTTACCCGAAATTATTGTAGTAATATAAAGATATTCAATCTTTTCATCATTTTATGTCTTTGAAACTTAATAAATTTCTTTGAGACTTCCTACAATATAATCTATCTATATATGTAATAAAGCAAAGAAGTTTGCATAAAATCATGCCAAGTAGCATATTGAGAACTAGTCACTTGGTATTTTGACAACAAAAATCTATTTTCTTGGCAACAAAATTTATTTTACTGATTAATTATTTATTTTATATATAGATTTTTAAATTTTCATATTTATTTTCATATTGTGGTAAAAAATATTGAATGAACCCTATTATTTATTTTTATTCTATTATATCATATTTTCATATTGTGATAAAAATAGTTATAATTGACTCCTATAAATGAACACTATTATAATTATTTATATATTCCAACTCCTTATATATAATAAAACAAATGTTTGATGAATTTTTTGTTTATTTTTATTCTATTATTTTATATTGTGATAAAAAAAAATAATTAGAATTGACTCCTATTAATGAACACTATTATAATTATTTATATATTTCACATTGTGGTAAAAAAATAATTAAGTTTGGCTTCTGTTTAATTAGTATATAGATTATTTCATAGATATGAAAAAGTTAAAAAAATTCGACATAAAAATTATGTCAATTACTCCTAATTCCACTATCATTAGGAGTAATTCCACAATTTGTATTCTAAATATATATTCCAATCAAGCTATAGGAAAAATTCCACAATCTGTATTCCAATTTCCAAATACATATTCCAATCAATCAAGTGATTTAAGAAGATCATCCATCAATTACTCGTAATTCCACTATCATTAGGAGTAATTCCACAATTTGTATTCCAAATATATATTTCAATCAAGCTATAGGAGTAATTCCACAATCTGTATTTCAATTTTCAACTAAATATTGCAATCAAATGATACTCTTAATTTCACAATTTGTATTCCAATTTTCAAATATATATTCCAATCAATCAAGTGATTTAAGAAGATCATACAAATGGTAGATGGATATGGTAAGTGAATTGCAGCTTTTCTTACTCCCATGGATGAAAAGTAGATGGCTATGATAAGTGAACCGTATATATATTAAATCAAACCTTTACACTGCCAATCATTATCATATATGGCTATGGTAAGTGCTACTAAATTGTAATACAACTAATCATTAGGCAATAATTTTATAAGGAAAAGTAATATATTTTCATCATATATTCTGATCATAGTTGATTCTAACTAATTTTGTAAAAAAAAAATCATATAATTATAAAATAAAATGCATATTTAACATAATTATTATTAGTTAAGACGAGTGTCATCTTGAGAACTAACTATTTGAATTCTTATAACAAAAAACTATCATTTCATAACAAAAAGTTATTTTGTTGATTATTTAAATATTGAATCTTATTTCATATTGTGGTAAAAAACAATTAAGATTCATTTCTATTAGAGGAAAACTATTATGATTTAATATTATTTCGTTTGATGTTATTTCATATTGTGGTAAAAATCAATTAACATTCATTTTTATAAGATGAAAACTATTATGACTGTTCAATTATTTCATATATATATATATATATGTATATATACATACATACACACACAATAAAGAAGAATAGTTTAGTCTATAATTAAGCCAAGTAACATCTTGAGAACTAGCCACTTGACATTTTGACTATAAAAAACTATTTTATAAATAATTAATTATTTCATATTTATTTTATATTGTGATAAAAATAACTAAGTTTTATTTATATTGAGTGAAAAATATTAAGATTTAAGGAACATTAATATTGTAGATTTATTTAAAAATTTCATATTATGGTATATATAAATCAACTAAGTTTGACTAATATTGAATGAAAACTACAATTACGGAAAGAGAGATAATTATGTAATCAATTAAATATAAAAATTAAAGGAGATGTAGTGCACAAAACTAGAAAACTTTAAGTATTTACTTTTCAGCAATTCTATATTAATCAGAATTAAAGCATATTTACATTTAAACGATTTATACTTGAGTTGTAGGTTAAGAATTATAAATTGCTAATAAAATTATTAATTCGTATTAATTTTCCTCTATAGATTGACTTTTTTCAACATGTTAGGTTATTCTATAAAACATTTACTATATTGTGTATAATATTACCATAAAAAATAATTTACATGACATAAAATCTATTTTTTGCCATATTAATGAATTTTTAAAAAAAACTATAACAGTAAACGATTTATAGTAAATTTCAATCAATATCGATTATTTCCTTTTTTTAGCTAGAGATATTTTTGCTAATTCTACCTAAACAATTTATTACTAATTTATTGCTCAAAAATGGTAAATTGCTTACAGATTATAATCTTAATTAATTCTCTTTCATATAGGGACTCTTTTTCATAAGTAAACAAACTTATTCATTTAAATCACAGCTTTTTTCGTGACCAAATTATTTGATCAATTTATTTATTTTTAGTTTTTTTAGATTTTTAAGTAAATAGTAATATGGAAAGTTATTTCATATTTTAATTATCACATTAATTATATGAAAATTATTAATTGATTAGCAGTCAAGCAACATATATGGTAAAATAATATTGTAATTAAGAGTCATTTCTATATAAAAATCTCTATGTAAAATACTATATATATGTGAATTCTAACTCCACAATATCAATCTATGAGATTATCTGAAGAAGAAAGCATAGAAACAAGAACTCGTTCGACTAAGGAAGAGGTTTTATTCAACTCTTAGTGTATTTCCACAGAAGAAAGAAAAGACCATTGTTGTGTACACATACGGTTCGATAGAGAATTAGTTTTGAACTTCTCGATTATTTTTATCTAAATACTATTCACTCACATACTCACTATCATATTCTATAATGATTTAATTATTGTAATATAGTTTTTCTGTAATTTGTTAAAAAAAAGTTGATACTAATTGCTTGAGGCTATGTTTTTTGTTTTTTAATTTATTTCTGAGTAGTTGATGATTTCTAGATTATGAACCCAACTGATTTTATTTTCTTATTTAGTCTGGCTATTTTTTTATCTTCCAATTAATAGTTGTATCTCTTTTCTGTATTTTTCATTACTTCGATTTTGTTTACATTTTTGAAATTTTTATCATTGGTATGATTATTCATTAAACTTAACTAATACTACTTTGTTTTTCTATATAGTTTTTGGAAGAAATTAAGATATAAAAACCTAACAGAATTGCAAATTATTGAGTGTCATTTTGAGAAAAGGTGAATTTTCCTATTTGATTTCAAATGAGGTTGTGAATACGTGTGTGTGTGTGTGTATTGGTGAAATATTTATATACACATTTATATACATAATAGAGTTGTATAGTCTAGCCTAAATTTAAGCCAAGTGGCATCTTGAGAACTATCCTCTTGAATTTTTACAACAAAAAACTATCATTTTATAACAAAAAGCTATTTTATTGATTATTTAAATATTTAATATTATTTCTTATTTCATATTTTGGTAAACAAATAACTAATATTTATTTCTATTGGGTGGAAGCTCTTATGATTTCATACTATTTAAATTAATATTATTTCATATTGTGGTTAAAAAATAATTAAATTTGATTTCTGTTGGATGAAAACCATTACGGTTGTTCAATTATTTCATATTAAGATTAGTAGTTAATTATCTCATATTATTCTATGTTTTTATTGATTATTTATTTATTTAATATTATCTCACATTTCATATTGTGGTAAAAATAACTAATTGTTCAATTATTTCATATTAACATTAGTTGTTAATTAATTTATGTTTTGTCGATTATTTATTTATTTATTTCATAGCCTTCGTATCTTTAGAAAAAGTATGTAATATTAGTTGTGCAATTACTTGACATATATGAAAAGACATATTGAGTAACTCAATATGACAGGGTAATCAATTACAATCAAGAGACATAATTGAAAAAAAAATATTTTAATTGAGATGAGAAACTTTTAGTACTAATGGAAGGATGTAAAATTTTGAATTCAAATAAAACAAAAATATGAATTTAATTGAAAGATAGTTAAAATTAGATATTACTACTATATTGAGACTAATCCAACTTATTAAACAATATTTGTATGAATTTCACTAACTACATTTTTGTATAATAGAAAATAGTTAATTGTCAATCTTGAAACAAATATTATCAAATGGGGAATATGATAATATAATTGTCACCAATATGAATTGTGGTGCAGTGGATGAGGTTTCTCCACCCTTAACCAAAGGTTGAAGGTTTGACCCTGGGTATGGAGAAAACTCTGTTGGGAGCGTTGCCACCTTAATGGGCCCTGCAACGCGCGATCCGGATTAGTTGGGGCTCCAATGAGAGCACTGGACATCGGATGAAAAACCAAAAAAAAAATATAGATGTCATCCCTCAAAATATGCAAACAATATAAATAATGATGTTATATGAAAAAAATTATGATTTCATTACAACTGAGTAAATCAAGAAAGTATTACAAGAAAAATTTGTGAATTAATAATCAATTAGCAATCAAACAACTTATATGAAAAACGTTTAATTGATATTTTTTGCAAAAATATTTCAACTTTAATCACAAATAAATTTGACCTATTTTTGTAAAACAATAAATGAATGAATATAAGAAAATCCGTAATTAGGAAAGAAAATAATTGTTAGCTTATTTGAGTGATTATAAAATTATAAAGATAATTAAATAATCAATTGACTATAGTCAAATTATAATTTTATAAGAAATTTTTTAGAAACAAATTAGTAATTGAAAAAAAAAATTAATTGTTACCTTTTTAAAATTCTTTCCCAAATTATGAAGGTAACTAATATCAAATTAATATAATCAAACTATAAAAATATGAGAAATTTATGGGATTGAATTTCTGAATATCAATTGTTTCCGTTTTTGAGTCCTTTATGTAATTGTACATTAATTAAATATAATCAAGATATAAAATTAGGACAGATTTATCAAACTTTTCATTATGAATATGTAGAGATAAGAATTGTCAATAGTTTGCTAAATATTAATTCAAAATTTTCTTCATAAATTTCAGGCTTTAAATATAAAGGTTTCGACATAATAAGAATCACACATATTGATAAAATATTATCAATATTTCAGAATGAGAGTTCAGCAAAAGAATATACATATGAGAAGGTTGAATAATGCAATCACAATGTAACATAGATTTGAAACAAGAAAATCATTTGTTGAAAATGATTTGAATTATTCGTAGTGATTCTTCTTTCTCGAGAAAATTAAGTTTGTTGTTTAATCTCTTTATACAAATATAAATTTATACTATGAATAATATAATTTCTTGATTATATATTATTTTGAGGTCTTGCATAATTACGATATAAAAATGATTGATTTTTTTTTATTTTAATAATCTTATTCAATATCATATTTTGGTATAGTAAAAGATCCGCATATTGAAGGACTATTGTCACTAATGAATAATGAGATTTCAAGAAGAAGAAACCAATGAGAAGGTCACTACATATTCAAACAATATAGGTTTGAAACAAGAAAATTATTTGTTAAAAATAATTTTAATTATTCATAGTATTTTTCTTTCTTGAGAAAAATAAGTTTGTTACCTTAGTGATTTCTTTATCCAAATACAAATTTTCGTAATATAGTCTCACTAAATAATAAATCTATTAATAAAATTTTAAAAAATATATCACTTTTTTTACACAAATGAAAAATAAAAATTTCAAGATCTTGCTTGAGATTATTATGATTTATTCATTTAAAATTTTTAAAGATAAATTTTATCTCTTTTTTATATTTAGTATTTTATGATCCTATTTTGACTTAAATGTGCATGTTATAAATGATATAACTAGAATGATAATATTTTTTCTTTATACTTGGTCTCCTTTCAATATTCGTATATAGGTAAATATTCTTAACAAATTCAAATTGATTTTATCTATGTTTTTTTTTTTTCATTTTGAAGTAATTTATTATGAATTATTTGTTATGAACTATTCAAGAAACTATAATTGATTGGAGATTTTGACTTACATTTCATTAGTTTATGTTGGCTTATTTATTGGTCAATGAAATATTTTTTTATGCTTTACTATTTGATAAATTTGTAAATCTAAATTATTTTTTTAATCTATATTTATTTAATGATTACTTTTACTTAAATATTAATTCGCACATCGTGCGGGTACTAATCTATATATAGAGAGAGAAGAATTGGAGGCTGCTGATGTGGCACTCTCCTAGGCCAAGATTCATATTTTTCTTTTTTCTCAAATTTTTGAGATTTTTTCTTATTTTCCATCTAAAAATAATTTTTTCCCTACCTACTTTATTTCTTCACTTAGTAGTTATATCCATTATTGCTCATTTACTATACAAAACCTTTCATTTTCTCTTGGAATTACTTCTGCCGTTTCTATCCATTATTCATCCTCTAATTGAATTTTCTTAATTATCCTTTCTTCTCTATTTCCATTTGTAGGCTTGAATTCTGGTTACAAAAGCAGAACTTTGTAAAGAGAAAGCCCCTCATCATGTACATTGTATTTTTCTAATTATAGATATATCTCATTTGTTTCTCAATATAAGCTGCTTATGAAGTCAGCAGTTCTATTTGTATATTTGTGTGTCATTGTTCTTGAATTATGTGTAGTAACTACTTCCATCATATCTTTTTCTCAAGTCATCGCAGAAATGTGGAGAAAAAAAATATTCTTACTAATTCAGTGAAACCTGAGATGGAGAAAAAGAGGTGCTTCTCGATTTTAATGGAATCTTATGTTGCATTATATGCAGCAGAAAGAAAAGTCTTCAACATTTATTTGAACCATTTTAAGAATTTTGTTGACTTCAATTTTGCGCTGAAGTTTTTTTCTGGGGGTGGGGGGTTTCTTGTGTCTTCTTGGTGATAATCTTTTTTTTTCGGGTACATTACATGCCATTGGGTTGTTTTTAAGCAGTTGATCGGCAAACACTTCAAATGTTCTATATGGAAATAAGGATTTTATTTAAATTCTCAAGAAATAAAGTCGAAGATGATCTATTTTATTACCAACTCAATAGTTCAGTTATAACAAATAGTACCCTTCTACAATCAAATTGGTTTTCCGGCATGTCATATGGGCGTACGCCCTCGTAAAATTGAATGCTTGCATATATATTTGTACCCAATGCGGTGGTCGAGGTGCGCTCAAGTTTACCCAAACACCTCCTTTATAAAACCAAAAGCTAAAGGATTGCATAGCATGATTGTTCCTTGACGATTTCAATTATGATGGGATTTTGTTCTGAAAAGAATAGCAGCATAATCAACTCCTATTGACTTTTGCCGTTCTTTTGGGAGTTGATCGTTAGATTTTGTTTTTCTTTTGACGGTTGTCTGTAGTGTTCTCTAAATTGCTACCTGTTAAGTCCTTTTCCATTAAAAATCACCTATTTTTTCTTGTACTTCATTTTTATTTTCACGTTTGTTTTGGTTTTAATTTATTTTCTTTGGATATTACTATGTGATACAAAGATCTCTTTTGGTGACTTACTCGGCGCTAGAAATCCGACAGTGGCGGAAAGAACGCCGTAAGAATTATTATCCTTCAAAAGCAAGCATTGAGAAGATTGGTTATCTCTGCTTTAAAGATGTTTATACTTGAATATATAACATGGCATATCTTATGTTTTAAAGATGTTTGTACTTGAATATATAAAATGGTAATAATTTATTTTTTACGACAAAATATCAGTTATATCTGTGTGTAGATTAATGTTGTCCTAGGTGCACTTATTTGCTTTCTCTTCAACTCGACAATGTGGGGCTCTAATATTTGAGTATTGATATTTATCTTTTTTATCAAAATTTTGACAATTTCCTCATTTTTTTCTTCATTTTATGTGGGTAAAAAAAAGGCTGATATGTAACCTCCTCTTAATTATCTATTCTCCATAATTAACACAATATGTAACCTCCTCTTAATTATCTATTTTCCATAATTAACATAATTAAACTTAAAGAAATAGTTATACAGTTCCACAAAAGACACCTATTTTCATGCAACACCATGACTATAGGGATAATGCAACCTTTTAAAATCATCCTTCTTGTTTTTAATTTTATTTTATAATTATAATGATAAGAGTTAGAATTTATGCAATGTTCTAATTTCAAGAAAAATGGTGAGTTGGTAAGTCTGTATATATTTTTTGCCGACGAAAGCTACTTCATTACAGAATTCTTAATTCTTTTTAATACACCTTCTTTTTGAAACTCTTATTTCTTAAATCACTTGCAGCTTTGTTGTACTCTTAATTCTCAAATCACTTGCGACTTTGTTATATCAGGATAATTGGTGCATGCTAATCAAGTTAACAATTCAAACACAAGTTTAGTGAAGGTTCTTTATTTATCATCAAGAATTTCAAAGTTATTGAAAGTAGTGGTGGATATAGACTTACCAAAAACTCAATGAAAATTATTTTCATTGCCTCAACCGCATTCGAAAGTTTATCTGAAAATATTGTTGATGTTTCTGTAAATGAATTTCTATTCATCAAGCCCGAATAAATTGAGCCAAGAGTGAACAAAAACACTATCTTATCAGGTATATCATTATCAACTTTGTTGATAAATCATTTAACTATCTAGTGTTGACATATTAGGATGCCTTTCATCCAACTATTCTATGTCATGTAAGTTAATTTTATTTTTCTTAGTTTTACCTTCATCTGATTTTTGGTCTTATAACCAATTGATAAATTGAGCAACCAATTACTTCCTTAATTTTCTCACCTTTCAATTTATTTGACTTGGGTATCATCTGTTTAATTCACTTTTCATGTTCATAAATGTTTATGACTTGCAGAAAGTAATTAATGAGTTTGTACTCTCCTTTAGTAAGTTCATATAGTGCTTGAAGTAGTTGAGTCCATTTTTGAGTTGTTGTCAAGCTATAGCTTTTATATATGTAGTTATCCTATCTCGATTAGTTATTCTCTTATTCCTCATACCAAATGAGGTTTGTCTTATATCTTCTTTTGAGATGGTCGTGTGGGTCTGCGGATGTATGAATGATTTAGTGGATACATGAAATTAGTTCGGATAATTGTCAAGATAACTTATTAATGATAACTTTATTTACTTCTCTATACAATTAACAGAATATTTATCTTTGGATACAAGTGTAACTGAAGAACATAACAAATGAATGTGGTGTATACAATTAAAATCATAGAAAAGCAAATTGCATATTTGAAAAAGGAACAAGATCAATTGAAAAACGACATATACAAATGAGTTCTATTTGATCAATATGACAATGGACGTGCTTATGTATTTGTATATTATTTAATTATTATTTCACATAGCGAAAGATTTCATACATATCCACAAAAAATGTACACCAGAATATATATTATAGTGCCAACAAAATCTTTTGTCAGATGCCCGCTTAGTGTAATAATAATAAAACAAAATTATTATTAAAGAAGACATTCTAATAATTAATTAAGAATTTACTATTCCAAGTTGACTAAATTATTTTGTGGAGAAAAGGGAAAAGACCCCACTCCTACTCTATTACAACTTTTGTTAATCATAAATAACGGCTTGGTGGACTAAAGTTTCTGTTATATTCGTTATTCGAGGAAAGGAAAACCACAAGGGGTAATTATACTTCCAAATATATTTTTCGTTTTTAACCTTTTAGGGGTTTTGATTTTTAAAATTTTCTATTAAATCGTTAATTAAACACCCTCGTACTATGACTTAATTTCAGATACGTCTCTTTGCTTTTAATAAATCAAATATTTCTACCTATTACACAATTAAAAATTTATATTTACCTCACACATGAAGTATATTTACATATAATATTTTAGATTAAATCAAAATTACAATAAGAAGTTTTTATATATTTCTTTTATGAAATTAATGAAAAAAATACATTTTTATTGAATATCTTTATTCACGCATTTGATTAAAATATGGAATATTTAAAAAAAAAAACGTTTTAAGATATTGTATCTAAATTTGAATACTAAAGAATAATATAATTTCTATTAGTATTGTATGAATTATCATTTTTTTGCGAGTTTCATATATCACGATTCATTATTTTATTTATCTGTTTAAAGTATTATTTTTTTGGGAGTTTCATACTTTATCACTCCTTTTGTATTAAAATACAATGTTTGGATAATTAAATTAAGAAATAATAACACAATTGAACAATAGAGCGAACTTGAAATTCATCAAAAAATCAAATTGCTTTGAACAATAGAACGAACTTGAAATTCATCAAAAAATCAAATTGCTTCCAACACAAGTACTTTAATGCTCGTGCAAAGCGCGACTCAGTTCTCTAATACTAGTATATAATAAAGTAAAATAGTCTAGCCTAGAATTATGCCAAGTGGTATCTTAAGAACTAGCTACTTGACATTTGACAACAAAAAACTATCATTTTATTACAAAAAAATATTTTGTTGATTATTTAAATATTTAATATTATTTCATGTTTCGTATCTATATATAAAATAAAGCAAAATAGTCTAGCCTAAAATTATGCCAAGTGGTATCTTAAGAACTAGCTACTTGACATTTGACAACAAAAAACTATTATTTTATTATAAAAAATTATTTTGTTGATTATTTAAATATTTAATATTATTTCATGTTTCATATTGTAGTAAAAAATAATTAAAATTTATTCCTATTGGATGAAAACTCATATGATTTTTTAATTATTTTTTATGAAGATTAGTAGTTAATTATTTCATACTTATTATTTTATGTTTTATTAATTATGTATTTATTAAAGTTGTTTTGTTAATTATTTAAATATTCAATATTATTTCATATTTCATATTTCATATTGTGGCAAAAAAAATCAATTCTTTCAAAAGTTGTATGTATTGTTATTATTGTTAAAACTTATGACGCTACAATCTTGTATTTGTCAATTAATTATAATCAAACAATTTATATAATAAATATTATAGTCATTTTAAAATAAAAATATTGAAAAACAAATCTCATCCCTCTAAGCATGTAACCAATTAAATAATGAGATTATATTAAGATTCACAATTGAATAATCAATTAGTAATCAAGCAACTTATATAAAAAAAGATTATTATGACCAAAAAGTCATTCCAATTTTTTTAAAAAAAAATTATGAAAATAATTTCACCCTTAAAGTATACAAACAATTAAGTTAAATAATATAAATAATATTATACAAATAATGTTTTGAAATATATACTATTTTAAGAAATATATATGGAGTAGAAAATAATGTTAAAAACTAGTTAGTATTGACTGCTATAGTACTGTTGTAGCAGTAAATATATTTCAAATACATAATGAATTTAAATAATAATAGTTTAGGATGATTCCTTAATTTAAGCCACTTAATTATGGAGGAAATCAATCATGCCATACATGATTAGAATCTATATTAATTATGTTTTAAAGTCAATTAGAATGCAAATCATCAATTACATCATTTTCTATTATGAAATATATTGTGATCTTATTAGAATTTAGAATTCTTTTAAAAGGTTAGTGTTACACATGGAAAGATCTTATGGATATGATTAGGCTAAAGTAGAGGTAGTATATAACCTCTCTATATGGAAAACTAAAGTTATGGGTATAGAGTTTCAACGAAATTCTTATTTTTAAATAACTTATTCTATTAAATATGGTAAATTTTATGGAGAAAATATTTTATATATTGAAGATGTAATGATTTTTTATAAAATGCAATTAGATGTAAAAGCTGCCAACCTTTTTAAGGTAGACATTTACCATTTACAAGTCACCACAAGTATTTCACTGTCCTATTGATTCAAAATTTAACATATCGTTATTAATCATTTTTCTTTTTCTTGTAAATCTACCATGATTTATGTAATTTTGAAGGACACATATACTTACTATAAATTGTTGAAGGAAAAAAATCAAGACTATAACATGTGAGCTTGCCATAGTTTCTTCTTTTTATTTTCTTTCGATGTTTGAGTATCTCTACTATCTAAATTCTTTATTAGAGATGATCATAAAACTTGCTCTTTTAAACTTGATTAGTTGCACGTTTTACTGAATAAGTAATTAATAATGAGATGTTTTTCTTCTTGCAGGTTCAACGATATTTAGCTTACAAATGCATATCATATTAACTCTTTAGCTGTCATGAACTGAAAAGACGAGGAAATAATTACCAGAATAGCGATTAGTTTATACATCAAATCAAGCTGGATATATAGGTGGGTGCTTCTTACTACTTTATATTTAATTCTATATTAGAATTTTCACTTATGTTTTTTTTCTTATTATTTTTTGAGTGTTTTTTAAGGAACTAGTCACTTGGTATTTTGGCAAAGAAGTTAGCCTAAAATTAAGTTAAGTGGCATATTGAGAACTAGCCACTTGGTATTTTGGCAACAAGAATCTATTGTTGGCAACAAAATTTATTTTGGTGATTATTTTAGTGAATAATCAATTATTAATCAACCAACTTATATGAAAAAAATTACAATGACGAAAAAATCATTCCAAAATAAAAAATATTTCAGTAGAGATGTCATTCCTTAAAATATTTGAACAATTAATTTAAACAACATAAATAATAATATTATAAAAAGTAAATGCTTATGATTTTACTACAATTGAGTAAATCAAGAAAATATTATAAAAAATCAATTAGTAAATAATAATCACGTAACTTATATGAATAAACTTATAATAATCAAAAATTTATTTCAAAATAAAAAAAATATTATGAAAAAGATGTTATCCCTCAAAAATATACATTATTAATTTAAATAATAATGTTATTTAAAAAACATTTATTATTTCACTACAATTTAGTAAATCAAGAAAGTATTACAAAATAATTAATTCGAGAATAACTAATTAATAATCAAGTAACTTATATGAAAAATATTATTATGACAAATAAGTCCTTCCAAAATTTAAAATATTATGAAAAAGATGTCATCACTCAAAATGTGTATATAATTAATTTAAATAACAATATTATAGAAGAAAAATAACATTTATGATTTGATTACAATTGACTAAATTAAGAAAGTATCTAGAAATATCAATTAAGGGATTAATCAATTAGTAATCAAACAACTTATATAAAAAAAAATATAATAATCAAGAGTTATTCCAAAATTAAAAATATTATGAAAAAAATGTGATCACTCGAATGGTAACTTTGGACTACAGAATGGAAGAAATTTATTTCAATATATTTTGAGTAATTTTATTTTTAAAAAATATGCATTCATATTTATTGAAAGGATTTTCATTTGATATATTTTAAGTAATCTATATTTAAAACAATATGCATTCATATTTAATGAAAGAATTTTCATAATTGAGAATAACTACCATTGAATAATTACATTATTATTCTATATTAGGAAATGAATAAATGATAGTCTTGAATTTAAAAGGAGGGTAGACTAAAAATAAATAAATACTGATTTTTTTAAAAAATGAATATTACTACACAGAAAAGATTACATAATATCTATCGAAATTAACTACTAAAATTACATAGTCCTAATTAATATTCAAAGTCAAATAAAATTTTGCCTTACAAAGTTATTCTTTAGTTGACCAATTAATAACTTTATATATGTCTGTAAGAATTATTTTGGATTTTAAAATAATCAAATTTGAAAAAGATAATTTGTTTTAATGAAAAAAAAATTAATTTATAAAGATTAAATTATCTTATATAAAAATATAAACGTTCAGATCAATTAAAAAATTAGGAATAAATATTTCTTAATAATAAAAATATCAATAAAAATTTATAATAATTTTTATATGATGAAATGTAGGTGTGAGTTACTAATTATATTCAATTGAAGTATTACCATAAAATGAATATTTATATGACAAAAAGTATTTGTGATTTCATTCAATGTGAGTCAATTAAGGAAGCATGACAAATTTGATTGAGAAATATAAATAGAAAATGAATAATCAAATAACAATTATATACATGTATATGGAAAAGAATATTGTACCAATTGCAATTAATCTAGAAGTTCTAATGCCATAACAATTTACCAATATACAAGAAGGCTACACTCAGTAAAAGATAATTAATTTCTGTCATAACATGTTGGAGAAGATGAATTGTGCAAATGATTTCTGCCACAACTTATCTTGTCGTGATTATCGCTAGGATCTCAATTTACTTTGAGTATTATTTTAGAGTAGATTTTTCTTGATTTATCAAGTCAACTAAATATACAGGTTATGTTGCACATTCATTTTATTTTCTACATGTTTGGTAAAAATTTTATGAGCCAGTATTTATGTACTTTATGTTTTATAAAAAAATATAATCTATATACTCTTTGAAGATTTAAGTTAGTGATCTTTTAATATGTCATACATTTTTAAAGACTTAAAAAAAATTATCTTGATCGAAATGTGCAATGAGAATTTTAGCAATAACAAAAAAATTTACAAGTTATACATTGAATATGAAGAAACTAATATTGATATTAGATAGTCGATTTTCTTGCATTGCAAATATTGTTGCTTTAGATTTTAGTGAGATAATAATATGATTTCAAAAATCAATAAACTATGATACTAAATTATTAATTCATTATGTTTCTTTATGTTAGGATTAATACTTCATTTGACTATACTATATTTTTATATGGTATAATTAACAATTAATTTGTAAATTAAATTGTGTGATTTTAATATTATATTAAAAGTTTTGTGATATTATAACTATCTATGAAATTTACCCGATACTAGAATTACTATCTCAAAAGCTATATCTCGAAGATCAAAATTTGGGTGAGTATCTCATGGCTAATGCTCAATGGGCAATGCTCGAATTCAATAAATCAAATACTTATGAATATTGATTTTTTCAAATATATTATATTTAAATTCTTACTGTAAATATTATTGTACTTTTACGTAGCATATTGTACTAATGTGAAAGTAAAGGTCATTTATCATTTGTTATTTATAAACATTATGCTACAAACTTTCTTATTTTTTTTTGTGTTAGTTGATATAAACAGGCAATGAGTTCAATCATGTTTATCTTTATATTTGTAACTCTAATTTTAGAATATTGTAGATCTTTTGGTGCAATAATTATTTTGATCTACTTTGTACAATATAAAGGATAAAGAAGAATAAGATTAATTTCTTATTGTACTGATGAACATGAGAGTTTAAGCATTAGTTAAATGTTCTAAGATGGGAGAGAATTCAATTTCGATAGTGATTAATATTTATAATTTCATTCAAATTGAGTATATTGAGAAAGTATGTTAGGGTTGATCGAAAATAGAATTGAAGTGTGAATATTCAAACATATGAAGGACTATATCATTTATTCTAAACAATAATATACAATAAGATTCATTAATATTTGTTGGTCCATTATCATAAGAGAATAAGTGAACATTGTCAAATCATGCAAACAAGTTAGGACTTTAGATAATGTTATAAGTTATTTGTTGAAAAAATGATAATAAAAAAATAAAAGGGAGGAAAAATTGACTATTATTGAGACTTTGCTCAAAATATTTTCCTTGACGCAAAAATATTTTAAATTTATAAAAAATATACTATGACTAAGATCGTGCAAAGGAATACAAAATCTACTTTGAAAGAAAATTCTATTAAGACAAGAAAAGAGAAGGGAAAACTACTTTCTTCCTCTTGATAAGAGGGTGCAAATTAAAATATTTAAATATAAAAGAATTTAAATTTCTAGTTAAAATTTTATAGAAAGGCCTCATGTGCATAACTCTAAAACATATCTTTCATTAGTTCTTTGTTTTTCTAACCAAATTTAGAAGTAAGTCCTTACCTAATAATAATTATGTTAAATTTACATTTTTGTTTGTAATTATATAATTTTTTTACAACATAAATTAATATAGATCACAATATTATCTAATATTCTCAAATAATTATATTATAATATAATATTATTTGCATGCGGATACTAACTTTCAAAAAGAAATGTTTAAGTTTTATGTACTTAATGATATTAAGTTTAATATTTTAATAGTTATTTTTGGTATTGCATAAATTTATTAATTTCAAATGTGTGGACGATTTTTTATTCTATAAAATTAATAAGATGATAATTTCGATAATAAATTTCATTTAATATCGACCGCGCATCGCGTGGGTACTAATACTAGTACTTTATTAATTATCAAATTTGTTCCTCCGGTAAATAATAAGTTAGTTTTTTCAGAGCCTTCAATTAATCTTGTACTACAAGATATAGTATTAACATTGGCTTCTTTCATCACCAAATAAAAAAAATATTTCTTATCTTTTAAAATAGTATATGTGGTAGCACTATCTATAAGACATATATCATCGTAACTGATTTTTTATCCAATTGATGATTGGAGAATTTTCATATTCTTAAAAAAAAAATATACTATAAGAAATTTAAAAACTAACATAAGAAATTGCATTAGAAATGTAGAAATTAGAAATACATAGTACATTAATAATATAGAAAAACATAATTGCAAACAAAAGAAAACAGTAGCTTTCTTTATAATTTATTCTGCAATAGGTTAATCAGTTCTTCAATCAATACCCTCATAAAAATCTTCAGCTCTCAAATGAGTAATATCTGAGAGGTCCTTAAAGTTATCATCTTTGTAAGAAAGATTTGCTTCAATATCATTATATGTATTTGATAGAGTTGCTTCATCATCATCACCTCGAAAGGTCAAGGTGAGCTTCCACATAATTTTCTTTCTTTTTAAGGGAAGCTTGATATAGTTTGAAAAAATGATTAGGCGTACGACAAGCATATGCCCAATGACCTTTCATACCACATTGGTGACAAATATTAACTTTACCTTTTGAAAGATTATTAAAAGAACCTTTGTTAATCTCTTGTTTATTTTACT
Source organism: Capsicum annuum (assembly GCF_002878395.1). Classification (NCBI taxonomy): domain Eukaryota; kingdom Viridiplantae; phylum Streptophyta; class Magnoliopsida; order Solanales; family Solanaceae; genus Capsicum; species Capsicum annuum. Next base: position 181,901,534 of record NC_061116.1, read on the forward strand.
ATTATGACGATAATTACTTCGTCCTCTGCCATGTTCTCTTCCATGTCCACGACCATGTCCTCGACCACGATCGTGATAATAATTTTTTCTTATTTTAGGCTGATCATACGCTGCTAGAACAATCAATTCAGGGAAAGGAGCAGATCCAGCGAGACAAGCTTCATGATTTTTCATTAACAAAGTATTATTCAGCTCTGCCACAGGTAGGCATGTAATCAATTCAGAATATTTCTTAAATCCCTTTTTACGATATTGTTATTGTAGCAATACATTAGAAGCATGAAAAGTGGAAAGAATTTTCTCTAATAAGTCCTCATCAGTGATGGTTTCTCCACATAATCTTAATATTGAACTTACTTGATGAATAGCATAATTATACTCAACTATGATTTTAAAATTTTAAAATTAAAGGTGTATCCAGTCATATTTAGCTTTCGATAATACCATCAATTTTAGATGGTGATATCGGTCTTTCAAGTTGATCCATAATTCAAGTTGATCTTTTACAGTTAAATATTCAGTTTTTAATCCTTCGTGGAGATGATGACGAAGAAAAATCATAACTTTTACCTTATCTTGTCTTGATGCATAATTTTCTTATTTAATAGTATCCGCAAGACCTCTAGCGTCAAAGTGAATTTCAGCATCAAGGATCCATGATAAATAATTCTTTCCGGTGATGTTTAGTGACACAAACTCAAGTTTTGATAAATTTGACATAGTAAAACTATCATAAAAATATTTGATTAGTTAGATATAATGAATTTTTTAGAAACAAAATAACCATCTCAAATAAATTTAAATAGAGTTATATAATATTAATAGATTATTATCAAAAGTTGATTTTCTTTAGCAATTTATATATTTTTGTGGTGCTCTTTCCTATGCACTTTGTAGCATACAATTAGATAGAATATTGATTTCTTTTATTAATTTTGAGGAGTAACATATTAAAGTTGTTAACTGCTACACAAACTGTTAGCTGACACTTCTACGAGCATTGACAATAAATTAGTTTCTTTAATAACCACTAAGTTTATTCATCTACGTAGATCTGTATATGTATATTCTTGAAATTTAATTCATCATTTTTAAAGGCTTTTAGTGGATTATATTATATTTTGGTCCATTATATTTTCTCCTTTTTGTGTGTGTGTTTGAAAATAAATAATGACATAATAAATACATACCTTATAAGAGATCTTGTGTTGATAATGTGTTGTAGTATAAAAATCGAATAATAAAATTTATTAGACGAAAAGAAAGAGATACATATATAAGAAAGAGAATAGAATAAGTAATTTTAGTAGTAGTATTTCATTGATTGTGTTCCACTTTACATGTGAAATGGGGGGATATATATAGGCATTATATGCCTTGGAGATATGGGTAAGCTACAGTAAGAGTACATGGCAGCCACTTATTCACAATAAGTAATACATTGTTCAATCCAAAAAAAAAAGCACATTGGGGACAAAAGCACAGACACATTACTTGGCAATAATAGTATACGATAAAATGAAAAATAAAATAGTAAGCAGTCAAAGAGGATCGAACTCATGACCAAAAATAAAAAAGGAACCCACTAGATCCTTTGAGAAGAGGCAAGACAAGTGTCAAGAGGATCAAATTATTTGCTTATTGATATTTCACTGTCTTAAAAACTGATTTATTCTACATGCACAATATAATTTTTTGACGAAGCGAGTTTAACTGAACCCCCTTGAACACACATGAGTCCGCCCCTATATGCACTCATTATTAGTGCAAATTATGAATATAAAAAATAATAATTATGGATTAGTAATTAGATAATATATACATAAGGTTTCAATTAAACAAGCGATAATGCATATTTATTATTAAAACCATAGGTTTCACTTTAGTGAATAATTTGGAATCAGTTGATAGATAGATATGAGGGGGGGAGAGAGAGCATTAATTTTTTTTTGCAAAAAAAGGCTTGAAATTTTCCAAAATAAAAGTAGTCTACTTATGAGTGAATGATTAGGTCAAAAATGGAGATTTATCGACGTTCTATTTTTGTTGTTAACATGTTATCAGAGATTTGAGCTCATTCTCTACCTATTCTTCATAGACGTATGCTCAATATTTCTCAAATTCCAGAGTTTTTAGCAGATTTTTCCTTTACAACTCTATACACCCATTAGGGTTTTGGTGTCCTAGTCGGAATTAATTGCAGTCTCCGTCGCAAATCTACATATTTTTTTGCCTGGAACTCAGCAGTATTTATGCTTGAAGTTGGATTAGGGTGTTGTAAGTGAGGTACCGACGGCGTTTATATTCCATTTTGGCTTAAGACAAAGTCTATTCATTGTTTCAACTGTGAAAATTTAGTATCATTCCTCACCTTTTATTGAGTATTATCGTGTTGAGATTTTGATTGTCTAGTACGGCTAGATATTGTATAGACATGGCTCCTTCTATTTGGAATTCTAATACTTTTAGTGTAGAGCATGATGTTGTTTCCATTGTAAATCATTCTTCTTCATTATACCTTCTTTCATCTGATTCTCCTGACACAATTTTGGTTACCACACCCTTTAATGGGATGGGTTATGGCAATTGTCATCGGGGAATGTTATTAGGATTGTCTTGCAAAAATAAACTAGAAATGATCAATGGTTCCATTCCTAAGCCTCCTATTACTGATCCACAGTTTCAAGCGTGAATCAGGTGCAATGATATGGTAGTAGTTTTGATTCTAAACGTTCTAGATAAGGAAATTAGAAAAACTGTGATGTACACAGAATCTGCTGAGGTTTTGTGGAAGAAAGTTGAGCGTAGATTTGGTCAAGGTAGTGATACCAAAATTTTCCCAATCAGGAAAGAAATTTCCTCTATTTCTTAAGGTTCCTCGAGTGTTGCTTCCTACTTCAATAGGATTAAGAAACTCTGGGATGAATTGTCTTTCTCCACTACCTATCCTGATTGTACTTGTGGGTGTAAGGATAGTTTTCTAAGGTTAGAAGAGGAGTAAAGGGTTCATCAATTTCTCATGGGACTAAATAATTCCTATTCAACTATCAGAAGTAACATCCTTACGCTAAAACCTCTTCCTGACATTGATAATGTGTATTCCATGTTTATAACTGATGAGAGTCGGTATGAAGTGCAGACTAATCTCCCTTCCTTCAACTTTGACTCAGCTGCTTTCTCCACAGTTAACCAAAGATCTTACATTCAAAAAATAAGTTCAGAGTTTGGTGGTTTCCCTATAAAGTGTTCCCAGATCCTACAATTCGAGGATCAATTTTGACCCTACTTTAAAAGAAACACTATAATTTATAGATATTGAAATAAACCTGGGCATCAGATTGACGGGTGTTACAAGCTTAATGGATTTCCTTCTACCACTCCTGTTGGACAACCTAAGTTCAGGAAATTTTGCAACTTTTTTCCAAGTCTAATAGTCTTAGCAAATGAGCACATCTGATTCTCCTTCATACACTAATTCCTCTGCTAATTCTAGCATTTCAAAGGAATAATTTGAGCAACTCTTAAGTCTTTTCCAGGCGGCTAAAATCACCAGTCCATCTTCTTAAGAAATAAGTGTTGGTTCTGCTAACATTGCAGGTTTGATTAACAGTTCTGATCCTAGACTTTGTAGTTTACTTGATTGTAACTTCTCTAAGGTAGAAAATAATCCATGGATCATAGACTCAGGTGCCACTAATCATATGACATCCCACTCATTATTTCTCTCCAATATCATACCTCTCACTATTTCATATCTTGTGACTTTACCCAATGATTACAAAGTCAAAGTCATGTGCACTGGCACCCTTACCCTTTCTCCAGATATATTCTTAACCAATGTACTATTACTTCCCTCATTCCAACATAATCAGATTTCTCTTGCTTAGTTAATTCTCCAGTTATATTGTTCATCTTATTTTATTTCTACTTTTGCAGGGCCCTTCTCTGAAGAGGCTAGTGGATCTTGGCAGACTTCAAAACATACTCAATCCTAATCCATTTGTATCATCCACTTGTTCTTCTATTTTTTTTACTATTTTTTTGTAAGTATCATTACCGCCACTCCATTTAATGACATGAATAAAAGCAGTACTTTTACTGTCATTACAAAAAAAATTAGTGACTGACAAATTTTATCGCTATTTTATGTAAATCCGTCGCTAAACAGAAATTGAGATGGAATAGCGGCGGATTAATGTTTTTTGCTATATTGCTCGTTGCTAGCCTCTTAGCGATAAAAAAGTAAATTTCATCGCAAAACTTGTGATCGCTTTGCGACGAACGATATCGGATGTTGCATGTTACCGACGGACTAACTCGTTGTTATACCCTTGCTATTTCTAAAATTCATTTTCGTCTTGGCTAAATTTATGACAAAACACTTTATCGTTGATCCGTTGCAATAATTTGGTCGACTGAGCAGAAGTCTTTAGCGATCAAATTTATATTTCATAATCCATCACTAAAGTTTTTCAGTAGCGACAATAAAAATAGTCACTAATTTTTTATCGATAATAATTTCGTTAGAAAACTATTGAAACGTGCAAATTATTGAATGATTAAAATAATCAATATTCATATTAAATAATTACTTATATAAAATGTTCGAAATATATAGATAGCAAAATACATCACATAATTATGTCCAAACATCCACAAGTTCAAGTATTTTGTCAAAAATAAACTACTGTCAAACCAACATCCATCAAAATTAGTATTTGTTACTACATAACTGTTTTGTGCTTCCACACAAAATAGTCTATCAAAAATTAATGCAAGGATGAAGGATTACAAATACTATAAAGTAACGAATCAACATCATCATCATCACCATTAGTAGGCGGAGGATCAAGCAAGGCCCCTTCTTGTACACTAATACCACCAATACGCTCAATAACTACTGGAAGAAAGTGAGTAGTAAGTGCCGAAATCAATCGCTTCACAATCATTACAGGCACAAATATTTTTCCTGAAGTAACTTTCAGCTTCAGATCCAAGACCAAATAATCTTTTCTTCTTTCCTCTTCCCGTAACTTCATAATATGATTTCAATGGATCAATTTCATATTCAAACTATCTTTTTTTTCATACAATTTCTTCATACTTTTTCTATAACAAGTGGAGATATTAAAATAGACTCAACTTCTTGTTGCTTCTTTTATTTTCATGTATAATATTAAATTTAAACAAATGTCAATACAAAAGAAAAATAAGAGACGAGTACATCTAAAAGATGTAAATTATGCACTTACGTGTAGAAGTCAGAAACGCTCAGCAATAATAGATTTTTCATCATGATTATGTTTATAGATGTGCAAATGTAACTCACTTGGAGTTGAATATCGACCTTTTTGTAACATCCCAATTTTCTAAACCGGAATGCTACATGGTGCTTATGGCCCCAAAGGACCACAAGCTAACCCATGACTGATATTTGTACCTATACACTGCAATATATGACGTAATAATGCGAAAAAACATGAACAATAGGTCATAAGGTTCAAGTGAATAAAATATCTGACAAATGTAATATCCATATAGGTGGCAAATACCCAAAAACAACTGAAGTCTAAATCAAATCTAAACTAAATCTGAAAGCCTCTAAATACTGTCTGACTAAGGAGTTGAAGGAACATGTCTCCAACTAACTCCATCTAGAAACTGAACTAAAATAGTAAATAAAGCAATAATCATATCATCCTCGAATAAAGACTCAATGCAAACTCTGAATACTGGAATGCTACTGCTGATCTGGAGCTCGTGCCTCTAAACCTATGGTGTAACATAAGAGAAAGCACCATAGCACAAATGCGTTAGTACGTCTAAATGTACTGAGTATACGAGTGAGGTAGGCTAAATGCAAAGGGTTATATGCCTGAACAATGCTGACTAATATAAACGTGAGAATACATACATACATACATAACTGTAACTGAACTCGTGGAGATACTGACTATTGAGTCTGAATACTGACAACATGAGTGTACTGATACTAAGATACTGAATAGATGAACGACTATTTCTGACAGTTTGAATTATGAAGAACTGGTCTGGTTGGCTGTGTCAGATAGTCCTAAAGCTGAATATTGATATTATGAATTCTGATAACTGATGTGACTGATACATGAGTTTAGAGAACTAATATAACTGATATAACTATGATGATTGGCCTAACTAATGTATCTGACAATCTAAGTTCTGATGGAACTATCTGAGTTCCGTTCTAGATGGAGTAACTAAATTTGAGATCAGTCCTATCTAGCGGGTGATCTTTAAATTTGATGATTCTGATACCATTTAACTATAGTTGATATCAGTCCTATCTAATGGGTGATCTTGAAGTCTATTTATAATGATAAGGATTGACTGTCTCTAACAGTACTGAATCTGTACTACTGAACTGAGTTGACTGTATCTGACAGTCCTGAATTTATAACTGAAACTGTGGGATGTATTCATCTAACCGACATGCCCCATGCTAAGCTGATTGGGGTCCAATCTCTGCCCTGACTGGAAGGGTGTCAGTACCGCGCTACCAATAAAGACATCTATTGTGGAGTCAGTCCTAATCTAGCGTGTGACTCCTGGGATCAGTCCTATACATATAAATGTGCTAACGGGTGAACCCTGAGTATGTCAGTCCTATCTAACGGGTGACATCTCGTACCTACACTGGCTACGTAGTTCTGAAACTTAGGGATTTCTTCTAAGGATCTCAGTCCTAATCTAGCGGGTGAGTCCCCATCCCTAGGCTCACTCGGTGCTGAATCCTATTCCGATCTGAGAGACACTGAACTGAATAACTGTGCTAAACTGAATAACTAAACTGAACTGATTAGCTGAACTGATACTGATTAAATAGACTGATACTAGTGTTATTGTTTAGCGGAGCTAAACTAAGTTTACTGGAGTTCGATGACTAACGAATGTACTGAGTTTTGAGGACTAGTTGAGAGTACTGAAGTTACTGAGATTGACTTTGAATACTGAGGTTACAAATATTACTGAACTACTGAGATTATTGGATTTTCCTGAGTCACATGACTGACTGAATTCTATAGATCATGTCTTGACTGAGAGTACCGTGATAACATGACATGGCTCTAGGCACACAACTATATTTTTGGGTACAAATACCCCCAGGACTCGATAGAAGAAAACTGACACAACATGACTGACTTGATCATAAGATTGGAGTCCATAATTCCCAGTGTCATAAGTAGGGGATATTATACCTCATGTAGTTCTTCAACATCTTAAGCATGGTAGGGAGTGCATGGATATATTTCATGAACATATAGTATATCTGCATTATCATACATGCTTCATACCACAACAATAGCAACACATCAATAGCATGGAATTTCTATTGAAGTATATAGCTAACATGGACTTTTCATTTAGATATCATGGAACTATGTAAACATGAATATCTAGCATCCTAAGCATTTTATCAAACACCTTGCATGCATAATATTGAGCATAGGTGTACTTAACAAATTTAGAAATCTTGAACCACCCAAATTCATGGATTTCCAACTCACATCAAGATACAACCTTGGATACAAACAACAATCATCAACATGAACATAGTCATAAAACAACAAGAAAATCACAATTTATACTTTAAAACATAATTCTTGAGCTCCATGGATGAAAGGGACCCATGGATGAACACTACGCATACCTTAGATTAAGAATTCGTAAAGATTGACGGCGAAATTTCCTTGAAATAGACTCTTCTATAAAAATACTAAGACTTGTTCTTGAGAGATGATCTTGAGAGAGAACCCTAATCTTATGGTTGAAAGCGTATAAGAGAGCTTTTTGAGATTTTAACTAAAGAGAATGGAAGATAATACGCTCCTTGAGGGTTATAAATCATGGAAAGTGAAGGTAAAAGACAAAAATAACCTTACTAAAACGTCCCTCAAGTTCTGGAAAGAAAAGCTGATGACATTCGTGACAAACCATCAAGTTGGTGATAGGCCGTCACGAATTGTCGTCATAAAAGGGTAAAATTTTGAGTTTCGGGTTAAGGTTGACGACATTGGTGATAGGCCATCACGGGCGTGACGGATTGTCAAAAAATGTCGTCACCAGGGTCAGAAATCTGCCCAGCTCTGACGACATTGCTGATAGGCCATCACGGGCGTGACGGCTTGTTACAATTGTCGTCACCAGTTTCCCAGCCAAACATGCTGGAGTAAAATGAGTATAACTCTTTGCTTCGATATTGGATTTAGGAGAAATTGGTATCGTTGGAAAGATAATTCAAAGATATTTCATTTGATATATAGTAAGCCACTCAGTTCATCATATACAACGAGTTATGGTTAATTGAAGTTGACCCAATTTTTGACGCTTACTAAAACTTGAACGATAGGAAAGCTTTCAACTTGTACTTGAGTTAGGGGACCTATATGATCTAAATTTCTGCTCAAATAGATTCCCACACTACAAAATTGATTAACACACTAAATTTACATAGGATTCGAGGCTTTTGAAACGTCTACGCATAGGAATGACGAATTTTCATTCTAGTCCAAAATGTGGGGTATTACATTATTGTAATAGCCTATACAAACAAATAACAGCCAATATTTTCTTCATCAAGAAATTGGATGATGAATTTTAGAGAAGAAAATAATAGAAAAAAACTAAAAATTTAGATAGTTTGCAGAATCTCTGTTCACCCCTATTGCATAGCTGACAGTTTGCATAATATGAAATATTACCCAGTCTAAAAAATTAGCAGTAACCTGCCTTAAATAGCATCTGAGATATACAGTAACTTGCCAACTTTAAACATCAACTTGTATTTTTTTGGTTTTTACTCTTTCATATTTTTTAGGACTAGCAGTTTTAGGAAGTAAAAAAATTGCAGTACAGTTAATAGGCCTATACATTTTAGAACCTACGAACCAACTCTCAAATCAATTCCTCCCTATCTTGTATATTCACTTAGTAAGAAATTAAAGTGGAGAGTTTAAAGCAAGTAGACTAAATGATATTTTTCAGTGTCGTTAGATCGAAGCTACTTCCAGCTAGTAATCAAAGATCTATTTATATAGTTCATGAAATTTATACTTACCAGTTTCTTCATGTGTCTCCAACTGTGATAGAGCTATCTGTGTGTGTCCCAGCAGCTACTTCACGATCACCACAATAGTTCATTAAATTTATCTCCGACTTTTTAATACAGTCATCACTTTTTCAAGACAGTACTACATGTAACTTTCCAGGCAAGTTGAAGTAATGTTCCATAAGTATCTTTAATGTGATTGAACTTATTTGATGGTGCAAGTTCACAAGGTCCAGGATATGAAGGCAGCAGAAGCATCTCCTCCTAAAGTTTACACAACAAATTTTTTTATATACATACTCCCTGCGTTTCAAAACAAGTGTCACTTTAGTTTAAGAAAAATGTACTGCATTCCATAATGTGTCATCTGAAAAATTCAAGACAAATTTAGTTATTTTTTCAACTATACCATTGTATTAAAAGACAATTGTTTCCTAATAATGCTGAATTCTATAGAAACATCTAACAAATAGATAACTTAGTAAATTGTAACTTCTATATTTATTATTTTTTTAATGAGCGCGAAATGAGCTAAATTGAAATTTATTTTGGAGGAATGGTGTATAATCCAGTTAAACAACAGGGAATAAGAATTTACTACAGCCGTATTTGCACCAAAACAGTTAATTTAGGAATGCATAGCGGACAAGATCATTATGATATCTCAAGTACTAAGAATTGACAGAAAGAACCAACCTTTCCGATAAGGGAAGCCCCAATATTTTCCATAGCATCAAGCAACTCTATAGCTCGAGCAATTGTAACTCCGTCACTAACCACCTTAGTGGTGCCATACTCATCCAACGCTACGTTCCTTCCTGCAGGAAATAAAAAGGTCTTCAGGACTTCAACCAATCATAAGAAGCATAGTGACAACCTCAATCAAACTAGGGGATTATTTAGTGACAATCAACCCGGCACAACATGAAATCACAGTCCAAGATAGTTAAATCACAACTAACAGAAAAAGAAGCATAGAAGTATAGAAATCAAAATGTTCTACTAATATGTTGCACCTAAAAAAATTCAGATGCAGGACAGTAATGCTAAGCACTAATCAGACATGCTATCAAATTCCACATGCAGATACTTCAGAAATAATCAGTTATAAGTAAATGTTCATATAAAATGAAATATATTTCTTCTATTCACTCTCTTCAAGTGCACTAGATAATTGGCGGGATTTGCAACAAGTTCTTTAAATTAAAAATAAAAATAATTATTTTTCTTTAATTCTCAAGTGCATTAGCTAATTGATGGGATCCGCAATAAGTTATTTAAATCAAAACAAAAAAATCTTTGCCTTTAATTCTGTCACAGCTGACAACATTACCTTCCTCGAACTCTAATCTACTATGGCTCTAAAGAAATCGAAATTAAATTAATAAAATATATAAAGAGAACTAAACTGTATCTCCATAATTGCTGGCACATGAAAAAGTAAATGACCTAAATACTCGTAATTGGTCATTAAAAGATTTAAACATGCAATTAAAACCAAAAATTCCATCCAAAAATATTGCAAAATATTGAAAGGGCAAAGACGAGGCAACAAAAATATACCCCTAGGACCAAGTGTCAAGCCAATGGCATCAGCCAACTTGTCGATAGCAGCCTGCAGGGCACTCCTAAAGTAATTTTCTTAGCACAGGCCTTGACTATTAACCGATTCTTTGAACCCTTGTTGCCAAATTTCTCTCCCTGCAATTGGTTGACATTCCTACTCTTCAAACCCTGCATGAAACGGTCAATTAAATAAACAAATAAGCATCCTAAATTTACCACACAAAATCTAAAATAATTCAAGACAATAAGACCCACAAATCACAATACAGATAAAATACACAGCAACAAAACAGACTCTATACAATATGAATAATATCAAGCAATTATATAAAGATCAACCATAGTAGCACAAAGAAATGGTACTAGAGTATACATAACCAAAACAAGATAAACACAACAACAACAATATACCCAGTGTAGTCTTCCAAAGTGGGACCGGGCGAGGGCAAAGTGTACACAGATCTTACCCCTAGCTTAGAGGTAAAGAGGTTGTTTCTGATACACTCGGCTCAAGAAAAAATGTTTCAAAAGAAGTAACAGAAGTTAAAGTATAACAAATCATACTAACCAGTAACTACAACAAAACAACATGATAATGAAAGTACAAGAAAAAAAGAAGTCAACAGAAATCGAAGACAAGAAACTACATGAGCAATGCTATGACTACTACAATTGGACGAATAGCAAGACATCATACAACATACCTAGAACATATCCTCCAATATCAATAAATTGTGTAAGAAAGTGTAAATTTATGATAGAAATACTCAAATTAGGATGACTTATATCAAGATAAAACACAAAAAACACTTACAACAGCTAACGAAAACAGCCATATGAGATAATGGTATAAAGAAAGAAATCTTTTTAGTAAAATATACTTAAATTAGGAAGTAAAAGGCACAAACACCACAAATAGCAGCTAAAAGGCATACCCATATCAAGAAATGATATAAAAAAGAAAACTTTATACTCAAACTAAGATGTCCCATATCAAGATAAGACACAAATACTACACAGAATAGCTAACAAGACAGCAAATAGGAACACCTATATCAATTAAAAAAATACTTTACAATAAAAATACACTCAAATTAGGCAGTAAGAACACACAAAATAGCTAACAAAACAGGAAACAGGAACAACAATATCAAAATATTGTATAAAAAAGAATACTTTATAGTAAAAATACACTTAAATTAGGGAACAAGAACACACAAAATAGCTAACAAGACAGCAAACAGGAACACCCAAATCAAAGATATTGTATAAAAATCAAATTCCTTACGGTAACTACACACTCAAATTAGGTAGCAACAATACACAAAATAGCTAACAAGACAGGAAACAAGAACACCCATATCAAAGATATTGTATAAAAAAAATACTTTACAGTAAAACACACTCAAATTAGGCAACAACAACACACATAATAGCTAACAAGACACTCAACATGAACACCTATATAGAGAAATTTCTTAGCTCTATCAGTTGTAGTTGTAGTTGCAGAGAGAAGTGTGAGTCGCAGTAAAGAGAGAAAGAAAAAACAAAAATAAGAAGGTGTATATGTCCTGGATACTTTTAGATTATAAAAATATAATTCATTAAAAATTATAAATGGTTGCGACGGATTGTTCCATCGCTAATAATAAATAAAAATTTATATAAATATTCTAAATCTTAGTGACAAAATATTTCATTGCTAAATTCGTCGTTATCAATTAATTAAAACAATTACACATTATTTGTTGCAAAATTCATCACGAAATTAAGACGTCAAATTTTTGCGTCAATATTTGACGATGAAAAAAGAAATTCATCGCTAATCTGTTGCTATATCATAAAATAAAAACGGTCTTGCTATGCTCATGACAAAAAAAAATTATTGTTGATCCGTTGCTATTCAGTGATGAAATATGATCAGTCAGTAAATTTCGTTACTAAATATTATTTTTTTGGTAGTGTTCTAATCCTACTAATCTTGCTTCTTCCTATATACTTGATGCAACATTGACTACTTCTACTATTTTTCCTACTTTGTCCACAAATCATATTTGGCATTTACATTTAGGACATATGTCTTTTAACAAGATGCTTAAACTACCCTTTTTATATGAAGTCTTACCTAAGAAACAGTCCTTTTTATGCTCATTTGTCCCATGGCTAGGCATCAAAGATTACCCTTTACTGAGAGTTTCATTCACGCCACTTCTCTTTTTTAATTAATTTACTTGGATCTTTGGGGTCCTTATAATAGTTTTAAGTACATGTTGACAATAGTATAGGACTTTACTCGAGCTACTTGGACACATCTATTATCTACCAAGGGTCGTGCCTTCACTCTCATCCAATCTTTTATCTTCATGATTAAAATTTAATTTAACACCACTGTTCAGACTGGCGAATCTAACAATTTCATTGAATAGAGGTGTAGTTCAACAACTTCTACTTTCTTTTCAACCCATGGAATCTTGCATCAAACCTCTTGCCCTCACACACCACAAACAAATGGTAGAGTGGAAAGGAAACACAAATATTTTCTTGAAATTGCTAGAGCCCTTTTATTTCAATCCAAACTTCCAATCAAGTATTGGGGAGAATGTGTTCTCACTACTACTTATTTGATAAATAGGTTTCCAACACCACTTTTACATTAGAAATCCCCTTTTGAGTTATTTTGTGGTCTTCCTCCTTCCTTTACACATTTAAAATCCTTTGGTTTTGTTGTTGTACCTAAACAACACAGAGATAAGCTCCAATCCAGGTCCTACCCCTCAATTTTTCTTGGGTATAGTTATGGCAAGAAAAGTTACAAACTTTTAAGACTCTCTGATCATAGCATTTTCCACTCTAAGGGTGTTATATTCCATGAAAATATTTTCCTTTACTATCGTCTGTGTTTCCCTCTTTTTTTTCTCCTGATCCTACTCTCGCTATACCTGATCATCCCCCTTATTCTTTAGTTATCCCTGTTCTTACCTCTGATATCCCTTCTTCTATTTTTGTTCCTACTCAAAGAAAATTTTTTAGACCTTTTCACCCTCCACTTTACCTCAATGATTATGTGTGCAATACTATTTCAAGTTTTATGATTGTTTCTCTATCTTTTGAGACTTGCTTGCAAGAACCTAAATTCTATCATCAGGTTGTTTCTAATCCTGCCTGGCAGGAAGTCATGATGAAAACATTTAAGGCTTTGAAAGACACTCCTATAGGTAAGAAAGTCATTCTATGTAAGTGGGTTTATAAAAGAAAACAGAGGTCTGATGGTACTATTGAATGATACAAGGCTAGGTTGGTCATTAGAGGTGACGCCCAACAAGAAGGTATATATTTTACTACAAAAATTTCTCCGATGATCAAGATGACCACCATCAAATGTTTGTTGTTTGTGGCTGTCAAAACAAATTGGGTTGTTCACCAACTTGATGTGAACAATGCTTTTCTACATGGTGATTTAGATGATGAAGTGCTTATGAAAATTCCTCTGGGTCTTACAGTTGCTTCTTCTTCATTTATTGTGTTGGCATGTCGCTTTAACAAGTCTTTCTATGGTCTTAGACAAACATCAAGACAATGGCATACTAAACTTTTTTTTGCTTTACAATCTCAGGGTTTCATACCTAGCATGAATAACTACCCATTATTTAGAAAATTAGTTGGCACTAGTCTTACTATTATGGATGTTTATGTGGATGATATTCTCTTGACTGGTGATGATGAATCTGAAATTTCTGCTCTCAAACTTTTCCTAGATGACAAGTTCAGAATTAAGGACCTTGGCCTTATTCATTATTTTCTTGGTTTGGAGATTATTCATTCTCCTCAGGGTTTCTTGGTCCATCAGCATAAGTTTGCATTGGATCTCTTGATAGAATTTCATTGTACTGATATGAGTCCTGTTGTTTCTCCACTTGACCCTCATCTTAAGCTCTTTTTTTAATTCTGAGGATCTGGGGATCTGTTACCTGATCTTTCTGTGTACAGAAAATTTGTTGGTAAATAAAATTGTCTCCAACATACTAGATTGGACTTGTCTTTCACAGTGCAATACCTTAATCAGTTCATGGCTTCTTCAAAAAATACCCATCTCACTGCTGCTCATTATGTTCTGGGATACTTAGCTGATACACCTTGTTTGGGACTTCTCTTCAATAACTCATCTAATGTTTCTCTCCAAGAATTTTGTGATTCAGATTGGGTTAGTTGTGCTACTATTGTACGTTTTGTTTCTGGTTTTGTTCTATTTCTTGGAGGCTGTCCTATATCTTAGAAATTTAAGAAGCAGCCCACTATTGCTGCATCTACTGCTGAGGCTGAATATAGAGCCTTAAGGCTCTTAGTTGCTAAAATCACCTAGGTGGTTCGTTTATTAGCTGAATTGGGTATTCGTGATCTTATCCATGTGAATGTATTTTGTGACAGTCGTGCGACAGTCCACATTGCGAAGAATTCAATTTTTCACGAATGTACTAAGCATATAGAAGTGGAGTGCCACTTCATCAGGCAAGCTTTAACTGATGGTCTCATTTTCCTTTACTCCATCTCTTCTAATGCTCAACTTGCTGATATATTTACCAAGTCTCTTTTTGGTGTTCCTCATCAACACTTCATCTCCAAGCTTGGAATGACAAGACCTTCCAACTTGACGGGGCTTGTTGAACCTCATGAAGATAACTCAAAGATCGACTACTCATTAATAAAAGCACCTTGAGTATTTGGGTCACAGGTGTTTTAATTGTTGGGCATTGTATTTGGACCTATTGTTATTTTGTACAAATAATTATGTACATGATCCAATTGTAAGAAAAATATCTGACATATGTATGTAGTACTGTACAGAAAAGTGGACAATTTTCACTTTCACAATAAGAAACATTTTCTCGCTCTACCTCTACTCTTCCTTTACTCTTTCAAGCTCGATAACGCTTCTAAATTAGATCAGAAATGGAGATTTATCGGCTTTGCATTTTTCTTGTTAACAGTTTCACCATATCGATGTGGCACTCAACATCTACTTAATCTTGTCCTCTAATCCTGCCTACGACCAATTGGGTTCAACCATTTTTCAAAATTGGTATGTGGAACAAGATATTTAATTAATATGTTTAGCTTATGTTTAGCTTTCTTGTAATTCTGAACATCCATATTATAATTGACTTATTTTTCCATGTTATATTCGAATGGGATCCAAATAAATCAATAATCCTAGCAATTGTTTGGCAATATACGGTGTGGATTAGAGTAAAAAGGACTAATCATAGGAGAACAAGGAAAAGGCTTAGTCATTCATCCAACAAAGTTGATTCATTTTTCTAGAAAGACTTCAATAACAATTTAGTTGAATAACGTAATATAGTAGGCGTCTAAATACAAATTGAGTGGTATTTGAAGAAAGTAATACTTGAAATTAAAGTTGAAATTGCTATTTAAAAATTAAAACTGTATTTTGAGATTCTTTTCAGTTTCAAAAAGTTGATGTTTTGCGAGTGATTTCTTTTCTTTTAATCAATTTTTCAAATTTAAAAAATTCATCTTCAAAAACTAACTGAAAAATCATTACTAAATTCTCATTTTTTAAAAAATAAAAAGATAAAAAAAGATCCTTGTCCAAAAGGTCCAAAGTACTTGACAAAATTTCCGTAATCCTTTTCTTCCCAACTTACCATGAAGTTATCTCCTCACAATTTTCTTCCATGGAATAAAAGGACGTATGCATCAATTTGAAAAGATGAAGTTATTATCAAAGACGGATTCGAGCTTTAGAATTTTGAAATGTAAGATAATAATTTAAGTGCTGTTAACTGAGCTTTATTTACATATAGGTAGAAAATTAAAATTAAAATTATTGAATTGCATCAAATATGTAACTTAAGGCATATATTCCCCCTTGAGTAATTTATTATACGTTCAACACAAAATTGAAATGATACGATATTAACAGAACAAAAGTGATAGTGGACGCTGCCTATCATTGCTCCTCTTTTTCCATCGTGAAAACAGCCCACGAAATCATAAAAAGTGGCATAAAAAAAAAAAAAAAAACTTTGGCATACCACCAAAAAGTATAGCCATTACTTTTATCACGTAAGACTAACCAGCAAAATGATAGCCCCCACTCCCTCCTCATCAACATATACATTATTTTCAAAAATAAAATAAAATTCTATATACTACTATAGCGGATCCTGCCAACGGGCGATGCTTTGGCTGGCTGTTTTTTTTTTTTTTTTTTTAATTCAAGCTGCAGCAACACTGCCTCTGCATAAAGGGTATTCTTGTGCAGAGTTATTTTGAGAGGTAGTGGACTTTATCTGGTCCTTTTTTCTCAAAGCCTTTATAGAAGCTGAAAGATTGAATTGTTTCTCCTTGACTTCATCCATTTCTATCTGTTCTTGCCTGCACTCTTCACTGCAAAATGGAGTATCCCCTCTACATCATAACATGCATCAGAAAAAATCAATCTATTGCCCTCTTTTACTAATTTCACACTTAATATAAACAATTTATGTATTAGTACTTTTGAAGAATATTCAGTTAACAGTCCCTGTGAAAAAAAAACAAATCAACCTTTTACTAGAACCCCAATATTTATTTACATTCGTTTCAATTTGTTTATGTTACTTTCCCGTCTAGTCCATTTATCAAAGAATATGCTTTTGGACAATTCTTTAAATTCAACTTTTCACGTCACATAACATAACGTGACATTAAAGTACGTTTTAAACTCCATGTCAAATCAAAATCAGAAAAATAAATTGAAATTGAGGGAGTAACAGTTTTTGAATAGAAGTTAAGATCTTTCAGACCAAACTATAAGAAAGATGAAATATTTGATTTCGAAACATGAAAAATAAAGGATAGATTTGAAGAAGAAAACAAACCTGTACATAAAGATGTCTCTGTTGTGACCAAGTGGTTTGTTACAAAGAAAACAAGATTCCAAGAAGTGTACTTGTTGTTCAAATCTAGTATGATACAACCTTGTTCCACTAGACAATCTTGGTGACGAACGAGAAGAGGAAGAGGAGGAGTACAGATTCTTGAAACTATTCCTCCTAGAAATTAATGAGTTGTGATTCATGTGATGATAATGGTTTCCCATTTCAGCTATAGAGGCAAGACCATCGTTTTTCTCAAGAAAACAAGGCCATCTTCTTGTTGTTGCAGAGTCCATTTTCCCTGTTGTGTCTTCTATAGAGAAAGAAGTCTGTTTTGGAGAAATGGAAAGTGAATATAAGTGGCTATAGAGAAGGGAGTAAGTAAGTAGTGAGGTCAGGAGAGAAGTGTGTTCAACCGAATAAAGGAAAACTGTGGGTACGTGCAACTCAATCTATTGGCTCTAAATTCCTTCCATGCATTGTATTGTATTTTCTGAGTTTGAATTTATTTATCACTGACTTTTTAAGTTAATTTTCATTTTTATTTATCAAAATTATAATTTTTGACAAATTAAGAATTTTTTTTTAATATTTACATTAATTATTTATTTTTTAATGTATATTACTAAACATCGATTAATAGAGATAATATGATAAAGTTACAATATCAGCCATTACTTTCTTAATACTTCTTTATTGATTTTTCTTGTCATATTTTAACTGGGTATATTTATTAAGAAAAATAATTAATACATAACATAATTATTTTATCATAGTATTTCTATTAAATGATGTTTACATTGTTCTGAAATTAATTTAGAGAAAAAATAATTGATGTTGAGAGTAAAATAATAAAAAAATTATCTTTTTAATGATATGCATCAAAAATAATAAGTAAAAGTAAAATTTATTTAAAAATTAATGACAAGTAAAAACGAACACGAAGAGATAAATTATATTATCACATTTATCAAAATGTGATAAGTAAATCACAAGGAGTATGTTTACACTTTCCACCTACATTTTCTACTTCTTATTTAGTCCGTCAGTTTCTGTAACTTGGCTAGACTTGCCGCACCCTTTACAATTATTTTAGTTAGAGATATATTTCAGTAAATTAATTTTATTAATAATATAATGAAATTTTAAATTTGATTCATGTTGAAGTATTTTATATAATTATTTAATATTAAAAATAGTATGGAAAAAGAATTTTTTTGATTTACGAAAATAAACAAGTAAAATAACACACTTTTTATATAGAGACAAAGTAAAATGCAACTGTGTATTGTATTAGACAATTTTTTTATATCCACAAACGTAATTCTTTAGATGCATATTGGATACATATAACACGTCAATCACATAGGAGAAAATTGCATTAAACAAATTTAATGTGACAAACTCAACTGAAAAATATTGACAGGAAGGAATCAATACCGATATTCCTTATGAGATGCCGCCTCTGGTAAGTTTAAGATTGATAATGTTTTCGAGTAAGTCAGCTTATGGACAAAAAATTTGTTGCAGCTATCACTCAGTAAGTAATTTTACCAAAGTAGAGTTCTTTTTCAAATAAAATAGAGAATCAAAATTAAAAAGAACCGACAACATGGTTGAAAAAAGGAGTGACATGGGGTGTAATTGAAAAAGTGAATGAAAAATAGTGGAGAAGGGAGACACCAATTTAAAATAAAGGTGTCAATTGGGTCGGGCCAGGCCAAATCGGAGTCGGTCCGTTTAGTTTAATCGGGTTGTGGGTCGGTTCCTGTCCGGGTTGGGGTTAGGTGGGTCAGGCCGGTTCTGGGTTCAACAGTAAAAATATTGAAAACAACCCTGAACCGGCCCACTTAACCCAACCCAATTAAACCCACCTAAATCCGGTCAAACCCGGTTAAAAATCGGTCAAACCCGTTTAAAAAAAATAAAAAATTCAATATACACTACATACACTACAATTATATACACTATATACACTTCAATATACATTATATACACTACAATTATACAATATATATTTTTTAAAATATATATAAGCAATTACACATATATAAATATCATTCAATATATAATTATATACGACTATACGTACTACTTTAAATAAAATATATACTACAAATCTACAATAGTACAATATATATATATATACACTACAATATATATATATATATATATATATATATATATATAGTTATAAACTAATTTATCAAATATATACACATTTACACGTTAAATATATACGCTTATAGAAGAAATATACACATATATACGCACCATTCAATATATATGTACTACTTTAAATAAAGTATAGACTACAATATAT